>NC_056528.1:10665597-10808427 GCF_019175285.1 Sceloporus undulatus | reverse complement strand
TCGCTTCCAGCAGCTTGAACACAAACCATAGCTCAAGGCTAAAAGACAATCACTTATTTTGCAAGACGAACAGAGAGTTGGGGAGTGATGGTCCAGGGCAGAGTTGACTTGCTGGTGTCACAAGTTGTGAGCACCCTTGGTGGATGATAGGCTTCCTATTTTACTCATTTTGGTGGGCTCTTGTCTTCCACAAGAGATGGAGGCCAGAGCCTGCTGAGTCTCCTGATCAAAGAGGGATTTTTTCATAGAAAGGTTTTATAGAAAGAGGTGTGTGGCCAAATGCAACAGTTGTGTTGTGCAGTTTCTCCCTGGCCCTGACATTTCAAAGGGTCCCTAAGAGGCTTTGCCCATTGGATCAGCCTCAACAAAGGTTTGGTCTTCGTGATATTCTGGACTTCAGCTCCCCGAAGCCACAGCTCACTTGGGTAGTGCTCAGGGATTCTGGGAGCTGCAGTCCAACAAGACTTGGAGGAACAAAGAAGGGGAACCACTGTCTGAAAGGGCATCAAAAGCAGCCATTTCCATTTCCATTGCCACTCCATTCCCTCTCCTTAGCATGCTGCACAAGAGGGATTTTCATTTTTGGCCACCAAGAAGCCTCTCTGAACCCTTGCTGGTCCCAGGCTTGTCTTTGGGCCACTGAACGTGTGGGTTTTCTGCCTCAGTGACCCTAATGGCTCCTTGTCTTTGTAGGATGAAGGCCCCATTCCCCTCTTCTTGGGCCTGTCCTGGACCCGAGCGATCTCCAAGTTCCTCTCCTGGCGTCTGTTAGGGATATCGCTTTTCTTTCCCTCCCTGAAGCCAAATGTGGCTGCAGCACCTGAGCGCCTGGAGATGCTCCACCGTGGCTCATCAATTGGGTTTCTAATTTACAGCCAGTGCCTGAAAGATTGATTCAGGCTTAGGAAAGGAACCGAATTTCATTTGTTTCACCCTGCAAAATGCTCTGCTATTGTGCTTTTCTCGTAAACGTGCCGTGTTCCCCAAAATGGAATCCGGCTCACCTTTTCTCTCCTCTCCATGAGCCTTTTGTAGCTGTTCTGGTGGCTGTCCATCCATCCATTCATCCATCTCCCATATCGGAGACCAACACTTGCCAACAGCTGACATTGTGCTGCTCTCCAGGTGTTTTATGCCACCATGATGTTAAGTTAGTTATCCTTGGGCATCCTAGAAGAGGCTCTTTTGTCGTGGTTTTGGTAACATGAATGTTGGGCTAAACTGAATCAAGGCGCCAGCTGATGGAAAGGCAAGTGATGACTGAGCCAGGAGTCAGCAGTGCGACAGAAATTAAAATGAGTCAAGCGAAGGGAAACCCTTATTCACACGCACAGAGAGAGCATCAAAGGGAAGCCATGGGGTGCCTTCCCTGCTCCCCCCCCCCCCCAGGACTCTGCTGCAGCTATTTTGGATGAATTCAAAGCAAACCATGCAGACTCCTCTCTCAGTCTCTCTTGCAATGGAGACTCCGACTGCCCAGCACTGGATTATCAGCTCCACCTCCAGGAAGGGAAGTGGAGTCCTTTTCTTTGGAGTTAGGAGGTTTCAGGGGGTAAAGGTCATAATGGAAAGTCAACCAGCCTTGGAGAAATAGATAACCGACCTGCATTTGTAGGCCATACTGAGGATCTGCTGGCCTTCTTGGTCACCAGCATTTCTGCTCAGGATGTAGGGCTAGGGGCCATTTTCCTTCCCATTGCCCACCCACTGGGCCAGCTTGTCTAAAGTGATGTGATGGCACTTCTGACTAATTGTCAGCCATTTTTTTCACTGTGTTTTTAGGTGGTCTGGGATATTTTTGGCTGGTTTTAAGGCCAAAAGAAAGAAAGAAAAGTTGCCCACAAATTGGCCTACCCTCCCCCCTCCCAAATATTTTTTGGAAAGCTCCCTTGCTCCAGCCAGCATGAGCAATGGAGGTGCCATCCTAGGCAGGTGGAGGCCAAGGGCTGGAGAAAGCTGGGTTGCTTCTCAGTGGGGCCAGGGGCCATTCTGGCTGGACAGGAGGGAACTTAGGAGTTGTTGTCAAAACAAGTAACTTTTCCAAGTAGAGAGACAATCTGTTTTGGGATAAGACTGAAGCAACATCTGTCTGCTCATCACTTACTGAAGCAATGTCCATGATGTGCCTGAAAAGATCTAAACGGCTGTAAAGTGAGGTCCTAAAATGACCAATGGCCTCTTTCTAGAAAGACTTCCCTGTCTCCTGCGCACCAGCCAGAAACATTGTTGGATCCTTCCTTCCTTCCCTCCCTCCCTCCCTCCCTCCCAAGTTGCATTAAGCAAGTGAGCCTGTGACAATGTTGGCCATCCATGTGGAACCATGTGCAACTCTGCTTCATGGGAAGAAGGCTGGATATTGACCAGGGCAGGAAGGTGTTGCTCTTGACGGAAATGCACTGCTTTGCATTTTTCCTTGTTCAGTTGCAGAGGGTTGCTTTTTTCTTGGTTCCTGCGGCCGAAGGGCTGCAAGCATCCGACCATCAGCTCAGGGCTCAGCAATGTTGCTTTTTTTTTTCCAGCCCTTGGGTGGGATCTTAACAAGCAGGGCTTGTTTTCTGAACTGCTTTTCACCCAAAGGAAGGGATGTGATCAGTAACGCTGGCTGACCTTGCCAGTGTTTTCCCTTCTCTGAGCTGATTTTCCCTTTTTTAAGAACAATAGCGGTTGAGTCGAAGCATTCTGCGTTTCTTCTCTGCAGCCATCTAAAATAATTAGACAAGTGAAACAGTAAAAAGATGGAGTGTGGGGGGAGAAATCAATTTTTAAGAAAAAAAGAAGAAGGACCGTCTCAAAGCTGTTTTATTTTTTAGTTTTTTCGGGTGACCTTACTCCTTTGTTCTAGAAAACTCGGAGTCACTGTTAGCGTTGCAATATTTACTGCAGACCCTGGGCTCCCTGGGCTGTAAAACAGAGTTCCCGATTAAATTATACGCCTGACATTTACCAAATTTTTATGTGACAATTTAGAAGAAACTGGTTGCATTAAACAGCCTTATTAATATTGCAGTAATGTGATTAGGGGGCTATCATGGCCATTTGGACCAAAAGGGCTCCTGATTTATAGCCTTGGCTACAAAAGGGGCATCCCTGGATCAAAACAGCCTCCTTGCAACTGCTGACATTGGAACTATGAAGGGGACGACAAGGGTGCCTTTTCTGGGTAATTTGGGTCATTGTCCACAATATTTGCTGCTGAGTATACTGGACTCTGGCTCCTAGGAAAGAAATCTCGGGGCAGCTGCAAGTGGCGGCTTTGAATCCAGATCCTGATCCTGATCATGCATCCTGATCTGAACCACCCAAAACATCCCAGTTTTCCCACTGTCAACACAAGACTGGGATAATGACGTTTTTGAAAGGATTGTATTAGCTGCCAGTACATTTCCAGTTTGAACTGAAAGTGCTGGGGATAACACCTCAAGCCCTGGATGGTTTGGGACCCCAAAACCTGGAGGAGCGCCTCTCCCATCCCTCTTCTTGTCAGGGAATTAGAGTCTGTTGGAGGGTCCCTCCTCCGTGTCCCATTTAGGTTAATTTAAAGATCTTAAGCTGTTTTAATTTTACTTGCAAGCCACTCTGTGATCCCTTGGTTTCAGGGTGAAGTAGAAGTGTTTTAAATAAATTAATAGTTTTCAGCATGTTTACCTGGGTCCTGTTCATGCCCCGGACAGTGGAGAAAGTGGAAGGAGAGGAGAGATTTCCCCAATGCAGGCTATTTTCCATCTGGCTGGAACATCTACACCAAGATGGGCACCATGTGGCCCTCCTGAAGCTGTTGGACTGCAGCACCCAGCAGCCCCTGGAGCAGCATAGCCAGGGTGAAAACAGTTGGGTTGCATGATTCCCAGACTGCCATCTCCATCCTGCCTTTAAGGTGCAATGGATTTGCAGAGAGGGAGCCAACTGGACCACTCTGATGGTCTCACAGTGCCCTAGCCTTCATTAATATAGAAGGAAGGAAGGAAGGAATGAAGGAAGGATTCCAGTACCTGTGGTAGAAGGAGCACGTTTTCTGCAGAGCTTGATGCAGCTGGTGTTTGTGGCGATAAACTGGCGATGGGGAGATTGGCATCTTAAATTCCCAATGCTGAGCTCCCGGGACAAACAACCCCCTGCTTTGAAACGGCTCTCTCCTGTGTCCTTCCCGCAGGCCCCAAACAAGAAGAGCTGGCCAAGCAGTTTTTAAATGCCACGGAGCCATAAAAGAGAGGAAATTCAAAGGGATCCTCATCTAAGGCTTGTCCTTAACATATTCTGTGCTGTCTCAATAGTGGAAGTGGTGGAAGGGAATAGATAAAGAACATGGGCAAACACACACACACACATATAAAACAATGTCATCTCTCTGGTAGGAGCTGTGAGGAGCCAACAAACTCATGAATCTATGAACTGAAGCAGTGTGCCCCAGACACATGGGGCAAGAGATGGGAGAGCCACTATTCCTTCTGTCACCTACTTGGGTCAACTGTTGGGGGCAGATGGGTTTACAGAATGGGGCCGGCCCTCCAGGTAGGTTGTATTTTAGAGAGGAAGAAATTGGTAGAACCACCACTGAGGCTTCATTGCCTGCAGAAACCCAGTGAAATACATGGGGCCACCATAAGTCAACGGGAGGCCTGAAGGCACATGCCAATACACTAGTTTGGCACACGCATTGCCACTCCAGTTAAGACAAGGGACGAAAGGGGCCCCTGGCCGAAGCCATGGTTGCCTCCGAGATGCATTCATCTAATGAGCTCCAGTGGGTTTCCATGTAAGCCACAGTCTCCCATGCAAAGGACCCTCCATGTGGAAGCAATGCCACACAGCCGATGGAAATGTGATGGAGGAGAGAGATCCCCATAGGAAAGTTTGGAGACAAAACTTCTGGGTGTGGTTGCTTTGGGAAAAGGGGCATGGTTTTATTTCATTTTTTGCTATGTAATGTAGCTGGCAAGCCCTGGTTTGGAGGATTTCTCTTCTATCTTGATCTCTGTTCTGCCTCGCCTTTGCCACCAATTTATTACTCCTCGCAGTGTTTGTGTTTGAGAGAGATAAGCCCAGAGGAAAGCGTTTTTTTCTCATCCATCTCCCCCTTCTTTCTTTTTTCCCTTTCCAATTGGAGAGAAATCCAAAGGAAGAATTTATACTCCGTTAAGTTTGACCCTCATTTGTTAGGATGATATCTAAGAACTGACCCTGGGAGGGTTGAGTTTGCAAAAAACAAGCCACCTTGAAGGTCTGATACTGAAAACGGAGGCTGTATCTGTTATCTGCAATCGGCTCCCTTAAAATAAAGAAACGGATAAATACATGTAATAGGCAAGCAAGGAAGGCGGGTAAGGGATGGTCAAAGCGTGTTCATCACGTATTGCTGTAGAACAGGCTCAAGAGATTGGAAATGGGGCTGTCCTTGGATGGCAAACCACCTGGGATCCTTTTGGTATCTTTCTCTTTATACCTCACTTATTAAACCCAAAGCTGGAACGCTAAAGTGTTTTCCTGTGCTGAAATCTAATCTGCTGCAAAGAAAGCATGTTTTCCCCCTCCCCAAATGTGTTCTATGCACCAAAATCATGTGGATTTTTCTGTTCGCTGATGTGCCAAGAATCTCGCAACTGCCTCGGTTCTTCCCGATGGGATTTCTCAAGCGTCAGGAAACGCTTTCCTCTGCCAGGAAATTAATAATCGTGGAGATTCCTTTCCTTTCCTTGTTTGAACATGGGCAGTTCATTGAAACAGAGGCTTGCACACTGAAGTCCTTGGTCAGTGGCTGCTCTTTTGGAAACAGTGGCGCTCAGACATTGGTCCCACGTGTGTTGTGGACCTCGACACAACACAAGTAATACGCTGGTTTGTTCAATTTCTCCATGGAAGACAAAATTCATGGTCTGCTATGGATGATGCATCCCAGTATTTGAACTGGTGCTGAGGGTCCCATCTAAAAAGAGATAATCTGGGCAAAGGAGTTTGTGAATGGCCTCCCAAATCTGCAAAAGCTGTTTGAGCAAAGGCTGTGAGTGTGTGGGGCATCCGGCCATTTTGCGTTGCCTTTGGACCACACTCCGGTGTGTATGGTGGGGCACTTGGGGCTCTCAGCGATGTTTCCAGTTTTCTGTATCTCCATCTTTCTCTGGTCACACACAGACCAGCAAAGACAGACAAGGGGTTGTTGTAAGTCTTAAAGTCTGGGGCTAAGTATTTGTAGGCATGGTCTTTGTGGGATAGGGCTGGTCTTCCTTTCACCCTCACTCACCTTGCCTTGCTTTTCTTTTCCAACTTTGGAAAAACTACCTGTGCAAATGCCTCCAACTCCTTTTCTCTTCCTCTTCCCCGGAAGTTGTTTATTGCTGCAACTGCTGCTCATGTTGTTGTATTTCTTTCTGTTCTTGGTGTTCCAAAGCCAAATTACTGTGACTAATGTACTTCTATAAATTTTTGCAACCATCTCCGTGGCTGCTGTCTGCGCATGATGCATCGCCTCTTCTTAGGGAATTCTGGTTCTTCTCCCCCGCCCTCCTCCTCCTGTCTTCTTCCTTTCTTCCTTTGCTTTTTCCTCCCCTCCTTTTCTTTTCTTCGGATGTTGCACAAGAGTGGCATTCCCAGTCTGTCAATTTGCCATATGGCAAAGTAGTTGGGGGTTGGGATGGAGACAAATGCAGCCGGGTGCCGAATGTGCAGCCACAGCCATGGGTTGGACAAATAGCTGCCTCCTAGTTTTTGCTGACCAAAGTTGATTCAGAAATACATTTCTGACATGGAAAGCTCATTGTCCCCACTTCTTTGCAGCAACACACACCCCACACACAGCAAGACCCCCTTGTGAAGGCAGAAAAGGCAGAGTTGTGGAGTATATGGGGAGTGCCATATAGAAAAGGTGGCCTCCGTCTCCACAGCCATGAAGGGCATCTTCTCCCTTGGGCCTCATTAATGGGAGGGGGTCTAGATAGGCATCCCTTCTTTCTCCCCCCCCCCTCCATGAATGGCAGCTAAATGGAGCAGAGGTTCTGTGGGTCAAGCCTTCTGCTTTTAGCTCTCCAAGCCACTCAGGATCATCACTACAGACAGGCTGTAAATGTTGCCTTAACTGCCAAGTGACAGGTACATGCGCATGGACTTGCCCTGTTGGTCTGCCTCTTGAGCATTCTCCTTTTTGTTTCCTTTCTTGCAGGCCTCAGAATGGCTCTATGATCCTCTACAACAGGAAGAAGGTGAAATACAGGAAAGATGGATATTGCTGGAAGAAGCGGAAAGATGGGAAGACCACCCGAGAGGACCACATGAAGCTGAAGGTGCAAGGAGTGGAGGTAGGTGGCGCGGAAACGCGGATCTGTTTGTACCATGGCCTCTTGCTCCCAGCCTTTGCAAAGAGTGGTCCTTCAGGGCTGGTTCGCTTTCTCTTGTTGCAATGTCATTGGGTCTTTTGCCCGCTTCAGTAAGCGGAGGAGGCTGTCCGGTTGGTGCGCAGTGCCTGCTTACTACAGACATTGGGGCTGGATTTTGGTGTTGACCTCTCTCTGTTTAGGTAGGGAGCTGTGATGCGATATCTAGCCAACCTGGGGGTCAGGTTCTCTTACGGTTTTCCTTACAAAGTTATTTGGATCACAAAGAGTGTGTGAATGCGATATTTATGTCTCCAGCAAAACATGGGGCATTTGCAAAGGGTAGAATCTTCATTCATCATTTTTATGGCATTTTTGGGAAAGATGTTTGCTGCGTGGATTGAAAGCATCTTACGATGGTAGCTTATCCATATGGGCTTTGTCAATGCAGATTTATTTTCCTGAGAAACAGATTCAGGGAGTAACTTGTCAAGGCAGAATTACCTTCCATTTTGATCCATTTTGTGTTGAATTTGTTTTTGTCTTTTAATAATTGTTTGGGAAGAAATGGCTTCTAGATCCAAGGAAAAGTATTAGCAAGAATGCTTTTAAAGAAGGGATTTATTCAGATGCAGTATGTTTAAAGGGCACTCGGTATGATGGGATTTTGTTTTTCCCCATATCTTAACAAGGGACAGAGTGCCTTTGTTCTAACTAACTCTTGTACTTTAAAGTTTTAGCTTCTGATGCACTGAGCAAGATTTGCCATTAAAAGGGAGGGAAAAATAATTGTCTATAAACATAAAGAGAAACAAAAGCGGGAACACCAGCGACACTTTTGAATCCCTGCCAGCCGGTTTTTAGCGACGCGATGCCCTGTGGCGTTTGTCATCACCAGTGAAAAGAGAAAATGCTTTTGGGGAGAATAAGGAGCCATAATGACCGTTAGCTGCTAGAGACCCGTTTTCAGTGCTTAATAATTAAAAGCTCTCTGGGGAGATCCGGGGGAACATTCTGCGTGCGTCTCTCTCTCGGTCCTCTCTCTGTGAAATCATGCAGAAAGGCTTTGGGGTTCCTACTCATCCCTACCTCCACCCCAGAACTGTGATGCAGGAGATATCTACTCAAGGCCTCCCTCCATTGCCCATCATTGCTTTGGGAAAGGGGCTTTCCTTGGCACGAGTCCTGGATGCTTTGTGGTTGTGTGGTTTGGCATGGGCTCAGATTTGCATTTGGCCCAATGGTTCCCTCAAGAGAAGGGAGTGCATCACATTCTTGGCCTGCTGTCCATCTTGGTCCAAGGGACCCCAAGCCCTGCCTTCATGGAAGGTGTTTGCCTTCTTGCCTGACTGTTCACACATCTGTGAACACAATTTGTTGTCTTCTGTGTCTTTTCACCCAACGCAAGGCAGAGACAAGCAGCAAGGAAGCTGTTCTGCAGAGAAAAACCATTCCCTCTGGCCTTCTTTCTCCTTCCTGCAATTCGCTCCAACTTGCAGATTATCCTCAGCCCCCCCACCATCACAAACCTCCAGTTCCCAGACTCCGGGGGAGGCACTGATTAGGCTGGGTGGGTTGGCATATGAATTGGCATTGCCTGTCATTGGGGGGGGGGGGGCAACTATTCCTCTGCCTCCTGACTGGAGCGAGGGGCTTTGGAGGCTGTTGCATGGCAACCAGCAGCAGCACCATTCCTTGTCCAGTGGTTACCTTCAGAGGATGAGAGCCATTGGTCACAGTCCTCTTTTGCAAAAGGTCAAGGTGTGGGGGGATTTCTTGCATGCTTTTCCAGTGTTGCTGCATTTTGTGGCCATGGTGGGGGCAAGGGGTAATTTTGTGGATGCCAGCTGGGTCAGATGGACTCACCAAACTATAGAACTGGAAAGGAAGCCAAAAGTCCTCTATTCCAACCCCTTCCCAATGCAAGAAGGACTGTGTTTCTCAGGGCCTCTCTGCCTTTTGTAAAGGTTGTGGTGATATTTGGCAAAAGAAATGGGAAACCAGGGGCTGTCCATCCTGTATTGATGCACTGGCTCACACAGGACAGAGAAACTCTGAGCATGATGCTCTTTCAGGCATTATGGGTAGCCAGAAATGTTGGGGGTAGAAGCACATGATGGGACGCATGGGTTGGGGTCAGCCACAGATCCTCAGCATGAAGCAGAATTAGCCCCTGCGCAAGATGCACACAAGCTCAGCCCCCATCTCCTCCAAATACAGTCATTCCTCCATATTTGCGGCTTTGATATTTGCAGATTTGATTACTGTATTCACTGATTTCCTTAATATGTTCTCTCTAGGACTGTCCAGGTCCTTCAGTGCAACTCTGTGGTCAACTTTAACTAAAAGTTGCACTGAAAGACCATTGGTAGCTACTCCAGTGCCATTCTATGGTCTGTGTATGTTGGACATTGACCACAGAGTTGCACTGGAGGACCTAGAGATTATTCCCAGAGAGGTGTCCTCTCAGGTAAAACCAGTGTTTTTGTTATTTGCGCTTTTTCCATGTTCACGGGGGTCTTGCTCCCCTAACCCTAGCGAATATGGAGGGACAACTGTACTCCATTGTGCACAACAAACCCAGGAAGGCCGGTGAATTTACTGCTCCGGTGTAACTCCATTTAGAAGGGTTAATTTTTTTTTAAAGATGGGGAGTAAAAATGCCAAGCAGGGAGCATCCCCCTCTTTGAACAGAGAGGCAGGAGCTGCTGGATGTGCAGAATTGGCTCCGAATATAGGATGTTGCAACGGTTTTGTTCCAAATGTCTGCAGTGGTGGAGTGGAGGTGGAACGGTGCAAACCTGGGGGAACGGCAAACACTGTGCAGTTTTAGATTTTTAAAAGGATCCAGCAAATTGTAGGTGTTTGTGCAAAGTGGGGAGGCTGGGAGGATTTGCTGGGAGGGCAGACGATGGATCAGGCAGCCGGCCTCCGTCTTCATCTGCCTTGTTCTTCTTATGGAACCTGGCTGCCAAAGAGAGAGAGAAAGGCTAGGGAGGATCCAGAGGCACTGGTGGGGCCCAAAGAGCAGAGGCAGCTGAGCCTCCAGCTTTGACAGGAACAGCATTTTTAATTTTTTAAAAACTGACATGTCTAAGGAATGGGTCGAGGGACATATCTCAAGGAGCCCAGGTCTGCAGGGAAGGTACCTGTGAAGCTGCAGCATAGGAAAGGCGGGGGGCTGGCGAGAGATGCTAAGAGCAACAGAAAGGCCTTCTTCGATTGATGGTTGGAGCAAGAGGAGAAAGGAGGAAATGGCAGGGAAATCCTAGCCAGTGGCAAAGAGGAAGCAGACGCCACTCAACCCTTCCCTTTGGCTTCAGTTGGCCATGAAATCTGGGATGAGCTTGGGTTTTCAGGGCCAGAGGAATAGTCTCCTGGGCTGCAGAAGGAACTTGAATTCTTAACTGCCATCTTGGAGAAATCATGGAGGATGGCTTGGGGGCAGGCTGCCCTTCTATAGGGTCAGACTTTGGTAGGGTCAACCATGGTGGCTTCCCAGGTTCAAGACAGGGATTCCTTCCCAGCACTACTTGGTATTCCCTGGTATTCCCTCCTGGCGGCCTCCCCCCAAGGGACTGACCGAAGCTGGCTTTCCTTAGCTTCTGGGATCCATCATGGTTGGGCATGTGGTTCAGGGTGGCATGGTAGGAGCCTAACCCAAGGAAGGAAGGAAGGAAGGAAGGAAGGAAGGAAGGATGACAACACCTGTAAGACTAACTGGTTTTTATTTTCACATGAGCTTTTGGGGATATACACCCACTTCTTTAGTATTAAGACCTCAGGCATAAAGTATATTTACATAGTTGTAGAAATGGGGTGGAATGCAATAGGATCCAGACAGATGCAACCCATGCCATTTGCACCAAAATTTCAAAGGGCTGCCTAAGGTCTTCCAGGTCTTTATTTTGGTCAGCTAATATTGATGGGTGAAAGCAGTACATTTGCTTGACAGAAGTCAGATTGCCTAGATTCAAATCTCTCTCTGTCGCAGTAGTGAGGACTCTTGCAATAATACATGTAGCGAGACATGAAGCCATTTTCTTTGTTCCCGCCTCTGCTAATGGTTTGGGATTTGTGAATATAATTCAGTTCAGCAGTTTCTCTTTCTAGTCTTCCTTTGCAATTCCCTTGTTCAAGGATGGCAACCTGTAAATCACTTTTGGTTGTTTTAGTTTTCAGAAAAAGAGAGAGAGGAGAAATGGAGGAACTACAAACAAGTCAGTCTAACTTTGATGCTGGAAAAGAGGCTAAAACAAATGATAAGAGAGTGGGGTTTTGCAACGTCTTTATCAATGCAATGATTAGTCGAAGCGAGGCAGGATTTGTGAAGATTAATTCTTGACAGGCTAATCTTATCTCTTTTTCCGTATTGGTTTACTGGCTTAGTGGATTGTGGGGGTGCTGGGGGTGTAATTTATCTTGATTTCTGCAAAGCATTCGACAAACTGGGGAATTGTCAAATTGTCAAACCAGGGAGCTGGACCAATGCAAGCTAGTAGATAAAATCACCCAGTGTTTCCAAAGCTGGTTAGAAAAGTCTCCTCGAGTGGGACTTGCTAGTGGGTCCTTGTCAAACTGGGTGAAACCTTTGCGTGGGATCTGGAAGGGAACCCACTTGGACCAGCAGTTGCCAACATTGCTATTAAAGGCTTAGATGAAGAGGGAAATGGATGGTACAAACTAAAAGCAGTGGGAGCATTGCTAAACATCTAGAAAGGCAGGAATAAAAGGGGGAAATGCAACACACCGGTATTTAGCAGGAAGGAGAATTACATATTCAGGCAAAGAATGGGTGACACCTTCTGCTATGAAACCCACGTGGTTTGTGCCAACAGGACTGGACCAAAAAAGTCCTATCAAGGAACACAAGGGCATCTATAAATGGACTATTAATTAGTTAATAGAGGGTGTCTGTTATTTAATGTAAAGTATATCTTGCCATTCTGTTTTAGGACTGGGGTTCATCTTGGCTCAGAAAATGTTGAAAAAGACAGATGCCACTCAAATACAGACAGTCAGAATATTAAAATGCCATCATCAGCAACTAAATGGGGAAGGGAGGAAATAAAAGCAGATCGGTTAAATCAGACTTACTGTACCCTTCTTCTGTTAAAAGTCCCTCCATCGCCCCTAAGTTTCTATGCAATGGTAAATTTATTATTGTTTTCAATTAAAGAGGGCTATACATCGCTCTTTTAAAAAGTCAGTGGGTTGACGGAGTGTCAGCTGGGAAATAAAAATGGATTTATGTGTGTATGTGTAAATATCGATGGAGAAATATTACTTTCTGTGTTGAAGGAACTGCTTCATTTGGAGAAAAGGCAGTTTTCTGTGCAAAAGAGACCATTTGTGAATTTTGCGCAGGATAAGTTTCTTCTCACAGTATTTTCTGCAACGAAAAACAAGGTACCACAAAAAGCCTGAAAAGGCAAACGTTTCTTTAAAAATTTAATGAGCTATCATGTAAAAACTCTGATGATTTAAAACAGTATAAAATCATTAAAAAGACAGAACAATAAAGATACAGATGCAGATTAAAAACATGACCTGATCAAATGCTTACTTCAGTACAGAAGGCCTTTATCAGTTGGTAAAAATGAAGAAAATGGGTTGAAGCAGATCTTGAACTTACAGATTCTGTTTTCAAAATGGTCCACCGTTCCTCAAACAAAAACTTCAAGCGAACATGCTAATACCAATCACAACAAAATCCCTGGCCTCTTGAGGTGGCAAGAGATTTCCTTTGGCCTTCCGGCATTGAAATCTCTCGGTGGAAGATGCTGAAAAAGCCCACAATCCATTGTCCTCCCTGAACCTCTAATTTGTTTAGCCTCCCTGGTGGGGTTTGCACAGTCAATTGGCCATAATTAAAAAACCCAACTAATAAATAGAGGCAAAGCTGGGAGTCGCACACGGCTTCTCTTTGGACTGGATTTATAGCTGGATGCTTCAGTTCATGACTGGGCTACCTTTATTTCTATGGGCAACACTTCTAAAATACCCAGGAATTACGTCAATAAGAATATAGTCCCAAGAAGGGTTGAGCTGCGGAAAGGGCATATTTTAAATATATATATACACACATATATATATACTGCATTGTATGTCATGTCATCATTTGCAGTTGGGATTCAGGAACAAGCATAAGAAAACCCAAACTGTGACCTAGAAACATAATAAAATTGGCAACTTTCTCATAGGAAACAAACATTTAAATCTCCTCAAATGGCTGGCATCACAAGCTGCCAAACGCGGAGGAAAACTGAACTTCTTCTGCAAATGCTGAAATGGTAAATTGGCCAAGACATCACTTATATCTGGGTGCAATACTCCACATCGCTTATATTGCTTATATCTGGGTGCAGTGCTCCATGGGACAGGTGCAAACACTGCTTTTGTCAGCTATACATGGTTAGGCTGCCTGAAGGATTCTGGGAGTTGCAGTCCAAAAGAAATTTAACCCCCCCTCCCAACAACACTGCTTTTAGATCTTGAGGTGTAGCCATGCTGTCTGGAGGAATTCTGGGAACTGTAGTCCAGTGGAGTAACTTTTCCAAGGCCTAGAATCAGTGCCAGTCACTGGCATAAGATGGTGATGATGGGGGGGGGGGGCAACTCAGTTCTTGGAGGCCTTCCATAGACAACCCTATGAGGAGGCAGGAGGGATGCTGGCTGCTGAGAGATGGACATTGGCCCTGCTCTTGCCTGCCTTCCTGGGTCACCTGCTGCAAAATCCTGGGAATTATAGTTTGGAGTGGCACTACACCTCTCTTGCTTGAAATTCCCAATCCCTTTCCCCAGAAGGTGGTTAAAGTGGAATCGTAGTGGTATATAACTGGTGTGGTGTGAATGGGCCTTAGGGTCTCAGGGGACCCCCTCCTGATGTTGCTTGAAATGAACCCTGGCATTTGCACTGACCTTATGGGGAAAAGGGACACCAGAAATCAATTTTTCATGGGAGGAAAAAATGCACATCTTGCATCATTAGAGTCCCTTGACGTTGGTGCCAGTTGGCCCAGATGCATCGATTTGGGTTTTCCTTTTTCTTTTTCCAGGGGGCAGAGTTTCCAATTACTTTGTAAGCTCTAGAACATTGTTGCTGAAACATCCCCAAAGCTTTTTGCAGCAGCCTTTCTGTGGAAATGAGCAGTACATGCGCACGCTGCCTCTCTGGATGTTCCCTTGCCAGTATAACCTTGGTGATAATAGAGTATTATTATTAACACAGCTTGGGAGCTGGGAAGGGATGCTTCGGAAAACACTGCCTCCCCCCCGTCTTTGGCTTCTTCTTTTTTATTAAAAACATCCCCTCTTAGTAAGTGACCGATAGGTTTTTCTGGCATTATGTAAAGAATCCCCGGTTGGCTCTCAAATTGCAAAAACACTCTTGCATTACTCAGTTCCTTGCGACTGTTGGCAAAGAGAGAAGGAGAAGAAGGAGGGAAGGGGGGGAAATGTACTCCTGGGTTATTACTGGAGGGCGAAGCAACTTGTGAGACCAGAGCTAATCTTGCAAAACTATTCCTTGGATGCTCTGATCTGCTTTAATTTAACATGGGTTTGACTCTCCATCGGAGGTGAGCTGCGTCGCTTGCAAACTAATTAGGTTCATGTTGTTCAGACTGGCTGCTTAATGCATTTCAGCAAAATCCTGGTGGTGGAGGAGGAGGCCGGGAACGGCTTGGAGGAAGGCATTCTGCCTTGGCCTCTGCAGGCTCCGCGCTTGGCTCAAGGATGGCCAGGCTCCACTCCTTCCATGGTCTCCTTCCATGGCCCCCGACCCACTGGCTCCAGACCCCTCTGGTTCTGGTGGAATGGGGGACATGAAAGAGGATGCCTATGCAGTTTTTGAGGGAGCATGCCCTCCCTCCATATGCATCTCCAGACCCTGAGATCTGGGGGGCTCTAAGCAGAGAGGGCCAGAGGCTGGTCTTGTATGGATATAGAAGTGGAGCCATGAGAAAATGGGGAGCAGCAGCATATCTATGAAAACCTTTCATAGAATCATTGGAAGAGATCTCAAGGGCCACCGAGTCCAGCCTTTTGTCGCCTTCAAACCCACATGGGGACATCATTGGTCAAAACAGCACTTTGAATCCAGTCTGGAAAGAGAGTGGCAGCAAGACGGTGGAGCAGGCAGAATATGTTCCCCTTGCCACCAAAGAGTATAGTTTCGACTTTCTGGACAGTCTTCAAGGGCAGCCCCACATTCATACTGCATTGCAATAGTCCAGACTACAAAGCATGAATAGAAAACTTTGGGAAGTCCTGGCATGGTTCAGCTTCCCAGTTTCCAGATGTAAGAGAAAGATGGGCAGTTTTGGGTTCTGGTGGGAGACCATTGCAAGGGACCTGGGGCCATTTTGTCCCATCTAATCCTACTGGGCTGTTGGTTGCAAACACGCCGCACGCGCCTCCCTTTCCTTTTGCATGTTAAACATTTGCATGATGACGATGGAAGAAAGGGCCCTCTGCCTGCCTCGTTGTAATTTGGGGCTGCCATAAATCCCGTGCCGATGGCATGATGGATGTGATCGGCAGGCGTTTATTACAAGGCCCGCTTAAAAAATGTTGACTCTTCACAAATTGATTATTTGGGGATTTATTTCTGAAAACGTTTGCCACGGCGTATGATCTCCCGAACGCAGGGTCATTACTGCTCCTTAACGATTCATGCATCAAAGGCCTCGCCAGGGAAATGCAGGCGCCTTCCTTTCCGTGTTCCTGGTGGGAAGACGGCTTCTTATTCCTTCTCAAATGGGGCCCGGGAGGGTCTTCTTCAGAAGGGGACTGGCATAGCAATACACACACCCCTTTATTCCTCCCCCCCCCCAATTGGGGATCCTAATGTATGCGTGCATGGAGGCATAAATTAAAAGCAAACACTTTCCCTCTAGTGGGTTATTGCTGCTCTCTTCCCTTAATGCTCAAGAGGGAGGTTCTTTGAATGTTTCTCATGGCAGGCATGAAACCGTTTCAAAGCCACTTTGCTTTCTTTTCCTTGGCAACTGTCATGTCCAAAGGAGAAAGCTGCTTGGATATCAAGAGCCACTTGGTGCCAACCAGTGAAGCCTCCCTCTCCAGAGGCATCATGCCTTGGATGTCTGGCATCCTCCCCTTTGCCCGCCTTCTTCTTACTTCTCTTTTACAGTTGATTCTTCTGGAAGCATTTTGGGGGGAAAATCACTTATAGTGAGAAAAGACTCTCAAATGCAGCAGCAGTTCCAGGCCAGAAGGAAGCCTTTTTCTGGGGGCTTCTTAACCGACAGAAAGAAAGCCATCTTATTTTTGGTACTCCTTACAGTCCACTGGGTTTGCATGCTATGTTGGGCTCCGACTTGGGACAGATGAAGGCTTCTTTGTTTTTATTTTTTGGTATGATTTAGAGAGATGAGAGGAAAGAAATGATGGGAATTACCCACTGTAAATGCTGCCTTCCAGCTGCAGGGATCTTGCAGCAACCAGAATTTCTCTGCAGGCTTTCTCTTTTAAAACTTTTGTGACAAGAAGAAACTTCTGCAAATGCAGATTATGCAGAGATATGTTGCTGGTATTTTTTTTTCCAAGGGGGAGCAGCTGGGTCAGTCCAGAGTGCAATATCAGCCAATCTCTTTATTGCACATTCCCAATAGGATTGGATATTTAGAGGTAAACTACCCCTGGATATGGAGGATCCATTTGTCCGTAATGACAGATGGGTTGCTGGACCTCATGCTCCACTAATTCACTTTTTACGCCACTGAAGTCTGTCTCCATTGCCATACCTTTTGGTGCGCAATTTCCCAAACCAACTGTGGAGAACCTCCTTCTAGAGGTTTTTAAGCAGAGGCTGGATGGCCATCTGTCAGGAATGCTTTGATTGAGATTTCCTGCATGGCAGAATGGGGTTGGACTGGATGGCCCTTGCGGTCTCTTCCAGCTCTATGATTCTATGATTCTGCATGAATTCAAAATTTAATTCAGAGGGATCCTCAGGCATTGGGAGGGGGTTATCCCAGTGCTAAATGGCATCAAAGACCCCCCCCTCCCCAAAAGGCACTCTGGATCATTGACTGGACTTTGATGCTGATGGCTTTCTGAAAGTTCAAATCAAAACTTGGACTGGATTCCTGACCCACTGACATGGAAGCCTCTGGCTGCAACTGATTGTAATGCCACCAGAAAGGTAACTTCTCCCAGCTGAGAAGATGCTACCCAAATACATTGTTGTCTCTGCAGCCATAAATCAGACCCCGAGACGAGGAAGAAGCCTTTCCTTCCCCCTCGCCCAACCACTCCTTGCAAACATTTTGCCTCATTGCTTTCGGGATGCTTTTTGCTGCAGTAACAGTTATGGGAGGATGTTGAGCCCAAGCGCTGGTGACGCCGGCGTGCTTTTGCTTCTAAACATATTTTTGTTTTTTGGCATTCCGAATTTCACTGAAGGATAAGCAAGCTGAGAGGCAAACATCTGCTAGGAAACATTTAAGCAGCCAAAAAGTGTTTGTCTTGCAGAATATTTCAGGAAACGTATTTAATTTATTTTGCTTAATTATCTCCCCTTGCATTTTTAATGTCCTTTAATACAGTTACGCTAAGCACTGCAGTGTCAAGATACTTAGAGGCCCTTCCTAATCCATCCTGAGCGGGGTGATTAAACGGCTCCTTTCTCACCTGCCTCGGTGCGCACTCATGCGCCTCCGCATTCACACATACATGCACTCATCTCGGGAAGGGAGATCCTCCTTTGGTTCAAATAGCCCTTCCAAATTTCTCTGGGTTTGATGTTTGTTTGTTTCAAGCCAGAAAGAAGCAACTCTGCAAACATGATCCTCCTTCTAATTAGGGAATTTTTGAATGATGATATATTGCCATGAACGCATTAAGTGCAATATATATATATATATATATAATATTGGCTGCACAAACCCCGATCTAGATACCTTTTATTAGTCATTTGTGTCTTGTAAATATAAGCGATCTCTCGGCCCAATCCATTTTAAACCTGTGAATTCAATATTGAATAGATCTTCTGCTTCCTTCGCTGTAAATACCCGCCATGTGTCTCCCATCTGTGTTTTTGGCGTTGGGAGAAAAATTATTAATAGGAGAAGAAGAAGAATGCAGGAGTGTTGGGGAAACGATCCAGCCGCCTGTTTTTGCTCCCTAAAGCATCTCAGATAAATATTGCCCTTTTATGTTACATCTAGCAAATGTTTTAGGCAGCATAAATTACACAACTCATTATCTTTGCTGAGAAAACCTCTAGCAAAAACTTTGGCTCTTGGATGCTAAAATCCCTGATAGGCTCCCAGTAATTTGGTTGATTACCGACTCACTTTTTTAAAATTATTATTATTAATGTAGAGATACCGTACCAATGTCGCGGATACCTCTGGGAGTGCAGCTCTTTCCTACGGAGAAATCCACATTTTTCATTTGATTTTGCTTCTTTAATGCTGAGCACAGACCAGACCGGCGATGGTTGGCTCCTTCCTCTGTGCAATATTTCTGCGCAATGGATGCTTTTTGGCATTTCTTTCCTATTTATTATGTGTGCAGGTGCCTGCGACGATCCGTTGGCATTTCTCTCTCTTTTGCTGCAAAGCTTCCTTTGTGGGCTTGGTTCCCTCCAATGTTTGAAGGATGATCTGTGTTTCCGGATGTCAGGGGTCAAGCAACTTGCTTCCAAAGGCAATACAATTCTGTTATGGTTTCGATCATTGTGGGGGTTTCATTGCATGCAGTTAAGCTGTGGGACATGTCCCACAAGGGAGGTATCATGATGGCTGGTTCCATTGAATCATAGAGCTGGAAGAGACCCCAAATTCTTCATATTTCCAATGAAGAAAGGTTGCCAAAGGTGGCCCACATGTGAAGCCACACAGCCTTGGCTTGTGGGACCTTCTTGGTGGCCATTATGGCTGACCCCTGAAGCAAAGAAACTGGGGGTCTCCCTTTCGTCAGTGGCCATAGAACTGGAGGAAGACCAGCCACGCTCTCAAGGCTTACAACCAGCAGGGCAATAATAAACAAATGCTGAATTATTTATAATTGTGGAGATTAATTATGAATTGTAACGGTAAGGAACGTTATAGTGATGGATCTGCAGAGCCCAAATTGCTCTCATTAAAGGAGCAAGGGAAATATATAAAGGATCAACTGTCATTTGGGGGGAGCATCTCCAAAAAGGACCATTTCTGGAGTATCATGCGCTCAGTGCCTTGGCCTGCAGATTGCAGAAGACGCATTGGGGAAAAAGGGGGAAAGCCAAGGTTCCCAAGCGAAGCATTTCCAGGTCTCCTGATCAAAAAGGGACATTCCTCTTACATGTTTCTAATCTTTGGATTGAAATTAGCGATGCATGTCTCTGGTGTCCAGCTTTAAAGTTCATGTCATACAAAAATTTCAAAAAATATATAACTTAGCTGACAATGGACTTAAAATCAGGAATAGAAAAAGCCATAGTCTTAAGAGCAAGGCGGTTACAAAACAGAGCAACCATCAACTGCCCAGCACATGCTGAAAGGCCCTCTTCCTCTGAGCAATCAGCCATCTAAGTCCTGCTGTGACAAAAGGGAAAAAAGGTCCTGCAAAAGGATGAGAGGAAGGTCTAACCTCTTTTGGAAAGGAGCTACAGAACAGCAGCCACCACCAAGAAGGCTTTGTTTCCCATGAGATGAACCTGCAAAGATGGTGGGCCAGCAATCATCCCAAGACGCAGCCAAGCTCAGGTTGGGAGGTACGGTTCTTCAGAACTTGGACTTTATGGGGCATCACCACACTTTGAATTATGCCTGGAAAGAGACCAGCATGCAGAAGAGCTGCTGCAACAAGGGATCTGTGTGGTAGACCTAAAGGGTGCTTTTGAGTTCATAGCCCTGGGCCAGAGGAGGAGACCTTTTAAGGGGACTTTTTTAAGGCCACATCCTTCAGCAACCGAAGTGAGACCCCTTAAAAAGAACAGCAACGCGTGTTTGCTTATGTTGCATTGGGAATGCGCTGGACCTTCCTCTTCGTGTCTCTAAGAGCTGCTTTGTGCCTCATCATACGCAGCCTTTGCTAAGAAGAAGGGTGGCGTGTTTAGGAGCCGTGAACCTTCCCCCCGAAAAAAACCTCCTTAAGTGTGCCTGCACTGTCTGGTTGGAGTCCCTTTATGAGTCTGCAGGCAGACAAAATGCTTCCTCTCCCAAAGAAAGAAAGAAAAGTAACCAACAAAGGAAGACAGAAGAGAAAAAGAGAGAGATCTGGAGAGAAGACTGCTTGGACCCTCCAAAGGGCAGAAGCTCCCAGCCTTTGCTTTCCTGCTCAGCGCTCTTTTTAAATCAAAGCTCAGGATGCCTCCGGCATTAATTAAAAGCCAGGTAAGGAGCCTCCAATTCCCAGCATGGCTGCAAACCGTCCCCATTATCTCCAGCCTTCTGGAGGCCTGACTGGTAAAGCTGGGGCTGGGAATTTGAAAAACAACCCTGATATGAGCAGGAGGGACCTTGGGAGGAGGAATAAGCTGAATGAGACCTTTGGTTTTATGGATGTCTTTCTTGCCAAGGAATTCGAGTCTAAGGTTGTCCTGTTGGAGCCACTGCGGTTTGGGTATGGGAGAAGAGGACTCCCAGGACACAAAGTCATCAGAATCCCTTTGGTTCAGCCCTGGAAACCAACTGAGTGGCCTTGGCCAAGTCACATTCTCTCAGCCTTCAGAAGAAGGCTATGGTAAGCCTCCTCCGATGAAATCTGGCCAAGAAAACTGAACCAGAAACCTCTGGGAGGAAAGGAGGATTGGGCATAGCAGTGTCAACGCTGGGCTGGTACTCCAGGAGACCAAGGCTTATATCCCTGTTCAGTCCTTGGGAAAATCCCACTCTCTCAGCCTCAGAGGAAGGCAGTGGCCACCTACCAATAATACAGGCAAAACTGGAGCTGTCTTCAGTGACACACAACAACAGGTTGGATGCATCTGGAAGTCTTTCTGTGCAGAGAAAACTCCTTGCAGGTCTCCTGCCATTGCCAAGAGTTGAAAGAATACTATTTTACAACACAACTCAGAGAGTCCTCCAGCTATTTCTCTTTCCATCAAGGTGCCCCAGGGTTTGCAATACTCTGATGTGAGAGACAGTGAAAGTGAGACATCATGGGTCCCGAAACCTCAATCCCTATCTGCATTTGGCCATCCAGGTGGGGAGAGTGAAGCTCAATCCATCTTCTTCTGACAGAACATAAACCTGCAAAGAGCCATTCCTGGGTGGCAGACCAGCTTCTTCATTTCTGTGAAATGATGCCTCCAGTTTGGAGCTACAAAATGGGCTTTTCAGAAAGTGGAAACCTCTGGGAGTGAAGGAGGATTGGGCAAAGAATGGCCCTCTGAAGAAGGAGGATTTCTCTCCCTTTGACTCTGATCCAAATGTGGCGGTGGAGGCAGCAATAGCATCCTTCTTGTGGAAGACAGGAGACCCTGCCTTTGCCTTGTTGCTCCCGCAGCCAGCCCCCGAATCCATCTCTGGCACAATGGAGAAATCGGGGGCTGAGCAATTAGTTCCTCACTGCTCCTTCCCACCTTTTTAGACCCAACTGCACCTAGAAACTGCCAGCTAATTCTGACTGTTCTTTTTTTCTTAAAGGAGTGGCAGATTGAACACCCATCATTTTCATGGCTGGAAGCAGAAAATTGCCCGTTCATTAGTAATGCACATCCTCCTCCGCCGCCGCCGCTGCCTTCTCACCTGCCCCATTGTGCCAATTGTTTGGGGCCAGAGATGGTGCACTTCTGCTAAGGACAGCCAGAAACAAGAGGGCCTTTCTCCTCTCTGCTTCCAAAGGGGTTCGCCCTGTTTGGAAACAGGGATTTGTTGTGGGCAAGGACACACTGCTTGTTCCGTGATAACACTCCTGTCTGTGCAGGCTCCCCTTTGGCTGCCTTGCACTCTGCTCCAGGTGTGCAAAGGTTTTTGGCCATGCAGAGGAGCAACCATCATCACCACCAAGAAAAGAAATGCAGCTGGGATACTGCTGGATGCCATTTGCAAATTTAATGCAAAGGTCATGCTTTGCCTCTTTCTGGATCCCTTTGCAATCCAACCCATTCCTACAACTGTGTAAACATCCTTTGTGCCTGAGGCTGCAATACCACTTTGTACTGCATCTGAAGAAGTTGGTTTATATCCACAAATGCTCATGTTAAAGTAAGAAAACGTCAGCCATAAAGGTGCTGCCACATTTCCTTTTTTCTCCCCTACCTTGTGCTTTTTTTATGTTAGATGTGCAGTTTTGTTTTGTTTTAGGCAGCATTTGAGAGGTACCGATTTTGGCAGCAGCTATACCTTTTTTTAAAATTGAGTTAAGGAAGCACTGAAAATGTCTTGTTGCTGTATCATTGATAATATCTTCTGTCGACTCTTCTGGAGAAAGTGACCCCTGGTTCAGGGCATAAGCAAAGGGAGCAAAGCACATGCCATATCTAGCTTTCTGGCGTAAATCTGGGATGGATGGAAGCATCTCCTGCCAGGTATTGCCTGGCCCTAAGGGACCTCTGTCACCTTTCTTCCGCTGCTCTTCCCTCCATGCAAAAGGGGTCTTTGGGGGGCTGATAGAGTGGGTTCCTGCCCTGGCAGAATGGCAGCTAAGGCTGGGCATGAGCGGAGTTGGCAAGGAGAGACCTGGCTTTCTCTTTGCACTGAGCAGGTGGCTAGAAGGGTAAATGAGAGCGGAGCAGGAGCCGGCCGTGGAGCTGGCCATCTCTCAGCCTGCTAGTTGAAGGCGCAGACACGGGGTATCAGCTCAACAGTGTGCTATTATTTATTACAAGCAGAGTAAGAGTTTGAGGATGCAATAAAAGCTGGCATTGGGAGCATAGGGACACCTGACATCTGCAGTATGGTGCCCAGTCAGGCTGATTTCCAAAGTGTGCGAGAAGAAACCTAAATGGAGGAACATGCAAACAGTCTGACAGTATACACACGTCCCTTGGCTTGTCCCTTCATAGCCTCTGGCTGTCAGATTTTGGGATTTCTGGCTCACTGAAATGGAAATGTATGTGATGCAATGGTGTGGAGGAGGCGGCAAGCAGTTCAGGCAGAAGGACCAAACAGGGAAAGGAACAGAGGAAATCTTTTCCACTTCCACCTCCTTTGGAAGAGTAACTATATATGCACCATGGGCCTCACAAATGCATTGTGCACCAGAAGGACACCACTGTGCATTGCACATGGGTCATCTGCTGGAAATGCCTCACTGGGTTTTACACACGTGGACCACAAATGCATGGTGTGCTTTATTTAAGCATGGGCCATGCAATGGAAATGCACCATTGCACTTGAGAGGTGGGGTGTGGAGGATGCAACTCTGGATGCCATTGCACTGAAGATGCTTTTGTGTCTGCTTTGCTTTCCTTTTTTGCAATATTTTACCAACACATGTGTGCATTCATATGAGTGAAGTGGAGAAGAGGGAAGGTTGCCAATGGAATGAGGAAACTGGAAGCTGCCTCAAACTGTAAGCACTCCAAATCCAGAAGTAATTATAGAATTTGTTCTAATTAAAACAATTCAAGAGGAAAAAGACACACAAAGAAGGGGGGGGGGGATGAACCAGCAATAACAAAGGAGGAGGGAAGCCCTCCTGCCCCCATTCTCCATAAGCCTAAAGGGGGCTCTGGAAAATGGGCTTTAATGCGGGGAGGCATGGGGTTCCCAAAACTGAAGCCCCCCATCTGACTTTGCAGCTGGTGCCCAAATGTGCTCTGATGTTTATATTGACTCTTTCAGTGTGAAGGAATCTAAAATGAAATATACCTCTCTGCCGGCACTCTGGGGAAAAGAAAAAAAGGGAAAGAAAAGAAATCATTTTACAGAAACAAAATCCAACCGCCGATCTAAAGATTGAGGGCCTGAGATGAAATATCTTAAGGATAAACGATATGGAGATTGGATTGCAGGAATCCGTGGCCCAGGATCGGACGGAGGGGGGTTGAATGGGGAGAGGTTTATTGGCTGTGCCATCTTCCCTCTTTCTCTTCCCCATTTGACAATTTAAAATGCAATTCCTCTTCCCCCCCAACCATGAAAGAAAGAGAGAGAGAAAGAAAGAAAGAAAAGAAAAGAGGGGTACCCAGCATTTCCTTCTTGCAATCTTGCAATAACACCTTGAGCAGCAACTATCTTCTACAATTTGTTCCCAGTTTGTCCCCCAAACTCTGTTTCTGCTCCCAACTGGCACTGAATCAACTGCAAGATGGCAGGTCAACCCTTATGAATGTCTCCCAATTGGGTCGCAAGGGTTGCAGAGAAGTGGCCATTGGGACTTGGTGCCATTTGGACAGAGATACAACATGGTAGTGGTTTGAGCATTGGATTAGGACTCTGGAGACCAGGGTTCAATTCCCAGCTCAGCTATGAAACCCACTGGGTGACTTTGGGCAAGTCACACTCTCTCAGCCTCCAAGAAAAGCAATGGCAAACCTCCTCTGACCTCACCAGGAGCCCTTGTCCCTTGGTCTCAGCTTCTGGCCTGGAGACCTCAGGGCCTGGGAGGGTCCTCAGCCAGAAGCCCTAACCTTGATGCTGAGAATTCAATGGGCCTGGACCCTGGTGAGGCTTGAGGCCTGGACTTAACATAAATCTTCCTTTGGTCCTTGCAGAGTCAGTTGTTTTGTTCCCTGCCAAGATGTTCCAGGCAGGATTTATAGGGACAATCTGTCCTTCGTTTGCACAGGGCTCAGATGCCATTTAGAAAATTTTCTCAAAGCCTTTCTCTTAAGAAATGTGGTGTCGAGTGGGTGATGCACTGTTGCTGATTGTTGTGCCATTTGTCAGAAAACGTGTCGCCATCTATATCCCTGATGTCCAGCTGGGCAGAAAAAAACCACTTTTTGTAAACCAAAATAAAAATATCTTGTCCATCGGGAACATTTATGAACATCGCCTGAAATATATAAGCCTCGAGAGTCTTTTGGTAAAGAGGTGGAGGAAACAAGCCTTGGGGCACATGGAAGGCTATGTAGGCACACTGTTGAAATGTTGCTGTAATGCTGGGTGATTGTTTTGGAAATGTAAAGCTGACAATGACTGGGGCCTCATGGACCCCTTCCTGGTGGCAGTGTCTTCCCATGTCGATGTGAAGTCAAAGGCTTTCATGGCCGGCATCCATAGGTTTTTGTGGGTTTTTCAGGCTATGTGGCCATGTTCTAGAAGGGTTTCTTCCTGACATTTTGCCAGCATCTGTGGCTGGCATCTTCAGGGAATGCTTGCCTGGAAAGGAGCTGGGTATATATAGCATGGGACCCCAAATCCCCTCCACCTCCATCCCACATTTCCAAGAGAGGTGGCTGCCAACTGGGGGTTGTTTCCGTTTCTCAAGGTGATTACTCCTCTCTTGCTGCATAATCTGGCTTTAGTCATTTAAATGTTTTCCAAGGAACAAGACTTTTTAAATATATATCTATGCATATGTTTTCAAGAGATGCTTCTCAGACAGTTCCCAGAGAGCGGCTTTGCAGTGAAAATGTGAAATAATCAGTTTAGGCACAAAGAGGCTAATGAGGGAGCCGTTTGACCATCTGAACAAGGTTGGCATCTTGGTGGGTGGATGGCAGGGCAAGTGGGGGGCTTTGGGGGGCAGAGCTTGGCAGGGGTCCCGCTGCCCCTGTGGACTTGCTGAGCTGGGAATAAAAGGCAGAGCCTTCCTCCCCTTCTTCCAGATTTCAGCATCCAAAAAAGCTGCTCATTCAGTGCCACCCAGCCACCTTGCAGGATCAGACCAGACATTAAGACGGCGAGTGGGGAGGAATTATTTTAAATCTCTTAATATTGCTGTGTCCTCTTTTTTGGAGGTGGGATGTCAAGCCATCAAGCTGTAAGCCACAAAATGTTGTTGCTTCAGAAGGAGGCAGGGAATGGAGTCATGGGATTATGGAGTCAGAAGGGGTCCCCAAGGACAGCTAGTCCAGTGCCCTGTGAAGCACCCAACTTAAAATTTAAATTTATAATTATGTTATGTATAATTATAAGAGAACTGAAAGATATAGCTGTGTTAATCTGCAAAATGAGTATGTAGAGAGATCTTGCAAGAGACTAAATGAAAGAAAGAAGTTGGCAACGTGAACATCTTAGACTTAAGACACTTCATTTCCATACACAAAGGATTTTGAGCTTAAATTGACATTCTCACACACTCATGGCATATATATAGGTCTGTCCCTGGCTTTCCGCTCCACCAAATGTATCCGAGGAAGTGGACTTAAAGTCTACAAAAGCTCATGCTGCCAACTTATTTCTTTCAGTTAGTCTGAAAGGGGCTACAAGATCTCTCTCTCTGTAAAAGAACTGTCCAAGGTGCTGGGCCTACTTTGAGGGATGGGAGCTCAGCAGCTTGGATACAGCTCTAAAGTTCATTCTGAAAACCAGCGCCGGTTCCTCCTCCACCATCACCACCACCATCATCACCACTTCCCATGACCCAGCCATCGCTGCTTCCCGATCTGGCTCCAGGGTCTTTGTCAGGTGGAGGAATCAATGCCTCCTCACCTTCAGACAGCATCTTGAGAAGGAAAGATGGAGGGAGGGATGCCTTTTTTTTTTTTTTTTGGAACAGGCTTGCAAATGTCCTCCAACAGGCCACCAAAATGGCTCCAGCCTCCCTCTTTCAGCCTCTATTGGCCTACATGTGGTATTTATTTATTTATGGCAGCGATTCCCTAACTCTGGTCCTCCAGGTGTTTTGGACTTTTGTTCCCAGAAGGCTCAGTCAGCTTGGCCAATGGTCTGGGATTCTGGAGCCAATGTCCAAAACATCTGGAAGGCCAGAGTTTGGGAATCACTGGTGTTGGGAGGAATGGCTCTCTGCCTCCCAGAGCTGTGCATAAGGAGGGAACCAGTCCACTGAAGGTTCCCAGGCGAGAAACAGCTCATGCCTCGGTGCATTGCCCTGAAAGGTCCCGGGTTCCACTCTTTCTTCTCTTATCTGCCCCTCTCTTGGGGTCTTCTCCTTCTTCTTTCTGCCTGGCATTGGCACCTGCATCTTTGCATCTCTTGCCTGCTGTGGAAATATTAATCCGGGAGAGCCATTATTTTATTTCTGCCGCCACCTTGTGGAAACCCAGCTCCCATTGCACCTCTGCCAGGCAATTTTTAAAAACCCAAATAAACTAAGGATACCCTTTTTCATTTAAGGGTTGCGGGATCATAAAACAGCCTCCATTCTCTAATGCAGCCGAGGAATATCAGATTTCAAGAAACAAGGGAGAAAATGCTCTTTTCATTTTGTCTTAAAACAGACATGTTGCAGGAGGGTTGAAGCATGTAGAATACTCACTTTCTTGTCCTTAAAACACACTTCCCAAAGACATTTGAATGTGCGAGGCCTACTTCCGAGGAGGCTTGCCGCCTTTCGTGCGCTGCAAGATTGAACAATATTACGTATAACTTGGCACATAAAATTATACTGTTTGGTATATGCATGGGATTTTATTTCATGTTATCCAAACAGCAACTATAAATACATCCAGCGTTAGAGCAGTAATCTTTAAGGTAGCTGAGATAGTTTTATTCTCTCCCCCCACTTTCCCTCCAGTTGGGGAAATAGGAAAAGAAATAAAAGTTGAAAGCCAAACTCATCATCCTGGTAATAAACAAAAGGGAGGTTTTATTGTCTGGGGTTAGAAACCATTCAGAGACATCAGAAGCAGCCGCAAGAAGAAGAAGAATATGCAAAAAATGGTGGACTGGGGAAACAGGTCTGGAAACAGGCCTTCAGATCATGCAATTAAGGACAAGCAATACATTTAAGTATCCACTTTAAAATATTATTGAAGAGTTTCACATTACTTTATCGTTGTCGTCGTTATGCCCCTTCATCTAGAAATTAGTCGAGTTCAGGATTAAGGATGCACATGGATCAGACCAAAAAAAATAATATAGGAGGGGAAAAACCTCTTGCAAAAGTAAAGATTATTTCTCTGCTGAAAAGTGTTCAGGGGTCTCCTCCTTTGGGTTTTTTTTAACCTAAGAGTCTTGATGTCCATCTGTCAGGAGTGCCTTGACAGTGCCTTCCTTCGTGGCCAAAGGGGGTCAGATTGGATGACCTCTGGGATCCCTTCCAGCTCTAGGATTCTTGGATGGTCTTTTGAGGGAGGAAGAGAAGAGGAAGAAGGGACAGGATCCCTCTGGAGGCCTGTGGCCAGCCATGGACCTCAAATGGAGCCTGGTGAGTGACAAATTGCCATCTCCTTGCATGGCACTGGAGTGCCATCAGCCACACGGAAGGGTTGTTAGAGATACCTGCTCCATAACCCTCTTGTGGCTGCAATTTCTCCACGATAATGGCATTGTGAAATGGAGCGCTTGACTCCTGACGACCTTCTCCATCCTCCTGAGGCCCCATAAGTCTCCCTTGCCTTATGGTTCCCCTCTCTCCTCCCGCCTTGTTGGCGTTCCCGCTTTCTTCACGTTGCTCCTTGCAACAAATAGGTAGTATCCTTTCCCCCTCTTTTAACCTGTGAAAAGAGGAGGAGGGATGCTGCGTGGCTCAGGACTGCACCGTTTTACAGTACTATAAAGCTGTTTGGGAAGATTATGACTTCGTTCTGACCTAAGTACCTTTCTCAGCAGTGTGCAGGAAAGGAGGGTTTATGGATGTGCTTTTGCTGTGACTTTTTCTCCCTCTCCTGTTGCCATAAACAAGAGCAGGGCATTAAAAACACACACACACAACCTACCCACCACACCGACTCATCTCCTAAAAAGCCTGCATGCATAAAAATGGGAAGATGCTCACATACTCAGTATAACTTCCACTCGCCTGGTTGGTGCTCTGGTTTTTGGAGGTGACCTTCAGACCTAGACGAATATTGTGTGGCCTTGACCCCAAGAAGGCAATGCAGCAGAAGGGGCCATTTGTATGTTCAGCAACCCACACAAACACACCTGCCTTTTACATCTCAAGTGGGAGCCCATCTTCCCCAAATCTCCATAGACTTTTCTCTCACCTGCTTTCAAGGGGGAGGGAAGCAGCTCAGCCCCACATTCCTGCTTGAATCCTCATGGCTCCTAAGTCAGAGGTAACCTGCTCCCAGTTTTAAAGGAGCTGCATCCAAGGGGCTGAGTCCCATAGTCCCCAGGAAACCTCAGCACCTTGGGCAGCGCTTTTTCCATCCAGAAAGCATTTGCTGTCCTGCAGAGGTGGAGCGACACAGGCAGCATGCTCCTCTTCGACTTGTCTTTGCACATCGAGCTTTGTGTGTTGCAGCTGTGCATTCTGCATGCCACATTATTGCCTACTATACATTGTAGTTGCACACTGTATACGGGGCATTTTGGTGGCAAATTTTGTGTTGTGCGTTGTGGTTGCCCACTGTATATTGTGCACTGCAGCTGTGCAATAGCCTCCAGTCGCTGGTCTAGGTTGCTATGTAACGCTGTTATTCTGCTTGGGGATTACCTCGTGCCAGCATTGTGTATCTCCTCTGCATGCAGATATTTATGCTATGCTTTGGGTGGAGGGGGGGATGCTGGATTGTAGCCATTGTGCGTCTCTCCCCATTCTACCATTTCCCTCCCTGGTTTTGGGTTGCCTTGGGCTCTGTGGGGAACCAGAGAAGCCCCCAGCAGTCCTTTGGTGCCAGGTTACACTGGATGGGCCACAGTCTTCCTAACCTTCAGGGAATGAATGGGGGGTGGAAACCCTGGAGCTGCTGGATGCCAGGTGCCAGCCGTGCCAGCCATGCCCTGGGCAGAAGCGCTCTTGTCACCCAACATGGAGACCTGCCTCTCTGCCTGATTGCTACCTGCTCCCCACAGCGGAGGAACTAATTACTGTTTTTCCAAGTTTCCTCTGTGCCGTGCAATTGCCAACTGATTAGGGAAATTGGCACGTCTGCCTGGCACCCACAGCAAGTCCTCCCTCCTGCCACCCGAAAGGGACCTTTGTGCCAAGCTTCATGATGGGGGCACACAGATCGGGGCTGCTCTCCGGGTGGTTTAAGGGGAAGGTTTGGAGGGATTTAGGGGAGGAAGGGGAGGAGGACCAGTTGACTTTGCAATCTGTTGCCTTGCAAAAAGCCAGAGAGTCAGGACTGTCAGTCTGTTTTCAGTCTCAGGTAGAGATCTGCAGCAGAAATCAGTCTGTCTCCATTTGTCCGACTTCCAAATGCTCTGAATCACACATTCCTTTGCTTTCCTTTCTGCAACAGACAACAAAGCGTTGGCACGGAAATTTAGAGCCCATTTTTTCCCTATTCATGTCTCTTTCTGTGTGTGCATTTCTTCTATGCAATTTCTTCAGCCAAATGCATTATTTGATCTTGTTTGAAACGAATTTGCCAGTGGTACAAAACACCCTCTTCTGCCTTTCCCCCTCATTGCCACCCATTCCCAGAGCATGAGGCCGCAGCATGAGCCAGAACTGGAACAGTGTGATATTCCTCCTCCCCTGTTTCCTGAGGCCACTCTCAGTAACCATACAGTTACACTGCACAAGGAATTGTGTTACTCCTTGTTAAGGTACAATAATGGGGTTTCTTGAGCCCTTTCCCCTACTCTGCATGGTGCATGCATCCTCCAAGCCATAAGCTTCTCGTTCAGAGGATCAAGGCAAGACATAGCTTTTCATCAATGCCTTCTGGGACTAATTGATTTTACCCAGTTTGCCCATGTGCTGATTTTGGCATTAAATTGTTTTCACCAGTTGTCTTTTAAATTATTCTTATGGTTGTTTATTGTCTTAAACTGATTTTACTGTACACAGCCCTGAGATGTTCAGATGTAGGACAGAATAAGAAATATCCCTTTCTAACAGAATTGGTTGCAAGTCCAGAAGCCTCTGGATTTCCAAATGCAAACGGGGTCCATATCTGCATTTGGTCTGGGGTGTGTGTGTGAAGTATGGGAAAATCCATTTTTTAAAGACCCACCGGTGGAGTAAATTTCTCATACATTCTCTAATCCCATGCACAGTTGTTGCCATTGTTGTTGTTATCATTATCCCAAACATCACTATCATCATCGTATGTAAAACCTGTCTTTTCTCAAAAACCTGGAACTCAGGACAGCTTGCAAATTCGAGTTAAAAAATACAACAGATCAACATTAAAATCAAACTTTTAGACACTGGAAAAAATAGAATACATATTAAAAAGCAGTTTTAAAAGTTACAACTAAAATCCCGCAGCACCCTTTTAAAAGCTCCTTTCCTAAAATCAGTCCTCCAAAACCTGATGGAATAAAATAAAGTATTAGCTTGCCAATGGAAGGATGGCCAGGCGGTGTCCATTTGGGCTTCTCCAGGGAAGGAATCACCAAGAAGGCCCCATCTCATGTCCTCACCAGCTGCATCTGGGACTGAAAGAAGGACTTCTCCTGAAGTTCTCTGGGGTCAAGAAGGCTCATAAAAGAAGGCAACCATCTGACAGATATGAAGAGCAAGTTCTCCCCCTGTTTTCTGTTATCTCAAAATGGTGGACCAACAGAAGCAGAGGAGACTTGTGGGATCTCCTCCTCAGTTGATCCCCTGGGACCAAGAAGGTTTTGCATCCTGGTCAGGACCTGGATCCAACCACAGGGGATCCCTAAATACTCAGGATGGACCTTTCCCAGCTCCGATCCAAGAAGGCCTCTGAAGAGGCCATTGCTTTTTAAGCAGCAGCTTGCCAAAGGACTGCATTTGAGGCTTTGCTTTCAAATTCCCACCAGGCTTTGAAGGTCTCCCTTCTCCTTTTCTGGAAGGGAACCAGAGACTTTGTAACCCAGTATGAATTCATCAGCCACTTTCTTCCATTCACTGGTTAGTGGCTGCATTAAAAAAAAGACCAATGCTTGATGGTTGCTTTTGTCAGGCCTTAATAGAAATCAATGCCTCAGCCACAGTGTGCAGCGTCTCCATTGTCCTGTTTCCAAAATGGGAATAAAGGGATGGGAGAAAGAGAAGGAGAGCAATTACGATCAAGGGAATGAGACACCTCCTGAAGAAGGGGGCTTTCAAAAGGGAAGGGGCGAGGGATGGACAATCTCTGGCAAATGGCCCTGGGGAAAGGGACTTCTGTCTTGCAATAGGAGAATTAACATTCAACAGGTTGAGAATAGGAATGAAGAAGATCGTTCCCAGCGCAGGTTGCCAGGAGGCATCAAAATGGCCAAATATGTGGGTCTCTATGGTTCAATTCCAATTTCAAACAAGGCCTATCCGTAGCTGAGCTTTTGATTGCAAAGAATAATTAAAGGAGGATGAATTGGAGTTGGAAATGGCCACAAGGGCCGCCTAGTCCAGGATTCCTTCAGGTGAGCTCTGACTTGTTTTGAAGGAGGAGAGAGAAGGGAAGAGGCAACAGGAAGGTTTCCTTTCTCTCTCTGAGAATGGGTTGAAATGAAGACGCCTGTGATGACATTGACTGAGGAAGGACAGCAGAAGCTGGGGGGGATGGCCCTCCGCTATGGGTTTAGTCCACACATTGTACAGTTTTTACAATTCTTTTTAAGCTCCAAAAGTTTAACGTTCAAAGGGGCTCCTCAAGGTGCTGAATCTGTCTTACAGAGATAGAGGTGCTTTGCATTTCTCCTTTGAAACTGCTGAGGAGGGTTCCTTTGGGAAGCACTTTGGACATAGAAAGTTCAGACTCAACCCCAAAGTGGACATGGAAGCCACCATCTATTGCTGGACGGAGAAAATGAGAGGACTTTGTTGCTCTTCTTTTCGGGGAAACAATTTTTTTCTTGAAAAAGTTTATTAAATTTAAAACATACATATTAAAATTACACATGTATACAAAAAACAAACAAACAAACAAAAACCCCAAAGCAAAACAAAGTAAAATAGCATTCATATTCTAAATACAGACAACCAGATATGCACTAAATCAAACATACAACAACCAAACATGCCTAAAGGAGGTATATTCCCTTGTTAGTATCTTTTCTTATTCTATTTCTATCCTGCCCTTTCCTAATCTTTCTTCCTCTAAGAATCAGTTTCTTCAGACTCTTTCAGGGAAACAATTTCTGAGCATGGAGACCAATGTATAACTTCACAGGGTGCTGGAGCCAAGGATGCACAATCCTTGCCTGCTTAATTCATCATGATCTCCTTTAGGAGAGCCACTCTGGTTTAGTGTTGCAGTCAAAGCTTGGGAGGCTTGGGATGTGAAACGTCACATGGAAACGTAACTAGAAAGGATGGTTCATTGCCCCAGGAGAGGGCACAAGGCAGGCCTCCACCTCCAGTCTGGCAAAGTCTCCAAATCTATGCCCAACTGGGATGATGGTGATGATGATGATGATGATGATGATGATGATGAGCCCACCTCTCCCTATGGATCGAGGTGGGTTACAATAAAAAAGATACAATGCATGATCCCAGGATGATGGTGGGGCCGTTCTCCCAGCGCAACCTCCATTGCAGGGCAGTTATAAGGGCAGCAGCTGGATCCAAAGAAGAGGCGTGATCCCAGCCCTTCACTCCTGAAGGGAATGGAGAGGCAGGAAAATAATAAAGAGATAATTAATAAAGGCTGCACTTGGCGTAACCACCGTTTTCCTGGGTACAGAAGATCTGAGGCGCCTTGAGTGCAAATGGAACAAAGAGCATTTCGTGGGCAGCCCTGCCTTCCTCCCCAAGCCTAGGAACATAGGTATTTATTTAAATAAGATTTACAAGCAACCCTTTTATGGCAAACCCTGCAGAACATTATTAAGGACAGTCGTAAAACCAATGGTAGCCTTAAAATTAGCTGTTAAAAACCAGACAGCGCCAAGAGGAGCCCGGTCTGCCATTAAACGCTGGTTCTTTCAGCCCATATTCTAATCAGGATCTGTATTCTAATCAGGAGAGTTTTAGATTTATTTGCCTTTTTAAACAATCCCTTTGCTCTTATTCAGCATTCTTGCTTTCTCACCATCAGCTTGTTTTCATACTTTGGGAAGGAAAAATGTCAAAAGGAGAGATTGGCTATTCTTTTCAATTGCCACTTTCTAGGAGTTTCAGTTCATTCTCTCACAAAGTCGCCCCACCCTTTGATTTTGATCTTAATTTTTTTTTTAAATATGGTTTTTAATGAGCAGAGAGCAGTGGAATTTGATGTCAATGCCTGATGTTTCCTCCTGTACTTTCCCAGCATTCCAAGTAGCAGTCTTTTTTAAAGGAAACTTAACAATCTCATGCCAAGGTAAAAGCACCTCTGCCTGTAGCAATTTTTATTCCAGCACTTTACGCAGCTTTCAGAGTAAATATTAATTCCATTATGCCATAAACCTGGAGTTATCCTGGCAGCCAACCATAAAGCTCCCTTTGTAGATTAGAACAGAGCCACTAAATTGCATTTCGCTGATAAGAGGGAAGGAGCTGGGGCTGTGCAATCCCACTGCAATGCCTTTGGCTGAGTCTGGATCGGACCCTTTCGCTCGAGGAGGCTGCCTGGCATGGCTTGAACTTGGGGGAAATGCAAAGGTGGACAACCCAAAAGACAGAGGTTCAGCCCTTGGAAATGGAGCTCTGGACTTCAGGGGACCAGGTTCAAGGTTGCCACCAAGACACACTCCCAAAAGAGGGAGCTTTGCGTTGTTGGGGGGGGCAGAAACCATGCAACCCACAAACTCATGCAGTTCAGGAAGGCAGATGCAGATGCAATTAATGCACCGGACAAACATGTCTTAATAATCAAATACATAAATAGAGGCCTCTTCCAGCTAGACCAAGCGCTTGTCTATAAGATTAAAATATTCCTCATTCGGTTCATAGAATCATAGAATCATAGAGTTGGAAGAGACCACAGGGCCATCCAGTCCAACCCCATTCTGCCATGCAGGAAATCCAAATCAAAGCATCCCCATTGTTTAAAGACCTCCAAGGAGGGAGACTCCACTACACTCCGAGGAAGGAGTGTATTCCACTGTTGGACAGCCCTTACTCTCAGGAGGTTGATTAGAATACAATCCACCCACATTGGATTTGCAGACCTTTGGGGCTTTAATGGTGAGGAGCCAGCTGGAAAGCTTCTTAAACTCTGGAGCAAAAGGTGGCGTGGTTTTTACCAGAGTATCCAGGAGCATTCATGAGGATGCACATTGTGGAACATGTGGCTGTCCATTCATTTAGCAGGGATTCAAATGGCTGGGCATTTTTGGCAGAGGGAAGGTGAATAGATGTGACTATAGCATGAAAGTGAAGACAATTGAATGTCAACACAAATGTACAAAACTCCGCAGCAATTCGCATAATATAGCTCTGTGTAGTCTAGCCCCAAATGGATGTGGTGCAGAGCTGCAAGTCCTTGCTTGTCTTGTGGCAAAATGAGCGCATGCAAGATGTGGCTGTGAGATGGGAGAGGTATTTTCTGTTGATCTCACAAGGCATTGCAGGCCTGGAAGAACAATTTCTATGCAAGCTGCCAGTGGTTGTGGGCTGCCTTGAATCCCATACTGGAATAAAGGTGAAATATATATATATTATATATATATATATATATATATATATATATATATATATATATATATATATAAGAGAGAGAGAGAGAGAGAGAGAATTGCACCGAGTTGCTCAAATTGCATAGCTAAACTAGGGCATCGGGTGCCTTGCTGGGTGGACTTTTCAAAATGAGAAGCATCAGGCGGGTTGTTTGTATCTTTCCGATCAGTCAGCTGTTCCTTTGGTGGATGCTCCCTGTGTGGGTTCTCAAAGGGAAAGAAGGCTAGTTTTGCACAGAGTCATTTGGGGGCAAATTGCAGCAACCTGGAGAAAAAGCCAAATGGCTCCTTAGCTCATTTTCTTCCTGAAGTTGAGGAACGGCCTAGAGAAGGGCAATTTCTAAGAAACGTTGTGAATATCCTTTGCCTCCCCGGAAGGGAAAGGTCCACCCCACATCTTGTGGTGGCAACGCCAGAGTTTTACCCCAAGTGTTTTACTCCTGATACGGAGCCAAGGCTAGTCCTTGTGGCTCCTACTTTGACCCCATGCATGTGTTGTATTTCCAGAAGTGCCTCTTCACAGACTTGCTCCTAGAAGCATAATGTGTGAGTCAGATGTAGCTGGGTTGTTTTTCCCTCTGGATCCCTGCAGAAGAGCATGAAATCTTGCAGTGGAAAAACAGACATAAGCCTCGTGCTTGGCGTTCCTTGCTGGACTCGAGGCACGTGGCCTCTTCTTAGCCGACACGAAGCTTCACACCCGGAGCGCTCCGTCCGCTGACCCTTGGCTTGCTGGCATTTGTTCTTGACTTCACCCCGGCCTGGCATTGCCCCACACTGCTGCCCCAACACTAAACCCTTACGCTTTCAAAATCCAAATATTCGGAGCCAACAACGCCAAGGCAATCCATCTGCAGTCCTTTTGACATTCAGATTCTTTCTTTTGCCTTGCTTCAGTTGTGAGAGGAGCTCTGAACATGTTTGTGCTGAAAGACATTCACACAGAGAAGCCAAGATGTTGTCAAGAACAGTTTTTGACCCGGAGTGGGGGCTGCCACAGGGATTTGATCCCCAACGCATCCCTGCCTTTGGAAAGGCTTGATGAGTGCCATGATGCATTCTGTTTGCCCTCCAAAACCCGTCCTTCTGCATGCAAAGACAGGTAACCCATCACTCTCAGGCAATATTGCTGCTGCTGATCCTGCAGATTGTGCACTGACCTTCCTGAATCTGTCGCTGGAATAAAGTTGCCAGCCCCGCTCTTGGTGTTTGGGGGGAGGACTGAAGAAGGAGGGCCCAGAAGCACCAACAGAAAGGCTTTTCTGCTCCTTCTCCTGCCAAGATTTTTCTCCTTTTATGCTGCAAGGGTAACTTAGGGCCTGAGCCTTGGTCCTATGAGACAAGAGCCTCATGCACAATTCTCTGCACTATAATGCCATCTCCTGCACATGGCAAGCCCAAAGATCTGCAGGAGGACAAAAAGAAAAATTGGTGACAGAAAGTTTACTGATTGATTGACTGATTGACTGATTTGTGTAGTTTACCTCCCATTGTCCTCCCATATGGAACCCAAAGCTGCTTGCATCATAGATTAAAACAATATAGTTGAAACAATCTGAAGTATACAAATCAAAAAAGCATTAAACACAATCAACTTGCAAACATTAGTTTAAAACAGTTAAAAGGACTCTTGCACACACTCAATGCATTCACAAGGCCCTGCAGTTTTGTTTGGTGACTGCGGAGGCTTGGGCCTTTGGGGCTGCCTGCTTGGAAGCTCCTTGGGGCTGGGAACTTTATGCCTGAGAAGCGTTTCCAGAGGCAGACGGGGAAGGAGGGAGGGACCCTCGGGACTGATAAAATACTGAGGATTAGCATATCTCATTCCCAGAGGAGGCTTTTGGTGGAGGAGGCCGTGGAGGGTCTTGGGATGGAGCTTGTTGGTGCTGTGCATTTCTTGCAATGAGTTCAAGCCAGGCTTCAAGGTCTTTTGTATGTTTGCTGGTGAGATCAAGTGAAGCTGGACCTCCCAGCACCATGCTAATCCACCTTTCTTTTCTTTTCTTTTCTTTTTGACCATGTGGAAGCTGCCAAGTCATGAAAAACGCGCAGAGCCACCAAAGCTCCGGGTCAGGCATAAATTAATTTCTTTGCCTCCATATGGCATTTAATTAGTCGAAAGCAGGGGAAAGGGGCTGGCTGCATGAACTGAATTTCTTGGTGGGCATGGCATTTGTTCTGAACAGGAATGCAAAATGCTGGCATGTCTTTCTCTTGGGCCTTTCTTGCTTCCTTCCTGCCTCCTCCGTACTCACGGATTTTTCTCCCTAAACATCTGCAGACTGCTCCTTCCGTTAAATTTTTAAAAACCTCAGTTAAAGCCTTTTTGGTTGTTCTCGTTGGTCTCTAAAGCCATGGGCTCTTTGGTATAATTTTACCCTCGCAGTGATGCATGTTTGGATTGTGAACGTCTGGACTGTTTGCACATTGGGGAGAGGTTTGTGTTCGCATTGGTCCCTTCCTCCTCCCATAGTCCCTTTTTTATGAGATTGCTCTCTTTTGCCAGGAGTTTCTGTTTTTACTATTTTGTTTTTGTACAGTGCCAAGTACATTGACAGTGTAATAATAATAATAATAATAATAATAAGCCACATTATCCAGCAGCCTGATTTGCTGATCGTTCAACGTCAGTAACATCTGGTAGATGATGAAACTGAGAATAATAATGATTTAATGAGCACCCACACATTTGTTCAACCTATGCTTAGTCCAGATTTGTGAGCATGGTTGCGTTTATTCACCCTACGCACAGTCTGCCTGCTACTGGGAGGCTACTGGAAGATGGGTCACTGGGCTTATTTATGTAAGAGCAGAAGCAATGAAAGGAGACTGAAATATAGAGGTGGGAATCCATCTCCCATCCAAACGGCTAAGAAAAGAGTGGAAGTAAATTGGGAAACAAGAGCATTTCCTCTCCCAGTTTGTTCCCTTGAGCTGCCAGGGCAGTTGTTAAGGTTCAGCCATGGGACTGGCAACACAGATGGAGATTGGAAGAAACACAACACAATGGAGACGGGAAGATTTCCCCCTCCGTAGATGAAGTTCAATTGTCCTCTTGCCTCAGCCCAGGAGCATGACAGGGCTCCATGTACATAAAGAAGGGTCTCTAAAGGGGTCTTTATTTTGCCTAAGGCCTAAGAGGACTTTTTCTTCCAGTAAAGAGAAAGACCGGAGGCACACTGCTTCCCCTTCCAAGGAAGCTCTTTTCTGGGGTGTTGGGTCTGCGCACCCAACGCTTCCTCCCATTGGCGGTGGTTCATGGAACGTCAGCCCCACCAGCCTCCTTCCTGGCTTTCTCCCTCGGCAAGCCCTTCTTCCCCTTGGCTTTGATTCCCTTTTCTCAGAGATGCATTTGCATTCCAAATGGAGGCGTCCATAATCATGCCTAGGACAAGGCTATGGATTTTCAGAAAATATGAAGCAATTATTTAATCAGCTTGATTTGTGCTAATTGGTTGTTTTGGCTGCCAGGGCCACAAGAGCCCCCGAGTGATTTACTGGTGGTTTTATTTATTTTCTTGATGGGGTGGAAAGCTAGAACCAGTTTTGAATCTTTGACCAATCCACCTCTGGAGGGAGGTCTGGACAGGGAAGAGAGGCCCCCTGAGCATGAGCTTTGGCTGCAGAGGGACTTTGGCCGCTATGCAGCATCAAGCTAAGAAGGAAAGCAAAGGGAAGGAGGATGGACCTGGGGCAGAGACCCAGGAGATGGTCCCTGGCATCCCTCTCTGTTGCCTGTCAGCTTATGGAGACCCCATTCATTTCATAAGGTTTTCTTAGACAAGACTCAGAGATGGTTTTGACAGTTTCTTCCTCTGAAATACAGCCTGCAGAACCAGTTATTGGTTGTCAGTCTCCCATCCAAGTACCTAACAGGACTGGCCCTGTTTAGCTTCTAAGATGAAATGAGCTTTGGTGCTTTTGGGGGATTTAGGCAGGCTTCTGGCATCACTGCCCTCCCCTGAAGCACCTGGGACCTAAGCACAACTTGGGCTCTCACACTTTCCTTTTGCTCAAGGCTCCAAACTCCTCCAGAATGAACATCAGGTGATGGCCAGAATCCTGGTGGTGTCTTTTGCAGGTATGAGTTTTCCAAATGGAAGCCACTGGAAATTATTAATCGTATTATCATTCTTGCTTCCATGCTCTTGAGAAGGGATCGGCAAACCCCAAATTTGCAAAATGCTATGGTGCTCTTGGCCACAGGTCTCCAGAGCTAAGCACCCTCTTAAAGGGGGATCTTTTTAAAAACCTCTTCTTGCACTTCAGATCTTTGCATCCAGGTATTCCAATAAACATCAGAGCACATATTGGTTTTATGAATGACTTCAGGGAGGGGATTATAAACCCCACCAGGACAGTCTCTGAGAGGTTGGCTCATATTCTATTTTGGCAGCAAACAACAGAAAGGGAGAGGTGAGTTTAATACTTGTGCGGATCCTTTGGGATCATCCTGACGAATGCAGGATGACAGTTGTCACAACACCCCATATAAATACACAGCTGTTTGCAGGGATCCATTCTATTTTTAATGCAAGGCCCACTGAATGTGCTGGGAAGGGAGTCGGTGGGGGGGGCTTCCTGGGGAAGTCATGCTGGTGTCTGTCGTTCATATTGTGCCATCACTTAGAGAGAGACGAGTTCAGCTTTTATTAGTCCAATGAAGCAACAGTCAATCAGGTAATTTAGCTGCCAGGGGCTGTTTTGAGGATCTGGGGAGATTTCTCTGGCAGTTCAGGAGTGCGCAGTCGTGGGGAAAGGCAGTGGTTGCCATCCCACAATTGTCACCATCACTTTTTCTGCATGTATAATTAGGCTTGCTTTTAGTGCATTTCCCTTTTTTTTTTTTTTGCAATTGTTTTTCTTAGAATCCCATTTTTTCATATATATATATATATATATATATATATATATATGAATTGCACTTTTGTAAACAATTTTCTGCCAAGCAGAACTAAACAGCTCAGCCAAGGTGCCTGTTTTATTAGTGGAGGGAAATTGCAAATTGTGGTCTGGGGGCGTTGTCTGGCTCTCTTTTCTATTTTCTGTTTTTGCAGTTCTTCATAGTTATCAAGTCACCTTCAACTTATAGGAACCATCTGAATGAGAGACCTCCAACTCAGCCTGTCCTCAACAGCCCTGCTCAGGTCTTGCAATGTATATTGTACCCATTTTAACCTGTAAACCCCCTTGGGTCCCATTGGGCAAAAGGCTTCTTCCGCTGCCCCGCGGTCCATTGATATGATTTGCCTCCCAGCCTGAGAAGGAGCTCTGGAGGACCTGAAAGGAAGCATTGGCATTATTGGTCCTGTTCCTGGATCTCAGACTGGATAAACAGAGCAACCTATAAATGTTGCAAGGACATAAATAAGCCAACATAAAGCCAGCCCTCCTCTCTTGCATTTTTAGCATCCCCAGCCAAGGCCCACAGTGATAATGCTGACGATTCGGGGCTCACCTCCTCTGTTTTGCATTTGCATCCTGTACTGAGCATTACATAGTCGTCCCTACTGTTGAATAAAACATAGTTGTAGTTTGCTCAAAATTATCTCCCTTTGTTTACGTTTTGTGGATGGTGCCAGAGGAGAAAAGGAGAGAGGGAAGGATGGATGGATGGATAGATGGATGGATGGAGGGTGTCCACCTCCTCCAGCCACTTCCTTCCCATCCGTCCACTGGCCTTTGGTCACTCTTTTTCCAAAGAGGAGGCTGCAGGGGTGCATTGAAGACTGGAAGCCCATTGGCTTTTTGGGGTCTTCACAACTGTCCCTGCCGCAAGTGTAGCTCTTTTTCCCCAGCCATGAACTGAATGCAACTGTCACACAATGGCTGACTTGGAATAGCCGCACAAGCCAGGGAACTTAGTCTCTGTGTAAACTCAGCAGGACTCTGGGCATACACAGTTTATCCAAGCTATATTTTTCCTAACACACATACACATACACACATAAATACTTCCCCTAGGAAAAGAAAATGCCTAATCGTCACCAAATTTCTCTGGAGAGGCTAATGTGATCTGGAAGTCACACACCGCTTCAAAGCCAGGAAGCCTCTGCTCATCTTTGCGTGATGTTTATCATCGCAACTTTCCTTGTGCACCAAAAAACAAAAGAAGAAGAAAGGGGGGAATGTGTTGCCTCCCTGTTGATTGTATAACAGGAGAGAGAGAGAGAGAGAGAGAACGAGTTGAGTCAGCTCTTGTGCAGCAGCCCCAAATGCCTTCTCCCCTTCAGGAAACGCTTCCTCTGTTCCTCTCATGACAATCCCAGGAGATAACCTAATTAGAACTACAGATGCCATTTTTAAAAAATGCACGTGCCAGATGTTTGCTGAAAATGACCTAGAAGCACTGGCAGACAGCTGAGAAAGAAAAGGCCGGACGCCTCCAATGCCACCGTAAGTCAATGCCACTGCTTTTCTTTCCCCCTTCCCATCTTTTTAAAGGGGGAGATGAAAGCGCAGGCGGACGCACACACGCAGACACACACACAAGCGCACTGTAGGCTGTCATTCTGCATGCTAATGGAGCACAGCTGAATTCCTGTGGCAGGCCTAAGCCTGCCATAAAGCAAATGGCTTTTTGAGGACCATGCATCAGTAATTCTTATCACCTGACATCTGGAGCCACCACACAGGATGAGCATGATGCCGCTGTAATGAGGAGGAAGAGGAGGAGGAGGAGGAGGATGCCACCCGGCTTGGTGTGACGGAGGCCGGCACTCCCTGATTTGCAGCCCGAGGAGGATCTGGCCAAAGTCCTTGCCTGCAGCCAAGGCTTTCATCTGCACAAGACCTTGAAGAGGGGGCCACTCTGGGACCCCACATGGGTGCCTCCACACCTGCCTTGCAAAGCAGCATTGCCAAGGTCTCTTGTTGTTGTTTGCCTCTGAGTCAACTCTGACTCATGGCATCCCTGTGGATCAGGCATCACCCTCCTGTCCTCCACTGCCCTGCTTAGGTCTCGTAAATGCATACCCATGACCTGTTTATATAGAGTCTATCCATGTAGCATACAGTCTTCCTCTCTTCCTACTTTGCCCCACCTTTCCTAGCACTATTGCCCTTTCTAATGAGTCCTGCTTTCTCATGATGTGGCCAAAGTGTGGCAGCCTCACTTCCATCATCTTGGCTTCCAGGGAGAATTCAGGCTTTGTCTGTTCCAGGGACCCACTTGTTCGTCTTTTTGGCCATCCACAGTATCCTCAGCACTCTTCTTCAGCGCCAGATCTCAAATGAGTTGATTTTCTTCTTATCCAGCTTCTTCTTATCTAGGATCTTCTTATCCAGGATCTCTGCTCCTCCTGTAAAAGACGTTTTGAGACGATCCAAGGATTCAGCTTTCCTTAAGGAGGAGGATGGATGGATGGATGGATGGATGGATGGATGGATGGATGGGCAATGCCATCCCAAAACTGGGATAAAAGCACAACCCAGGAGCTAGGTTGAAGCATTTGAAAGGATATAATTAAATGCACTTAAAAGCAGCCATAGAATGAAAGCTATAGGAGACATGATCCATTAGAAGAGGTAATGATGCTCGGTGAAGCAGAAGGTGGGATCTTGCCAAGAAAACCCCATGATAGGTTTGCCTTAAGGTCATCATAAGTTGGAAATGACATGAAGGCACACCACAACAACAAAGTAAGGAAAGAGGTGGGAAATCAGGGCTGTTGAAAACAGGGAGAACTGTATGGTGATGCTTGTTCAGAGGGTCTCAAGCTGGGAACCGAGGCGAAGGCCTAGACCAGTGATGGCGAACCTATGGCACGGGTGCCAGAGGGGGCACTCAGAGCCCTCTCTGTGGGCACGTGTGTTGTCACCCCAGTACAGAGTTTGCCAGAGATAGTACCTAGAATGCCAGAGGAATGTGGCACTTTGCAATAAATAAGTTGGTTTTGGGTTGCACTTTGGGCACTTGGTCTCTAAAAGGTTCACCATCACTGGCCTAGACGCTCATGGAAAGTTGGTCCGACGTTTTATCAAGAGTGGCCAGAGGAGAGAAAAAGGAGTTCAGCAAAAGTTATTGGTAGAACATATAATTGCTATTCAGTCCCTGTTGTTTTCCGGTGAGATGATGAATATAGCACCCTTTAATCAATTTCTTTTAAAGCAAATTGACTCTCGCTTTTCCTTGGACCGACAATTTATAGGCAACAAATGTCTATTGGCACATTTATCAAAGAAAACATGGAGGTTAAATTACAGTTAAACTAGCAGCTAGCTGTCAATAGCTAAAGATCTCAAAAGTATTTTTTTTGCCGCAAATGTCTGGCGCACTTTCTTAGCATCAGCCATGTGAGATGTCAGGATTATTACTTGGTGTATACACACCAACACACTTTCACACAAAGTACAGATGACATATATTAATGTGTCATACCTGGCATTAAGATTGGCTCCTTGAAACTGAGAGACATATAAATTGGTTCTGGGAATGAATCACGGGGGAAGCCACCACCACCACCAACAGAAATAAAATCACAGAGGAGGGAAGAAAGTCAAGATTTCTCTGTGTGTGCATACACAGACACATCTTTTTTATCCCCTTAGGCAAGATGGAGGTACATTTTGCAACCACGCCACATCATTTTTGTGTGCATAGGGAACATTACTCACACTTTGGGGGGGCTTGGCATTTCAGGAGAGGCCCTTGAGTGGACTTCATGGGATGGGGATCATCCACATACTTTTGAGATCTTTAGCTATTGACAGCTAGCTGCTAGTTTAACATGTATTTGTGAGAAAGCAGGAGAAACTGTCTCACTTGCAAGTAAGCACTCCAGCACTTTCCTTAGTCTCCTAACCCCTGAATATTTTGGAGAGGTTTCAGGAATAGGGCCAGAGCATCTCCTCTGCCTCTCCTGAAGCAAAACCATGTTTTCCCCCACAGCCACCCACAAGAAGCCAGACATAAAGGTCCCTTGCCCCGAAGGTGTCCTCCCATCAGTATTTGCCACTCCTCTGGTCCTAAACAGTAGCCTAAATTGAAGCAAGCTTATTAATTGGGATGGAGTTGGTAGACTGGCATTGCAGCACCCACAAGTCTATGGGGCATGAGGAAAGGGAGTCGTGGAGCCATGTGGGGCTGTGGGGAAGGAGTGTGTTGGGAAGGAGGCACATGCTTTGCAGGGAGGCTGGCTGTGAATCTGGCCCAGGGAGCCCAGGGCCGTTTCTCAGCTCAGTTCCTGGCTGATGAGCTGTTGAAGGACAAAAGGTCAGGCGGCAGCAACGCTGGCAGAGAGAGACCCTCCGGCTGGCAAGGCAGCTGCATCCACCATCCCTCCCTCCCTGCCTCCCTCACACGCACACACATAACATGCACAGACATACAAAGCATGCACACTCTGCCTCCTTGCAGGGAAAGGGTTGCGGCGAGTGTCAGGAGGGGAGCCCTGGCTGTGTCTGTGCCAATCAGGTGGTGAGGCGGAGGCGGCGCTGCGTTGGCATGTGTGTTATGGGCAGTAGCGGCAGTCTTTGGCACCTGTGATGATGTGGGAGGCACGGCTCCCTTCCCCACCTCAGGCTGCATTGCATTGCTCACAGGCAGGTTGCCAACAGAGAGTCTTTCTGGGAGCTTCCGTCTCCCCTCTGAAAGACACCCCCCCCCAGTTCTCCCCTATAGAAATCCCTTGCAGATGGAGTTGGGAGGCAAGAGGCATGTTTTGCATGTAATCAGACATTAATCCAGGTCCTGGCCAAGAGGCTTCACTCCAGATGAGGCTCTGACCCATGTCTGTGTGTGAAGGGGGGGGGATATGGGGGTCAGGAGGACCAAAGGAGGAGGACTGGAAGGAGGACAATGAATGCAGTCAGTGGAAGTGGCCATCTGGGTTTCCATAGGATGGTCTCTTTCCCAGTCTTCAGTTTGCTGAATCAGTTCAGCATCACTTTGCGGGTTTTGTTTATTCCAAAGCCTGAATAACATTTTGTAGGCCTTTTTGCACACATTTTTTCCCACCTGTGTATATATTATTGTACTCGGTTTTGTGCCTAATTCACACATTTTTCTTTGCTCTGCACTTTCTCTTAACATACTGAGTTTTAGCACACATGGTTTTTGACATGGATGGCATTGCAGCATTCTAAGGCATACCAGTCCCAAAAGATAGCAGCCCTTTGTTTCATGAAATGCCAGGGAGCTGATTTTTGCATCCAGACGTTCAGCAGAAGAGTTTAGCTGATGCTTAAGAGTTTCCCATTTAAGCCAGATTGCTCTGCCTACGTCACACCCGCTATTTGTTGCTGTACTTCTTAAAAACGTTGAGTTAGCTAGCATAGTAGTAGTTTAAGTGCTGGGCTGGGCCTCTGGAGACCAGAGTTCAAGTCTCTGCTCAGACATGGAAACCTACTTTGTGACCTTGGACAAGTCATATTCTCTCAGCCTCAGAGGAAGACAAACCTCCTCTGAAGAAATCTTGCCAAGAAAACCTTCTGATAGGGTCTCCAGAAGTTAATCAACTTGAAGGCACACAACAGCAATGTATTTGGCAACAAAGGTAATTGGGAGAGAAGCACTCTGCAAGGCTCCCGGCCCCTTCTTCCTCCTTCTTCTTGGTATCTCTTAGTCATGTCCTTTGTCCTTGTGTGCCGTTCCAAGAGGGCATTGCTCTCCTTCAGCTGAGAAGAGGGGTCCCTTTTCTGTCTCTCACTCTCTTGCCATTTTCTGGGACGGAGGGTCTTCTCTCTCTGCTGCTCTTAACAGCTGTATCAGTTGGAATATTGTATGACATACAGAGGGGCTGAGACAACAAATTGTAGCTGCGATATCAACTTAAAAGCCATTAGCATTCCATGCTTGCACATGTTAATGACACCGCGGAATAGTGATAATTAGATGAAGCATCATTTAACATCATCGCTGGTGTACTTTACATTTATTTATACACCGTCACCACCGCCCCTCCCTCCCTGAAGTCAGCAAAACCGAAGGCATCCACAGCGCTCAATAAGGAAGATCTCCCATAGCCGCCAGTTAATTATGCCGGCTTCTTTGTAGACTAATTCTCTTTATTCCACTACCCTCCACTTAGAGCGGGATTTGGGGAGGTGACCCTTGGCTGTGACCTCTCCCTCTTCATTGCTTGTTCCTCTCTCAAGAAACAGCTGTTTGCTTCATCCTCAGAAGCAGGGCTTTCCTTCTTGGGACAGGCCTAGCATGAGGAAATTGGGTGGATGACAGGGGCAGGGACAGAGACCATTGTTTTTGACCATCAGACATTCAGGCAAACATGCCAGGAAGAATAATACAGCCGTGAGGCTTTTGCAGGGTTTTCTCTGGGTCTCTGCACAACCTGAAGCATCCCAGAAATACTCCTTTTCTTCTCCCATCGGGACGGAAGTATTTCTCCTGGCATGCAAAGGGGAAATAGAGTGTGACTGGCATGCCCATGGTGCTGGGGGAAAGGATCAGTGAGACAGTGGTACCACTTGCAAATGGAGTGGCACTGGCATTGTGGAGTCTTCATGGCAGGGAACAAGACGACAGGAGCTGAGGAGGCAGAAAGGATGGAAAACCTCTTGCCAGTTGGTATTTTCCAAGCCAGTGAAGTGCCTCAGTTTATCAAGACTTCCTTTCCCATCAAGGTTGGGAACATTTGTAACTCTTGCTTACATCCCTAATGTAGGATGGCTCCTTGAGGAACCCTCCTCCATGCCAGCGGCATCAGTCATTGCTCACTTTCCAGCCTCCGCTCTTTTCTCTTCACCAAGTCTGCAATTGCAAATGGAAAGGTACAGTTTCCAAACAGTATCTTGGAAGGCAGCAGATGCTTAATTCCCACCATCCCTCTTGGCAAAGCATGGCCCTTTCTTGCCTTTGTGCAATGGTAAAGGAGGGTGCTTTCCAGACTCTGGGGGCCCTTCATGGTTGCAGTCAGCAATGGATGCAAATGTGGGGAAAGGGTCCCTCCATCTCCTTGCTCAACATCTTTCCACTCGCTCTATGGCTTCTCTTTCCCTTCTGAGGGATCCCTTCAACGTTTGCTCCTTTCTCCACAGGCAGAGATCCCAGAGCACTTTAAAATTGCTCCAGTTCAGCCGAGGTGTGGAGAATATATGAAAGCTTTCCGGCATATCTCTATTTGCAATCTCCGTTCCCAGTCTTTAATAACAGAGCGAGGGCTCAGGCTGTTCAGTAAAGTGGCAGCTGATGGCGGAGTCTTTCTACATTTTTGACTCCGGTTGACATTTTGACACAAATGTCATCATTTGCAAATGCCTAACAGCCCTACCGGCTCAGTTAGCAAAACACCTGAGCTGCAGGGTTAGCAACCCTGGCTCTCAGATCCCCAGAGAAAGAGAAGGAGAAATCCAGCCCTTAGGAGGAGACCGGCTTTCCCTCCATTCCCAGAGGAAAAAGGAAAGGAAAGGAAGGAATCCCACTTCCAAGGAATCGTCCTCTGGATCCTGCAAGGAAGTGCTCTGGCAAACAAACGCCTACGGCCACATTTAGCATGAGACCAGAGGAGTTTATCCCAGTCATTCTCACCCAAAAATAAATAAATGAATGAATTTGAGCAGGGATGGAGACATTTGCACCCCTGAGGCTGTCATCCTCAATGTGTTCAGACCACCAGCAAGAGGAGGTTTCACAGAACAGAGGGAGAAGTTGGATGATGGAAGGAAGGAGGGAGGGAAGAGGCGCAATGCTCTCCGGCTCCTAATGCTGCCAGCCATAAAACAGAAAAGCAGAAGAGCGGAAAATTGAAACCATCCTGCAAGTGTTGGGTCCAGGGGCCTTCCTGGCTGAGCAAGTGAGAGAGAGACATCCAATGGTGCCCTCAGCAACAGTTTTGGGGTTTCTGGGGGAGTCGATTCATCAGACAAACCCTTTCCCATAGATAGATAGATAGATAGATAGATAGATAGATAGATATCACAGCTGCACCTGTGCAGTTGACCCATGGCAGCTTCAGATGCCCAGAGGTGGGCCTTATGTATAAACCATAGATCCATGCTGGCACACTCCATCTCCCATGAAGCTTACATCAAATCCATAGCCTACCACTTTAGTCCAGGAGTGGTTGGATTACAGTTCCCACCATCATCACCAATGGTGAGGGATCATGGCAGTTGTCCATCTGCCATATCTGGGGGGGCTGGATCTTCTCCATCCTTTTTCCATTGACGGGGAGCTGAAAGTTAATCTGTCCTTACTTTGGGGGGGGGGCAGAGAGAAAACATGGCCTACTGTCTGCCTGGGAGTTTCCGGGTTCTTGATCCTCAATTGGGGTTCTAGGCTGCATCTCCCCACTTTCACTCTTTGGGGTTCTTCCTCCTCTTCACCCCTCTCTCAGTCCCTCTTGCAAGCAAATAAATAAAAGGATCTTTTATTTTTAAAAAAAAGGAAACAAAAGACAAAGGCATCAAGAAAACTCGGTCAGGTCTGCTAATGTATTCATAGTTAAATTTAATATGAAGTGGATTCCTTTGTTGGTTTCTGTACATGTAGTTAAAACTCCTGACTTGACAAATGAGATCTGACCTTGAAGCAAATTTGTCTATTATCTTGAAGTCATGCCAGCAGTATTAAAAACGGACTTCATTTATTTTATGAGCAGTTGGGGCATGTCAAGCTGCTCATAATTAGTAATAAACTTATCTTTGCCTGACTACTTTTTACACTGTTTGTATTTTTCCCCCCCAAAAAGAAGAAATTATTGATCTGGTCACGCTTGCGTGGTGATCTCCCTCAAACGGCAAGAGCAGAGTCATTTGTAACCCAAATGTGTCATCTTCCATCAGTTCCAGATTGAGACAGGGATTGCTGGGAAGAAGGGGGTTCCTTTGCTAATGGGCGCCATTTCCCAGATTTTCCTGGGCTTGATCTTCTTTCATCAAAGCTGCCTTCGCCCATCTAAAGAGGTTTGGGGGTCTTTTTTGGCCAAACGTCTTCCTGGCATCTGGTGAACAAAGTCAGGAGAGCTTATTTCTTCCAGATGAAACTAAACCCAAGCAAAACAGTTTGAGCCCTTCGGAAGCAACATTGCATTTCTTTGCAATGTTTGGCCACTAATGAGACCCATGAGACTCTCGCTTTCACTGGTTCCTGCTCTTTGTCTGTGGCTTTTCAGGCTTCCCTGACATTTTAGGCAGAAAACTCAGGACCTGGAGCTGCTCTCTGTAGCCGCCATTTTGCATGAGAGCTGGAACATCAGCCATTGTTGCTCAGAGCATGTCTTTCAAGTAATGCCTGACAAATGCATTAAATTTTCCAAGCCATGCAACGAACAGAAACACACGCACATACACACTGCTTCCACTTCAGCTTTGCAATCACTTCTTTTAAGAACATATGGAAGTCCATCCAAAAGGTTACCCAACCTCTGCTTTGAACAGAATTGGCAACAGGAGATCACTCTATAAGAGAGGTGCGTTGTTGTTTTTAAGGCTGCATTTTTGCCCTAAAGTTCCTCCCTTTGCCCTGAGGACTAGAGAAGAGATTTCAGACACTGAGGGTCCAACAGCATGGGAAACTGTTTCATGCACAGCCAGTGAAGCTTCATGCTCCAAGACTTAGGGAGTGTGGGGTTTTATGCAAAGGGCAAATTTTTGAAGTGGGTTGCGGAGAAAGCTAAGGAGTTGGCATCCAGCGGTTCATCTGGAAAGGAGTGCCAAGCAGCAAAGGGTGAGTTTGTGTGCCTTGGGGGTAACAAAGAGTGGGCAGGAAAACCTTTGGTGTGCTATGAGCGTCCTCGGGAGGAGAGGCGGCTTTGGGGCTGCTTTCACACACATCGGGTGGAAGCCTCTTTGTATCTGGGGCCATATTTCTCTGCCTTTGCTGTTGCTGCTGCCGCAGTAACTCATCTCTGTTTGCAATCTGGGCACAGGCTGCTTATTTTCAACCTCTCCTCTCCTGCTTCCCCCCCCCCTTTTTTTTTTGACAAAGGAAGTTTACTGCTGCAAGTAATAGGGTCATTTTCCTGGGGCCATAAATCCAGCCATAGTTTGCCAAGGCTTTGGGACGGGAAGGGGAGCTGAGCAGCCCTTCTTAATGGGCTTAGGACACTGAAAAATGGAGCAACCCTGAGCAAGGCTGGGGGGGGGGGGGGGGGGGGGCCTCTGGATTCACATCAGGCAAAGGCTTCAGAGAAAGGGTCTCCATTGGCCCTTCTTGCTCCGTCTTTTGGGTTCTCCTTCCCCATCTTCTTTGGCCAGGAGACTGGAGGTACAAATGGCCTTTTCCTCTCTTGCAATAACAGAAGGATGCAAGGGGGCTTTCCATCCAGTTACAGTTCACATGGTTGCACTGTGCAGCTTCTCTGTATCTATGCGCTTTCAGGTTGCCATTGACTTATGGTGAGCCCATGAACTACATAGGCATCAGGGATGAGTAAATCCCCAGGGATGAGGAGAATTGCTCTCCTTGACCATTAAAAAATAAAATGAGAGCCAAATAGAAGGGAGAAAGGTGTGCAAACAGGCAAAGGATGGAAGGCCTTTATCCAAGGCCTTTAGGAAAAGATCCTCTGGTTTTGTGGGATTGGCTTCTCTCCTCCCAAACTGATGTTCTGGGATGAAAGTCTTCAATTTCTGGGCTAGTGAATGGTCCCTCGTGTGTCCTGAGCATATCTGGGCTGGCAGGGGGCAAGCAGAGGCAGTGGGACCCCCTGCAATGGTGGTGATGTTGGGCACAGGGTCAGGGTCAGGGTCAGCCCCTGGGAAAGAGCAGTTTGGACTAAAACCTAGGAGTGAACCACTGGAAGAAGCCTGGTACTGAATCACAGGCGTTTATCAAATGGGATTTTTCCAGCTCAGATCCAGGGCGATTACGAATCAAGCGATGTGAATTCACGTTATAACTTTAATGTATTTCCACGCCTGGTTCCTTTCAATGGGAGCTCTTTGCGCGGGGCTTCCAAACTGAACCCTTGAGTCCGCTAAAAAGTGAGTTGACGGGATTCGCATTGGGGCTGGGTTCGAATTCACCACGGATTGGTCTTGTGTGGAATGACACTTTGCTTGTGCTCTGGAACACCATCGCAAAACCCCCAGGTTGCAAATTTCCCATGATGCCATGCTGCAATTTTGCCCCATTTGCTTCCAGTGCTCCCCCCTGAAAGAATGCATTCAGGTTTTAACGTGGGGAGGAGCCATGCTGGCGAGGAGAAAGGGAAAAGGGGGGGGGGCAAAGAAAGAGAGAGTGGGGTTAGTAAAGTGTCTAAAGGATTCTTTGGGGGTGGGGGGGCAGACGTCCTCCAAAGTGGGGCCAAGGGGGAGGCAGGGTTTACTTCCAAGTAGAATTGCAGCTTCTACACTGATTATTTTGCAGTGAAAGAAATTTATTATTATTATTATTATTATTATTATTATTATTAAAAATTCTTTCACTGCAAAATAATAACAACAACAATAACAATAATTTTGCCGGTGGGTGATACATTCAGATGAAGCAGAGGGCATTTAGAGATAGGTGACATTCCCTATCCTTCACGTGAGGCTAGGGATGGAGGGTAGATCCAGATGGCAGATCTGAAGGGAAAGAAACAGAGGCTGGAGGCAGAGATGGTACTCCCAGAATTCCATAGACTCAAGCCAAGGACCCCACAACAAACTCCAACTCCAATAATAATAACAATAACAATAATTTATGTTTAAAATAATAATAATAATGTTATTAGTTTGCTGAGGCACCAGAGCTCTCTGGCAGAGAAGGCTCAATGTCTCAGGACACTACAGTTCCCAGAATTCCATAGCACTGAGCCAGGACAGTTAAAGTGGAGTTAAACTGGATTATCTCCCCAGTGTGGATGCAACCTAAGAGAAAGCAACTGTTACAAAGGGAAGGAGAGATGTAGATGAAACAGATGAGGAGAATGACAAGAGGATAGATGTTGATGTAGATGAAATGGTTGGGGGCTCTGACAGGGAGGATCCCTTTGAATTTGGCTGCCAGGGATGGGAGAATGGAAGGGAGGAAGAAACGGGAAGCTGTCATTCAGGTGAAAATGGAACCAGGCTCCCTTCTTCAGCCCAGAAGTGCAAAGGTTCAGGATGCGTCCAGAGCCCCACTGAGCATGCGCAAGGGTCCCAATTTGAATTGTTGAATCCCCATGGTATGCACCAGTGTGGAAATACAATGTGCACTCACTCCGCTTTGCCTGAATCCGCATCACGTGACTTGCCTTGGATTCGATTCCCCCTCAGTTTGGAAGGGTAACAGAAGGCCACTACCAGGTGTGATAAAACAGTCACGGTATAACGTCAATTCCTATCGTTCGACCCGCAGTCACCCCTGATCTTAGCTCCAATAACCTCAGTGTGATAAACGCTATAGAATCATAGAATTGTAGAGTTGGAAGAGACTGCAAGGGCCATTCAGTCCAACCCCCTTCTTCTTTCATGCAGGAACTCTCAATCAAAGCATCCCCATTGAAAGATGGCCATCCAGCCTCTGTTTAAAGACCTCCAAGGAAGGAGACTCCACTACAATTTCCAAGGAAGGAGTGCGTTCCTCTGTCAAACAGCCCTTACTCTCAGGAGGTTCCTCCTAATGTTGAGGTGGAATCTCTTTTCCTGCAGCTTCCATCTTATTCTCTACAACAGCAGAAAACAAGCTTGCTCCCTCCTCAATCTGGCATCCCTTCAAGAATTTAAACAGGGCTCTCATATCACCTCTTAACCTTCTCTCCTCCAGGCGAAACATCCTCAGCTCCCAAAGTCATTCCTCATAGGGCTTCATGGTTTCCAGACCCTTCACCATTTTATTTGTCCTCCTTTGGACCCATGGCTCTAGTTTCTCCACATCCTTTTTAAATTGTGGTGCCCAGAACTGGACACAATATTCCAGGTGAGGCCTGACCAAAGCAGACTATAGTGGCACTATTACTTCTCTTGATCTGGACACTCTACTTCTATTGATGCAGCCTAAAATCGCATTGGCCTTTTTAGCTGCCGCATCACACTGTTGACTCATGTTCAACTTGTGGTCTACTTGGACTCCTAGATCCCTTTCACACGTAGTTTCATTCAGCCAGGTGTCCCCCATAATCCTATATCTGTGCATTTCATTTTTCTGCCCTAAGTGCAGTACCTTACATTTCTCCCTGTTGAAGTTCATTTTGTTAGCTTTGGCCCAGCTTTCTAGTCTATTCAGGTCATTTTGAATCTTGATCCTGTCCTCTGGAGTATTAGCTATTCCTCCTAATTTGGTCTCATCTGCAAATTTGATAAGTATGCTCCCAATTCTGTCATCCAGGTCATTGATAAAGATGTTGAAATGTTGAACCCCAAGGTCACTTCCAAGGGGAGATGCCCCCCTGTTTTCCTGCTGGATCAACCTTGCCAGCATCCAGGCCCCATAGACCTCCTTCCTTCTGCGTTGCGCCCATCGGGGACCTTGAGCTGTAAGACCACGTCTTCTCCTCACCGGCATTGCTCCAGACGATGGATGTGTGGTTGTTAATCTCGGAGAAGCTGTTTATAAGTAATGAATGGCAGAGAGAGCCAAGGCAGCCTGACCTTTCGGAGAGCACCGTCTGTCACTTGGAGCCCCGCTTGATCTTTTGCTCCAACACCAATTTCTGGGGCATTGCGACAATTTCTCCTTTGTCTCCCCGGAGGGTAGGCCGCTTGGCGGTCTTTCCATGCTTTTGCCGACGCGCATTGGGAGCCCCTCAGGTGATCTTTTGCGTAACACCTCTGGATGTAATGCTAGTGCAGAGGCTCCTTTCGTTATGCAGTCATTCCCAAACTTGGGTCCAGCAGGTGCTTTGGACTTCAGCTCCCAAAAGCCTCAGCCAAATTGGCTAACATCAGGAATTCTGCGCGCTGAGGTCCAAAACACCCAGAGGACCAAAATTTGGGAACCATTGTGTCATGACATCATTGCTTAGTGTAGTTTCTGGTGCCTTTTGATATATGGAAATGCCTCCCATGTGCAGTTATGGATGTAGAAATATATCCAGGAGAGTTTCCAGCATCACCTGTGAGGGAGCTGGCTTTGATATCTCTGTTCCTGAAGCCCTTGGGGAGCCTTTAAACCTTTGGAAGACAAATAATAACCAGATACTGACTTGGGGTTGAGGGCTGGGTTTAGGTGCATTGGGGTTTATTTCTTTTTCTAGGGAGATTTCCCCCCCTAAATGGTGTCACAGCAACCATTTTTATTAATTTTATTTTTCTCCACTGCAAAACAAAGCAAAACCCACAAAAAACAAACAAACAAAAAAAAAACCCAGAAAGTTGTATTGATTTAGAGATAAAGGCACCTGAAACCCCCTGAACCAGAAAGGAACACAAAGTGCCATTTTTAGAGATGAGTTTAGGCTGCAGCGTCTGACTGGATTAGTTGCATTGCTGAACTTTTGTCTTCACACATCCCTTCCCTGCAGTAAAAGCAGACCAAGAAGAACAAAAAGGAGGGATGTAAATAAATGATGGGGGAAAAGAGGGGATTTTTAGATCCTGCGAGGTTGTTGTCCTCTAAAGTGGAACGTCTGATCCCCCCCCCCCCACTGTTCAGGCTCAACACTGATGTTTTGTTGGCTGCAGTGAGGTGCAAAATGAACACACAAACACACACATACCTGAATCCTGTTGGTAGTCCCAATTGAAGTAGACGCATTGAATTCATGTACAACTAGTGTAGATGGCCTTCTGTTCCCATCAAAGCTTGAAAAACACCTTTTGGTTTGATTCAACTCTGCACATCCTTCAAATCAGGGCTTCTTGCAGAAGCGTTAAAAACAGAGCTGGGGAAAGTGTGTGTTTTCTATTCAGCACAGAGGCTGCAAAACCAAATTTCCAACCCGAGCAATACTTTCTAATTTGTTTTAGGTTTGGTTCTTACTTATGCTCAGGGCAACCGTGATTGACTCCTGCTTAATGGCCTCTCCAAGTCTCGCCCCAGTGCCATCGCAAGTGGTCTTTCTCTGCATTCCTGGGACCTCCTGAACTTTACCTGGCAGCCCTTGTCCCAGACTTGGGTCAGTGGCAGACAAAGTGAATATCCAAACTGTCCACAATCTTAACCTGGAAAGCAGTAATAATAATAATAATAGCGATAGTAATGGCAGCTAAACCTGAGTTTGCATTATTTATTTGTTTTGCTTTGAAAACCCTGTCCTGCATTCGCACACCAAGTGTTTCCCGGCTTGCGATCCCCCTCTGTCCTTTTGGCAAGATAGAAGGCTGCTATCCTGAACCCCTGCATCTGGCTGGAAACCTTGCAGGGCTCCCTGAGAGATGGCAGACGAAGGGATGTCAGGACTGATCTCCTGCCTTTTGTCAGCCTTTGATTTGCCGCGTCTCAAGACCGGCACCTGAGTTCACCTGTGCTGTGATCGCCAACCTGGACCCTGGCTGCACTTCAGCCCCTCCTTTTTATTTCCAATTTATGCAAAGCGTAACCTTTGCCTGCCTCTGTCTCTCTCCCTTCCTTTCCCTCTTCTTCACTCCCCCCATTCCTGTCCTCCCTTGGCAATCTTTCCCCTGAAAGAGGGAGGGAGGGAAGGAGGCAAGGTGGAGAGAGAAACCTGCTGACAGGGCCTTTCTCCCATGTCATTTTGGAAACTGTCAACAAATTCTATGGAGAGGTGACCTCCATTATGAGAGAGAAACCTGCTCTTGGACGGGTGCCCATGCGCCACACCGCCAAAGCCCTGGCTTTGAGTGGCAAGGTGACATTGTTTGTCATATCAGCATTCAGGGCCAGTTCCCCTCTCCTCGGAGAGTAATTATTTCGTTCTGAAAGAAAGGTCCAATTTGCTGTAAAGAACAGAGCCCCAGGTGGGAAAGGAAGGAAGGAAGGAAGGAAGGAAGGAAGGAAGGAAGGAGGCAGGCTCAGCTTGCCAGGTGTGCAGCTGGATCCATGCTGCCTCCCATCCCCAGAAGAAAGCTGGGCCGGGAAAAGTCCAAACTTCACATCCCTCAATCATTGGGCTTGGCTTACTGTGCTCCTTGTGTTATACATATCCTTTGGCCAAAACCATGGAGGCATCCTTGTGGCCATAACAGACAGACAGGGGCCCAGAGACCACACAATGGTTGCAGAGGATGTGTGGGATGGAGACGCACAAATGCACACTGCGGGGAGGAGGGAGTGCTGAGAGAATGAACAGGGTCTCCTTCCCAGGCCTGAGGCTGGCTGGAGGATTCGGGGAACTATAATCCCCCGCTCTGCAAAAAAGAGAGACAGGGCAAGGTCAGCCCTGGTTAGGACTTGGATGGGAGACTTCCAATGAGTCCCAGGTGCTGTGAATGCCTCTCTGTTGCAGACCAGATGGAGGCTCTCCAAATTCCTCTTGTCTTTCCTTTCCTTTCCTTTCCTTTCCTTTCTTGCACAGAAGCAGAGGAACGCCTTCCCTTCCTATTCCTGCGTAAATGGCCCAGAGAGTTTCAACCACAGTAATTTCTCATCACACGGAAATCTGTGCAATTTCTAAAGCATGTTTTCCTAATATGCCTCTTTGTTGCTGTAAAGTACTTGATGTGGGCAACTTTCTCCCCATGGGCTAAAGCGTGCCTCTGCGTACATTCAACTCTATGCTTTTTAGAGGTTTGCATTTCAAAACGTGCTCATTGTTTTGCGCACGCTCTGTCCTTTGGCATTTCCGTAGGTGCTGAAATGTTATCCAGATGCCCGTTCCCATATCTTTTTGCTGCCCAGGGAAATGCAACCTGGGGCCTTCCAGCTACTCCCCAACGGACTCTACTTTTACAAAACACAAAATAAGAAATGTCTCTAAGTGCTTCACTTTCCCTGCAGTCTCTGAAAAACTGTTTTCCAGGGAAGGAAGAGAGTGTGAGCTTATGAATCTGCTGCAGAATAAAATTTATCTCTCACTGTATTTCAAAATCAATGGACAGAATAGAGTCCTTGGTTCCGTGAGTTACTATAACCGCCGTCAGAGTTCTTCTCCGGTGACGGCAGCTCTGTGGTTGTTAACAACTGTTTTGATGCACTTTAGGACAAACAGCCTCTCCAGAAGATTTGTAGCCTTCTCTTGCCCCGTCTTCCCCACGGAGGAGACGCCAACGGGCACCAAAGGACCCCTCCTCTTTCACACACCTATCAGCATTGCCCAGGATGACCCTCTTGGCGAAGGGGCAGCTGTTATGGGGCAGCCCCTTGGACCTCTTCTACTGCTGGTGGCTGGCATCACATGGGAACAGGGACCATCTTGGTCAGAAAGGGTATGTGATTGTTGTTGAGTCAATCTCAACTCATGAAGACTGTGTCGATGAGGCATCTCCAAGACCCCTGTCCTCCACTGCTCTTCTTAGTAAATTCATACCTGTGACCATAATTCCTACCTGTGACCATAATAGAGTCCATCCTTCCTCTCTTTCAGTTCCCCTCCACCTTTCCTAGCGTTATTGTTTTTTCTAATGAACTGTCTCTTCTCATGATGTGGCCAAAGTATGGCAGCCTCAGTTTAGTCATCAAGGCTTCCAGGGAATGTTCAGCCTTGATCTGTTCAAGGACCCATTTGTTTGTCTTCCTGGCCACAGTATCCTCAGCACTCTTCTCCAGCAACACATCTCAAAGGAGTTGGTTTTCTTCCTATGTTCTTCCTATGATGCTTTGTTGTGGAGCCTCCAAAGGGATACATCCTGCACTTCTGTCCTTTAAAGCCAGGAACACAGAAACTTTGATTTCTTGCACCACATACAGAGGGAAATTTTAAAAACAACAACCCTGAGAAGGCAGTTGACTTAAGCATGATGTAAATGCAGCTTGGGATATTATGACATATGCTAAATTTTAATGGCATTTAGAAAAAGTGTTTTGTGGGGTAGAAAATAGAAGCGAACCTATCAAACATCCAGCGTGCTGTAAGCTTTATTGAGCAGAACTCTTTCCTGCAACAGTCTGAAGGCTTTAAATGTAATAAGGAGCCCTGGAACCCAGGGGTGTTTAAATACACGTTTTTAAAGAAATGCATATAAAGCCGTAGAATAAACGGATCCGTTTGCAGAGAAGGTGGAATTCAAGTGGGAAGGGAAAAGGAGCTTTTAAACATTTCGTCTTCAGCAAAGGAGTTATTTATTGACAAGCATTATTAAAATATTACAGAGTTAGGAAGAATAATGCCGTTGCCGCACGGGTTTACTCCCATAATTTCTGTGTATTGGTTCTGCTAGCTAAAATGCCCAAAAAACATCAACAACAAGAGCAACCCCGCACATTGCTCTTTTTGCTAAATGCAGCCACAGGACTAATAATAATAATAATAATAATAATAATAATAATAATAATGGTTTATTTATATTTTCCTGCCTCTCCCGAATGGATTGAGGCAGGATTACAACCAGTTAAAAAATACATCAGAATAAAATACATTTAAAATACATTTAAATACATCGATAAAATAATATAGTTAATACAGAACTAGGTCCATCGAGTGGTAATGCAACAATTTGTCCAGTGATATGGACAAATATGATGATATTACAGCAGGTCGGGTGGATAAGCTCACTGGAAGAGATTCGTCTTAAGTGCCCTCTTGAAAGAATCTAAGGAGGTAATAAGACGGATCTTTTCCGGGAGGTCATTTCATAGTTTTGGAGCGGCTGCTGTAAAAGCTCTTTGAGAACTTGATATGAGCTTAGCTGGAACATGTTCTAATACGTTCTTCCCTGTCATTTAAGAGTGTGGGGCGGATTGTGTAGGGAGAGGCATTCCCACAAGTAACCCGGGCCCAAGCCATGTAGGGCTTTAAAGGTGATAACCAACACCGTGTATTGCGCCCGGAAGCTGATCGGGAGCCAGTGAAGAGATTTTAAAATAGGTGTTATGTGATCAAATCTTTATGAACCAGTGAACAACCTGGCAGCCGCATTTTGGACCAATTGAAGCTTCCGAACTTGGTACAAGGGTAGCCCCATGTAGAGCGCATTACAGAAATCAAGACGAGAGATTACCAGTGCAAGGACTACTGCTTCCAGGTCCTTTTTGTCCAGGTAAGGGCGCAGTTGGCGTATCAACCAAAGTTGGTACCAAGCACTTCTGGCCGTTGCATCCACTTGAGATGTCAGCTGGAGAGACGGATCCAGAAGTACTCCCAAACTTCGAACTTCGTCCTTTAGGAGGAGTGTGCCCCCGTCCAGGATTGGTTGACAAATCTCCATCCCTGGGCTTGAGGAACCTATCGCAAGTACCTCTGTTTCCTCTGGATTCAACTTGAGTTTGTTTTCCCTCATCCAGCCCATTACTGACTCAAGGCAGGCATCCAGAGGAGAGATGCCGTTTTTAGTCACTGCAACAGTCGGAGACATAGAGAAATATATTTGGCTGTCATCAGCGTACTGATAACACTGTGCCTCATGTCTCTGGATGATCTCTCCCAGCGAATTCATGTAAATGTTAAAAAGCATGGGGGACAGAATGGCGCCCTGAGGTCATGCCAGGTGTCAGCTCTCTCTTACGAGAGCAACTGTCCCCCAGCACCACCATCTGGAATCTGACCGAGAGGGAGGACCGGAGCCACTGGAACGCAGTGCCCCCAATACCTAACTCTCTCAGAAGGATACCATGGTTGATGGTATTGAAGGCCGCTGAGATGTCCAAGAGCACCAACAGGGTCACACTTCCCCTGTCGGTACCCAGACGGAGATCATCGACTAAAGCGACCATGGCCATCTCAACTCCGTATCCTGCCCTGAAGCCAGTTTGAAATGGGTCTTGATAATCAGCTCCTTCCAAGACAACTTGGAGTTGAAGGGCAACCGCCCTCTCGATCACCTTGCCCAGGAATGGCAATAAGGAAACTGGTCTGTAATTATTTCTTACCAGGGGATCTAGGGAGGGTTTTTTCAAAAGAGGTTTGACCACCGCTTGTTTTAGTTGGTCTGGGAATTTACCCTCCCTAAAGGATGCATTGATTATGGATAGTAATAATACCTTAAAAAAACCAAACTAAAGGGTTCTATCAAAGAAAATAATGTGTGTAAAATATAACCCACTTCCAATTACCAAAAGACACCTCTGTACAGAAATAAAGGATAAAATAAACACTGGAGTAGAGAGTCCAATATAATTTCAAAAAGGGTATAAATACCCCACTGAAAAATGAGCAATTGCAAAAAATTATATAAAACATCAAAACTCAAGGCCAGAGTTATTGGACCCTGGATCAGGAAAGTCAATAAAATTTCTCTAAGGGTAACAATACCCCACTAAAAGTAGTGCAAATGCAAAAATAAAATCCTAAAATGATATTAAAAACTCAAGGCCAGACGCGTTTCGACCTCAGTCTTCCTCAGCGGCCTATAAATGTTTAAAATATATCGTATCTGCTCATCAACTCACACAATGTGTCTCTACTCAATTCAAAAGCAACAATGCTTCACAGCATCACCTCCCTGGAGAGTCAGCCATGATGGCCAGGGGTCGAGGAGCACGTTGTCCTCCTTACACTTCCCAGTAGCTTGTCCACTTCATCCGTATTCACAAACTCAAAATGATCCAGTTTAACATGGTCCACAGAGTCACTGGGCATCTCTCTTACTGTTTCTGTTTTAATGCTTGCGTCCAGATCAACCCTTATCTGAGAGATTTTACCTGCGAAAAAGTCGTTAAATGCGTCACAGCAGGCTTTTGTTGGTTCCAAAAGTGGCTTCAGGGCAGGAGGCAATGTAGTTAGTTCTCTAAGCACCCTGAACAGCTCTACTGGACGAGACTCTGCAGACGCAATTCTTTGCTGTATCTATTGCCACGCTATAGGACTTCAGGTAGTTTCTATGGTGTGTCTTTTCAGGTAAAAGTTGATGTCTCCGCCAGCGGCGCTCTAGCCGTTGTGCAGTCCGCTTCATTTTTCGAAGATCTTGCGTGTACCATGGTTTCTTATTTGAAGCGGGCTGGAAAGGGCACTAGGAGCAATAGTGTCAATAGCCTTGGTAAGATCGACATTCCAGGTATCAACCAAGGCTTCAACAGAATTGCCATCAGACCCAACCAGGAAGGGAAAGCCAGGCCCTGCCATGAGCTGCCATGGCTCTTTTATGACAGAGGAGAGTTGTGGCAAGAATATAAACCAACACTTACTTTCTTTCTTTCTTTCTTTCTTTCTTTCTTTCTAGCAATACTTTGCATTTCTGAACCAAGAGGGCCCAGCTGCTGTTAGCAAGGATTTGGTGGGTTTTCTCTGCCAGTGCAGAGAATCAGGGGTTTATGGTGGGTTTGTTACAGACTGCCAGAATAAAGCTGCTTCGAGTCTCTTTGGAGGTATGCTATTTAAATGATGCGTGGGTCCTAAGAGTCCGGAGGTTGCGCCAAAGCCACACTCCATTCCTAAGCACTGGAGTGCAGCTTTGGTGCAGCTTCAGGATTCTTAGGATGCATGCATCATTTAAACAGCATACCTCCAAAGAGACCCGAAGCAGTTTTATTTTGGCAGTCTGTAACAGGCCGTGGTCTCCAAATATAGTGTCGTCTTTGTGACCACTTGGCCTGTTCCTTCTGAACTGTGGCATGGCCTGGACTGAGCATGAATGAGCACTGGGCCCTAAACAAAGGATCAGCCCCCCCCCCAAATCTCCTTCTTTGCAAAAGCCAATCTTCAGTAAAATGTGGCAAAATTACTTGAGAAGCTTTAAAAAGAAACCTGGCATGTTTGGGTTGGAGAGGAGCATTCCTCGGGGTTTCTGGACTGGAGGACCCTTTTCTCCTGATATGACTATTTCTACTTTGGTTGTTACTATTGTTGTTTGCCTTCAAGTTATAATGACTTATGGCAACCCTATGGTGAACTTGTTACCGGTTTTTCCTGGTGCTTAGAGTGTGCAACTCACCCAAGATCACTCTTTGGAGGTCTTTAAACAGAGGTTCGTTGGGTAACTCAGGATTTAGATGCATTTCCCTGCATGGCACAATGTGGTTGACTATATGGTCCTTGGGGTCCTTCCAACTCTCAGATCCTCTGGTTCTGTATGGTTTTCAGTGGGACTCCATGGCCAAACAGGGAATCAGACCCTGCTCTCCAGAGTCATAGCCCAGTGCTCGAACCACTATGCCACGCCTGCTCTCTATTTTGTACAGATGGGAAATGAAAATAATTTCTTCTGCTTTTCCGTCTCTGTATGGAAGCCCATATTTGAAAGAGACTCAGAGTTCAGTTTCTGTGCATTGACTTGGACTTAAAAGTGATAACAAGAACTCTCATCAGAAAAAGAAAAGAAAACTAACCTGGGAAGCAGCCTGGGCTCCTTTGTTTAGGGCCCAGTGTTCATTCATTTGCTTATTCATTCATTTGTGCATCCATTCATTCTCATTCTCTCTTTCCTTCTCTTTTGAGTGCCAGAATGTTGCACCTTTAATGGAGTTGGGTTTTGCAACATAATTCATGGAGTTGCACAAATACCCCATCAATGGCACAGCGGCTCATTTCATTGTCCTTGGTGCATGGAATCTTCATTATTTGCACTGTTGATAAAAGGCCCGGCTTCGTAGCAAATCTGTGCTGCTACATTTAGCTGGGAACAGTGATGTATTCCCCGCTCAGCCCCAGACATCCCTGGCTTCCTTGGGAGATCCATGCTGGTTGGGAATGGGGTCGGGGATAGATAGCAGGAGAGATGGCCGGAGAAAGAGACAGACACACAGACAGTCAGAGCTAAAAACAGATCCGGACTCTGCAGGGGCTGGAGGTTTGTGCATGAAACCTCCTAAGAGCAGCAATTGCAACACTTTTCTCCCTGCTGTGGAAGAAAACCCACACGCCTCTACAATCTTCTCCCCATATTGTCCAACATCCCCAGTTGTCTCAAACCGATTCTTCTGTAGTGAAAAGCATGTGCTTTTTAAAAGGAGTTGCACAAAAAACCCTTGTTTTGCTTTTAACAAAAAATCTTTTGTGGGAAATCATGCCCTCTGCTCAGTAAACAGGGCTTTCCCCAGGAAATCTGTTTTCTGAAGAGAAAACGGGGTCTTTGGATAGAAAATGTGTGTTTCCGCTCTAAGCAGAATAATTTGTCTGCAACACATGAGGATGGCTGAATACAGAAGACGGAGAAGCCCAGCATTTCTGGAGGGTACACTGAGACTGGGGTCCTGTTAGGCCTTGTGTACCTTCCCTTCTGGAAGCCGCTGTTGGAGATGTCAGTCTGATGTAGAAGGAGAGCTCCCCTTGAAGTGCCGTTGCACCCAGAACAGATTCACTGTCTGCTCCGGCACAGACTTATACATCTGCTATTGGTTGTGGCCCTTCTCCACTGGGGCCCCATCCCTGCTTCTTTGCTTGGGCCCCATAAGAACTCAGCTCTTGTGACACAACCCAGCTATTTTACCACTGGAAAGAAACACTGCAAGGGTAAGGGCAAGGTCCGTGAGCCTGGAGCACCCTCACATCTAGCCCCCATACTGCCCTTCTGGCCTCTTCGGAACCTCTGGGCATGCATGCGTCTTGCCCCACTCCTTCCCCCAGGTGCCAGAAGAGCCCATCATCCTCCATCCCTTGTTGACTAGATACAAAAAATGTTCCAAATAATGACATCCCTGGCAGGTATTGCTGAGGAGAGAAAGGGAGGCCCTTTATCTCGCTGGACAGAGCAGCCCAAGAATCTTTTATTGACTGCGAGCAGAAAGGAGAGAGGGAAAGGGAGGTTTATTTCTCTGCCAATATGGATCTGAGTTCCTCTGCAGAGACAGAAAATGACGGAGGGCCAGGCGAGGAGGGCGTTTCGCAGCTGGGCTGAGCGGGTTTCCCCAGGACGACTCGGGGTGCCATTCAAGATGCCCACACAGACCCACAATGAAGAGATTGTGAGGCCAGAACACTGTACTAGCATGGGATAAATTTGTACCCAGGTAGTTGTGCTCTGCTCCCCACTGAGCAACCAAGTCTGCATCTGTCCATGTGTTCCACATAGGGGCTGCTTAAGCAAACCCAGGGATGCAAGTGGCACACTGAAGGCAGTGAGGAATAGTTGTGCACCCTTCTCAAATGCACAACTGTGGGGCGGAAACAGTGTTGGCCAGTCCCAGCCAAAACAGGCCCATCGGATCAGTTGTTGAATGGCGTGTCCACACATAGCTCTGTTCCAGTTCGGATTAACAATAGGACTGAGGCTCATGCAAAATGATTACACTTGTGCAATTCTGTTTACGCATCTGTGAACTGAATAAGATCTTTGCACTACACCAGAAAAGTGCTACTGTGTGTGTAGGACATAACCGGGATCCTGGTCTACCTCCCTCTCTTTCTGTCTCAATCTCTTTCAGTTAATAAAACTGCCCTGTTGTGGCTCCTCTTTCAAGGTTGCCGGAAAAAAGACAAGGAACAGAAAGAAAAGAGGAAAAGAGAGAGCAACAGAGAGAAGGGGAGAGCTCTGCATTATTCTATTTGTTCCTGGTGTTATTTTAGCAGCTGATTCAGCACCCTGGCATTTAAGGAAGTTAATAGGGAATGGGAGATAAATAATTTAAGGTCATGGATCGTTTCCGAGGGGGTCGCTCTCTCCGCTCCCCATGTCCAGCTTCTGTAATGCGAGGCTTTGTGCTTCTCAAAGCAGAACATTGCTGAAAAGTTGGGTATGAAAAATGAAAGGCCTGATGGTGGACAAATGGGGCCGGGGGTTTTATGCACCTCTGCGCAAGGCCTTTCTCAGGGGGACATGGGACAGGCCTCTCCCCCAGAAGGCAAAGCCAGTCTCTTTTGTGGGGAATGCCAAGCAGAAGATGGATCCACCCCACCTGCAAGTCTCCTTCCCTGCCATTCTCCGCAGAAATATTTGGGGTATTTTTTTTCATGTTGGGGGCCATTTAGACTACCTTTTACCCCGGTAAAAGCAGGAGCAGGAAGAAGGGTGCCATGGAGGGTAGGATCGGGGCGAAGGAAGAGGAGGAGGAGGAGGAAGGAGCAGGACAAAGGGTCAGGGGAGGGATTAGGGCAGAGGGAGGACAGAGGGCGGAACATGCCTCCCCTTCATTGGAGCAAAGGAGGAGGAGGAGGAGGAAGGGTGCCATGGAGGGCAGGATTGGGGTGAAGGAGGATGAGGAAGAGGAGGAAGGAGCAGGACAAAGGTCAAGTTCAGCGGAGGGATTAGGGCAGAGGGAGGGCAGAGGGCGGAACGTGCCTCCCCTTCATTGGGGCAGAGGAGATCATCGACTAAGGTGACCATGGCAGTCTCAACTCTGTATCCCGTCCTGAATCCAGTTTGAAATGGATCCAGAAAATCCGTTTCCTCCAAGACTGCTTGTAGTTGATTGACGACTGCTCTCTCGATCACCTTGCTCAGGAATGGTAGTAGCGAGACTGGTCTATAGTTATATCTATCCAAGGGGTCCAGGGAAGGCTTTTTAAGAGTGGTCTAACTACTGCCTCCTTGAGACAGGGAAGAGGATGGCATGGGGGGAGGCAAGGGATTCGGAGGTAGCATTGGGCTGGAAGCGAAGGGGAGGCTAGAGGCTGGCATGTGGAAACCCATGACTTTGGGGGAGCCGCACTCTCTCAGCCTCAGGGGAGAGGCAATGGCAAATCTCCTTGGAACCAATCTTGCCAAGAAAACTCCAGGATGGGGTCGTTTTAGGGTTGCCATAATCAGTAATGATCCAAACACACACACACACCTGGAGGTTTTTAAATTTGACAAGTTGACAGAATACGTGCACACTGCCACCAGTTTTTTTTAAAAAAGGAGGGGGGAACGCACCCATTCCATTGGCCAATGGCTATAGGATATGTCACTTTTGACGAAAGTGGAAGTGAATTTGATAGACAACAGAGGAGGCTCCATTTTAAACCGGTACCGCAAATGTGAACTTCAGAGGGACAAATTGCCCCCATCAAGATAAAATGTAGTGGGCACTTGTTTCTCAGCAGATTCGAGATGGGAGCAACTGGATCTGCCCAGTTCTGTCCAGGGCAAATGGGCGAGTGGGAATGGGGCCTTGGTATATTTTGGGTGGAAATTAACATGCAAAATAATACAGCACTTTCAGCAAGGCATGCTAATAGGGAGTCACTTACAAGTATTTGCATATGCAAAAAGGTGCTCCTTCTCCCTTCCTTTTGATTTGCATCTCTTTCATCATCATCCCTCACTTTCAAAAAGTAATGCTATGGCCAAGAGCCCACATAGAAGACAGAATGTTAATTTTATGCTCCTGGAGGCACACAGCAGTTGCACAACGCTGCTTCCTTCAGTGGCTTGTGATCTTACACAAGCCAAAGGGAAACTGCAGATTCGCACACACATGCTGCTTTTGCAATGCACAATGTGCAACCATGCACAATGTGGATACACATCAATATGTTCTTATGTGACATGTGGGTACACATTGATGTGCACTTATATGTTGGGTACTGCACATCCATGCCAGTTGCATAGCTGTGTGCAATGGAGCCACATATGCAACTCGGCTTTCACACGCATAAAATGCAATACACATTCTCATGCGTATGCAATGGCAAACACCCTCTGAAGAAATCTCACCACAAAAAAGCATGGTAGGGTTGCCTTAGGATTGCCATATGTTGGGAATGACATGAAGGCACAAAGCAACAACAGTGTGGTCTTTTAGTGGATTTGGATGTGTTTAACTTGATAAATTCCTTTAACTTTTTAAAATATAACTTTTATGTCTGTACTTTTGGTGACGTTTTTGTATAGCTTTTAGTCTGTATTCTTCTTCAATATGTTGTGATATATCCAGAGTCTCGTTATTGGGAGAAAGGTGGGATGATGATGATGATGTTTTGGTGGGTTTTGCTGGTGCCATGGGAGGAGGTGTGCGAATGTGTCCCGGGTGCCCAGGGATGCCAGTTTCCCAATGGGTCCCCTGCTCTTTCTATGCCTCTCGACTCCACTTTCTCCTCTGATTGTGGCTGTCACTTCACGTTTTTTCCTTGGCATGTAGAAAACTGCCCTGAGGTCTTTGCATTTTATGTTTCTAGCCTTTGTAAAAATATTATTTCCCATTGCTGCTTGATATTTTTTTAATAATGTCAATATGCTCAGATCTACTCCTCGGAATTACATTTTATACACAGTATTGTTCTCTTTATGCCCTGAAGAATGTGCGTTGTCAAACCTGGCATATATATGTGTGTGTGTATCACACAAAAACACCCGCCTTTTTTAATTCAAATCGAAAAACTCACAGGAGATTTGGGTTGTGTGTGAGTGTGTGTGTGCATTGTGGTCTGGAGTGAAATGTGCCATGGATCCTTAATTGAAATTCACCTTTTATAATTCAGAAACCTTTTCACTCGGCTTCATTTTATTGCTGTGATTTGAAATCCATTGTGGAGGATGATTATCTGCAAAGATTAACTCTCTGAGGGGAAGTTGCCAAGTTGGTGCTGCAACTAGGAAGACTAGGGGAAAATATCCTTTGCAGCATCTATGTCTATGTGTGTATAGGGCAAGGAAAGAAAGCACAGTATTCAGAGCGGAGGACTTTCCTTAGAGCAACACCCAGGAGATTCATACAATTGCTGTGCTGGATCCATCACAGCTGCTCTTTTCCTTGCAGTGATGTCAAGCCCGAAGGGCTTACAGACCTGGCAAAATGGTAGCCCCCATAAGGGACACCCTACAGGCAAAAGCCCCCTGAAAACAGGGGGTCATTTCCCCGGCCCTTCAATGCCCACTCAGGCCATGAAAGGAAACCATGGGCTGGGCTGGCCAGATGGGGTGCTAGTGGTCATCACACTGTCTCTTGCACATCATGAACACATCTCCATGCGCCAGAACTGGCATCAGGTCAGGTCATTTCCAACCACTTTGGATGAAAGCAGGTATTTGAGGGAAGAAGTGTCCCAGATCTCAGGGCCCAGCTCCTCTTCTCTGGTCCTCAGTGTGAGGGAGAGGAATAGCAATAGCCTTTACATTTCCATGCTGGTTATCAGTGAACTCAGCACTCCCTAAGCGGTTTAAAATCTATTAGCTAATCGCCCCCAACAAGCTGGATGCTCCTTTTACCAACCTATGAAGGGAGAGAAGGCTGAGAAAACCTTAGAGCCTCGGGATCAAACTCACATCCATATGGCTGCAGGGCCGGCATTAACCACTGCGCCACCAGGGACACAGCATTGCCTTGGAACACATGGGTGCCTCTCTGTGTGTCTCTCCCTCATTGGTTTTGTGCAACGAGATACTTGCTTTGCCACTGCAGTCGATGCTTAATTATGGTGTTTAATGGTATCCCTGGGAGGCAAGGGGCTGCCCCAGATCCAGCCTGGTGTGGGGGCCAAGCTTTGACTGGACCCTTCAGTTGCTCCCCTTCCAGAGTTAGATGTTTCTCTTGTCAAAATGTACACTGCGGGATGGATAGGCGACATCTACAAACAGTCCTCTTTTAACCACCATGTGCACCAGTTGGCATGACTGGGCTGGGTGCCCCCCCTCCCAGGATCTGTCTCAGTGCAAAGGCAACTTCCTAGGCTCCTCTCTGTTATGCAGACATACTTATGGATGGATATATATATTCATAGATATGGCCGTATGCTTACAAGTATCTCCTTGCAATCAGGATGACTTGCTGAAAGCAATCAAGGCAACCAAAATCTCCAGGAGCTAAATAAGATGCCATTTGCACGGCTGTGTGTCTCCGAATCTGAGAATGCAGAAAGGGGCTACAAAGCACAATGCGGTTGATGTGGATCAGGAGCCTGGCTTCCCTGTCATTGGCAGAAGGGCAGAAATGAGTCCAGTGGAAAGAGGCCAAGAGGCTGGGGCTGCTCCAAAGAGCCCCACTTGCCTCAAGGTGACTACAAGGAGATCCCCAAAATTTGCCAGGCCTTCTCCCGGGGAAGAAGGTGCGCAATTTAGGCCTCACTGGGAAATTTCATTTGAGGAGAAGAAGGAACAGATTGGAGGGCGGAGTTTCCACTATCTAGCAATCGAGCCGTCTGTTATTTCCACCTCCAAATTAATTTTGTGTAATTGTTTTGCACTTCCAGAACTATGGCAGCTTAATAATGCATCAAGAATGCTGTGTCTTCTATCATGTCTTTGTGCCTCTCTCTCTCCTTCTCTTTGGTTTAAGATGGAGCGGCTTCATCATATCGCCTTCGAGGACTTAGGGCCAGTCGGGGGGGGGGGAGCATGAATTTCTCATCATAATCTCACATGGGATGAGGACGACGTTGCTCCACTGGTGTTTGGGGGGCAAAGCCAAATGGAAGCAGCCCAACCCAAGAGAAGGCCTGCAAAAGGACAGGTCCTCTTTTCATCCCTGTCTTGGCAGCACCATAGGCTCCCAAGCCCTCCGGGTCCAGACCCTCTTCTCCATCTCTTTTTTAGGGATAGGAAACTTGGGGTGATAGCACTGCCTTGGAAAGCCAGTGTGTTTCTGTGTGTGCTAAATGTGGCGGTCCCTGTTTATGTGCCTTCCAACCTCCAGAACACGTCAGGATGTGAAAATAAGGGGATAATCCTTTGCAGAAATATTCCAACAGAGAAAAGTATGGAAATTGTTTATCTTTGCATAAGACGGATAAAATAGAAGAAGATTTGTATCCCGGTTGGAAGTATATGCAATTATATTAAAGAGGGGGAGAAATCTGTGACGTTGTTCTGATCTCCCCAAAGCAAGAAGGACACAGAGGTAGAAAAAGCAACTAAAATGAATGAATGAACGAAGTAGGATGGCCAGGATTGGAAGACCCTCCCAATGGGGAAAAGCGAACCCACTGGGAGCACCTGCATTTGGAAAGAGGAAAACTCCACACATCTAGTTCCCATTTCTTATTCTTATTCACAGGATGGAGAATGGGGTGAGAGAGTGGGATTTTGTTTCTCTTTCATGTAGGGAGTCTTTGCATGACTGGTGGGGTAAAAACGGATGAGATTCTGGTGCACTGGACGTGGTCCAGATGGCTGTGGGCATAGATGGGGCTTGGGGAGGGGATTTTTGATATTGCCAGAATCCCACATCCATCAGGACCAAAAAAAGTCTTGTCAAAGGCCCAAGAGAGGAAGAGGAGGAGAAGCAGAGGAGGCACTGAGACTGACCGAAGGAGTTGTGCAACACAACCCTTGTGTTGATACAACCAAACACACAACTGAATGAGCATGGTATGCGTGCATGCATCTGCCTGCTACAGACATACACAGAGACCATTGCTTCTGCAGATTTGAACTCAATGCAGACATTCAGGCCAAAAGATGCAACTGCTTTGGTGAAGGAACTTCCACCAGGGAGCAAGGATGCTCAGAAGGCCTCTTGAGAAGCTATTGAGCACAACTCAGGCTTGCTCAGATTTGCAGTGTTGTTTTTTTGGTGGGGCGGATTGGTGTGACCATTTGGGAGGCTGCAGGTGCTGTGAAGCAACTGCAAAACAGCTTCATGGAGACCAAGCAGTGGCCTTGGGGAGCAGTCTGCCCAGTTTGCAGGCTTTGCCTCCCAACGGTGTTATCTGGGACTGCCAAGACCAGTGTCTGCTGTGGAAGGAGCCTGGCTCCCAAAAGCCAAAGGCAAGCCAGCAAGGAGGCCCCAAAGAAAGACCAGCCGGCCTCCTCCTCCCTGGCTCAGCCCACAGTTGTTGGGTGTTGGGTTTTAGCCTTTGATGTCCTTGTGTGCATTTGCTATTAATAGTGTTCTTAATCTTCTCTGGGAAGCCAGAGCATTCAATATTTCTCAGCAAATAGGGTTGCTCCAGTGTTTGCTCAAGGCTCTTAACTTCTAGTTTGAATATATTTACCTATACTCCCCCCCCCTGCATCCCCTTCTCTGGAGGAAAAGAAGAAGAAGCAAAAGAAGGGGGAATGTTGTGCATGTTTAAATTTCCCCGTCATCAGCAAACCCTGCTAAGCGAAGTGAAAGGGAAAGAGACATCTCAGGGAATCGCTCACGGAACCAAATCCCATTTGCATGCAAAAGGCTGAGGAGGAATATCTTGGAAAAGATGGAGCTAAGCCTGGGAGAACGGGGCAGCCACCGAGAGGAGATGGACTTGAGGCCAGGACCTTCCAGAGGCGGGCAATGGACCCACCTTTGCGAGCCCCATCTGCCCTCTGCTCCAGGGACTCTGGCAGGGAAAAGGGCTGAATGCCCTCCTCCTCCCTGTGAGGCTGAAGCCAGGAACGCTTATCACATTTCCATCCCCATTTCCAAACTACTTGCTCCAGCCCAGGGCATGAGGGAGCCTTCACTGTTCCACTGCTCAGTCTCTAAAAAAATTTGGAACTGCAGAACACTGCTTTGCACGCACACACCATTTGGCACCGTGACATGTTCATTCCTTTATGGCTTCCCCCCCTTTTCTCCTTGTTACCGGTGCAGATCAGGGTACAGATGAGAATGCAGCAGCTCCTGGAAGTTGCCTGGATAGGGCTGTGTGTGTATCCCTGCACCAAGGGGGTTCGTACGTGCTCCCAAGTCACAGGCAAACTCTTTGCAAAATATCCTGCTGTGATGATGCCATGTTTGGTGACATCAGGAGTGTGCCCTTGCACCTGAGCGCATGCAGCGGAATGAGGTGCACAAGGGAGGGAGGAAACTGAGTCTTGCAAGTGCTGTTGCTTGCGTTGCCTTCCTCCATGGTTCCCCCGAAGGAACCATGTGCCAGCAGTGAAGCAATTGTGGACTGGGTCCTGCTGACATTTTGGCTGGTGATGCTGGGCAGGGGATAGGCTCTTCTCTTCCCCTTAGTTCCTCAGTGAGGAGGACTCATAGCCCCCCTCCAGTGCCCTGAGGGTGGCTCCATCCTTGGCAAAAGCCCCCCTTCTGTTAGCTATGCCCCAGCAGGCATTTGACAATTAACGGATGCAGAAGGACTGGGCAGAACAGGGGGACATATCCATCTTCTACTCCTCACTAATCTCTAACTGTTCTTACAAATGGTCTGGAAAGTAGGACATTTAACTCAACACGGCAATTATTTTTCACCTTTCCCTCCCATATCAGGGAATAGATTTGCTTTGACTCGGAGCTTTGCCCAGGCTAATGGCATTAATGAGGGGGGCATTGGGGACGAAGCAGAGGTGGCAGCAACGGCAATGGCCTCTGCACCCAGACCGGATCCCAAGCCAAGGAGCTGCTTGGGGGAGCCACTGCTCTTGACTGTAACAGGAAAGATGTGGGGAGGCACCCCACACTTACCCCTATGTTGACTTTTGTCTCACCTGCCACTCAAAGGAATCATGGTCTCTGGGTCAAATTAAACAATCCGTTTGGCACATTTTTTATCAGTAGATCACCCCACATTGGTGTACAACATCTGTTTGTCAGAGTATGTGATTTCCCCCATTGATATACCTTGCATTTGTCATGCTACTTTTTGTTATTGGTCATTGGAACATGGGTTTCATTTGCATGCCTCATTGCTGAGGTGCTTAGATCCCGTTGGGAGAGGGGTCTATTGGGTTAATTGTATATGTGTGTGTGTTTGTGTGTGTGTTCAAGTTGCTTGTAAACTTTTGGGGACTCTATGCAATCTTCATTTTGGTTTTGCCAATTCCTTCGTGTGAAATATAGTCTACAGCCCCTGGAATTCGTTGATGGTCTCTCATCCAAGGCTGATTCTGCTTAACACATTTGGTTGTTCTACAGAGAAGATAAGTTTGAGGCAGAAAAAAGTTATTTCCTTGCAAAAGGCAGTATTTTTTGCCTAGAAGGCCATGCATTTTGCACCAAAGCACACTGACTCTGAGAGAAGGTGGGGCGTTTGGTGTTTTAGAAGGGCTCCGTTGACACCAAGCAAAGTAATGGATGGAGCCGTTTTGATTGCCTCTAAGGTAACAAATCTCCAGTGTGAATTAACTGCCTTAATTAATGATCAACATAAAATGGAAAGGGAAAAAAACCTCTTTAAAGAAAGAAAAGGGGGAGCTGTAAGTCCTCAGATGCCTTTAGAGTTGAGTGAGATTAAAAAGCATCCTTCTTAAGAGGAGGAAAGGAACCAACCCCTTGGCTGGTTCTCTCTTGGATGATTCTCTCTCTCTCTCTCTCTCTCTCTCTCACACACACACACACACACACACACACACCGCTTTGCTTGGAATATCCCTGGGAGAGGGAGGGAGGGAGGGTGACATGGGGGTGTCTGAACCCTCCATCAAAAATTCTTCTAGTCTTTATCAAGCTCTTTTCTTCCTCCTCCAAAATCCCTTGGAGCCTTTTTACTGGAAGACGAACATCCAAGCTGGTGTCTACTCTCCCTTGATCCAACATCTGTGGTTTGAGGGGGAAACATCCCTTTTGACAGGGAAAGACCTGGCACCGTTTGGCAAGGGGGGGAAGGTGCTTCTAGATCCCGGGTGTCTGAGGGCCAAAGAGCCGCCAATGCGCCCCTTTCTTGACCGTTGCTGGAGGGGTCCAGGTGGAAGCACATCTGCTGCATCTCTTGCATGTCTTGCGGATCAGGCTTTGGGGTTGGTTCTTGCAACTGGCGATGGGGCATAGATGGCCTCTGGGCTGTGATTATGTTGCGCTCTGCCAGAGAAGGTCAAGGTGGTTTGCAAAGGGCTGGCATGCGCCGGAGAGCTCTTTGTGTTTCCTGTAAAGGAGAGGGGATGCGGTCTCAGCCATTTACCCCGTCTCTTCCTCTTCTCTCTTTCTCTTTCCAGACAAACAGTAAGGCGATACCGTCTCAAACAAAGGTTCTTAGTGTCAGGCAGGATTGCAAAGGGATTGTGCCACAAAATGGCGGGCCATTTGGGTGTTGGTTGCTCCTTGACTTAGCGCTCTGGGGAGGAAAGAGTAGCCACCATTCTTCATTTCCTGGCTGGAAAATGGGCTCCTGGCACTATATAACAAAATAATGGCAGCAAGAATTTGGGAGCTGTTTTCACCTGATATTTGGCCATCACCAAAGTGTTTCAAAACAATTGTTCAGCACAGAAATTCATTTGGTTTTTTGCGTTAACATTGTGGAGTTTTATGCTATATCTATATCTGTATCTGTATCTATATCTATCTCTATCTATCTCCGCTATTTCCAGACAGCCGCATGTGTTTTTGTACATGATAGCAGTTTTCTATGCAATTTTTAAAAAACATCCCAGACTCAGCAATTTTGCACAACAAACATTTTACACAAAAGCATCTGGTAGGGAGGGAAAGTAACAGTCTTGCACAACCATAAAACAACCACGTGGCTTTGTTGTGCAAGGCTGTTTTCTCCACAAGATTTTGGCTGTGCACAATTTGGGTTGTGTAAGGTTGCTTCTTCTTCTTCTTCTTCTTTTTGCATTGTTTTTTGTGCAAAATTCACATGGCTGTCTGGAAGTGGGGGGTTTTATCCATAATCACACACACACAATTCTTGTGCGGAAAAAACATTCATGCATATTTTGGCGCAAAATAATTTCCCACCGCACTTGAAGAAGTGTGAACACCTGGCAAGATCTGTGGAGAAAACTGTGGGGGTTATTCATCCTCGCTTGCAAGGGCAAAATATGCTACTATTGGCCTCTCTGGAGAATTTAGGATACTAACAGGATTCCGGCTGATGGCTTTAGCACAACATCTTCCTTTCTAGTTCTTTTCTCTTTTTCTTTGCTAAAAGCATTGACGGCTTGACAACCATTTTGCGCAGTTTGGGGACACTGGGAAGGACTGAGAAAGGAGGAAGGCAGCTGCCCATCTGCCCCCCCTCCAAAAAAAAACATGTTGGCATAGTGGGAAATATTCAGAGAAAATTCTGCAAAGCGTCTCTCCTCTTTCCTCAGATGAGCAGCAGGAAAAGGAAAGAAAACGCTTGGAGTTTTTCTTCCCAGACCTATAGTGAGGGTTGATCAATAACCTGCCTGGTGACAGTTCTATCAAATGTCCCATCAGCCACAGGATTTAGGGGAGAGGGAGGCCGGGAGCCTGTTTTGAGGTCTTAATGGGCATCCTCCAGCACCAAAGACTCTTTTGACTTGGCGGCAGCCGCCTGGCCGATCCGTCAGTTTTTGTGGCACTCGGTTGTATTTCAATGACCAGGTTTGTGGGACAATAAATAAGGGTCCCTTGAAGGTTGCAAACTCCTTAACGTCACCAAAACATAGATTCTGTGTGACTTATATGGAAATGTTGAGAACAGAACAAAATGCTGCTTCAGAGGGCCATTTGTTTGCGTCTTGTCCTCTGTTACTCAGCAAGGAAATTTATTCTGAGTTTGGCATCTTTATTTTTAATCCACATCCCACATTTCCCTCCCCTCCCTTTTTCTTTTCTATTTTTCATATATTGAGAATGGGAGGGAGATGTTCCTGGAAATGCAGAATTGGTTGGCCAAGGAGTTTGTCTTGCTCTGTTCATCGGAAGAACGAGGGTTACGAGGCCCGGGATGCTTAAAAAGAGATCTTTCACGTTCTCAGCTGCCTTGGCAATCAATAAGCTTCCACAAAGGGCAGAGCCATTGACCTCCTGGCAGTAATTCCAGTCATTTTTAAGGAAGGGCCCCATCCTTCATCCCTGACGTGCCAAAGAAGGATGCTGGGGCTCTGGGTGGCTTTCACGGGTGATGCCCACCAGATCCCTTTCCCCTGTGTCCCTCTTCCTCCATTCCTCCCCACTGGATTGATTCCTTCACACCCACCATTTGGGAACCAGTTGGGAAATGGCCACGAAAGAGCATGGCAATGGTTGCTTCATGGTCAACTAACCACCAGCCACTTCCCCTCCATCGTGGAGCGATCATCTCCAGTTGCTGGAGACTGGGTTCCTCTGGGCCCCTTCCTTGCCAATTGTTTAATCATCACCATCATTTCCCTTTCTGACAGCTATGGGGGTCTCAGGCAGAGAAACCTAAGTAACGTTCTCTCTGAACTACTATTGTATTTGGCCAGAGATTCCAGGCCTCTATGGTTTGCTCTCCAGCGCCATCACTGCAGGTGGCCAGAGGGATGTATTGCACCCACCAGCTCAGGAGCCAATGAGAATTTCATCTGACCTTCTAAAAGCAGCCACCCTTTTCCAGTCTGTCCCACTCCAGGACTGCTCTCCATGCTTCTTTCCTGCTTTCTGGCCCCAAAAGGTCTCTTAGGATCATGGAAAGGACCCCAAGGGCCACATAGTTTTGCCCCTGAATCCAGTGCAGGAATTCACAGCTGAAACAGCCCTGCGAGGAGGGCCACACACAGTGGCTGCTCACAAACTCAAAAGAAAGAATATCCTCCACCTTCAAAAACGGTCTACTATTCCATGGCCAAACAGTTCTTACCTCGGGAAGTTCTTCATAATATTCCCAGCGTAATGTTTTGTGTTACTTTTCTGATTGTTTCAGGCTCTTTGAACAGAATTTCATTTTGTAAGTGCCCTCCTGAATAGCACCATCCTGCTTCCAGACCCCCCCCTTTTTTTTTTTTTTTTTTTTTTTGCAAACCTGTGCCCTGGCAATTGGCATCTTGCAGCCACTACCTGTTCGCTCTTTCTTTCTTTCTTTCTTTCTTTCTTTCTTTCTTTCTTGGTGAAGTCCAACATCTTCATTGGCTACCCAGAGCTGTAATCTGCTCCTGATTGAGATTAATAGAGAAAATATTTTTGCACGCATTTTCATTAATCTGTGTTTGGGGAATTAATCTTGTGGGGCGACCTGTGAAAGGTGTTAATTGCAGTTTCACATGCAAATCTATCAAAAGTTTGGGAGAGGCACATTAGCAACTGCAAAACGGCCAGCCTGGCGATCCCAAGGGGGTCTGTGCCCCTCAGAGAAACACCTTTGGCTTTCTTCCCATTGTGGAAACCCAAAGGCTCCCCAGCGCAGGGCCAGCCTGGTCCATTATGTTGCAATGGATATCCTGGGCCTCCAGGTTGCTTGCTTTTATTTTGCAACAGAAAATGGGACCACGGGAAAGTGGAGGGAAACTTTGCCCACCAGTCGACTTTGTAAGTGCCCCCCATCTGTGCCAGCTGTCCTGTGCCCGCCCCACCGTTGACACAGCTGGCATAGAAACTATTTTAACACACACACACCACTTTAAAAATTAACAAAAAAGGAGCAAAGATGACCACAAAGGGAATGTCAGGGCTGTTGTATTCTGTCACAAACACACACACTCTTGTTGGGGCAGAACCAAAGATGCTTGCAGAAAGAAATCTGGGACTGTCTGGTCTTTTTAAGGGCGATTGAAAAGTCCAACCTGTATGGATCTCCAAAATAAAATCAGAAAGAATGGGGACAAACTCCAGGACTTTCTGGTCTTTTAAATCAGTCTGCAAGTGATACGTTTATTCAGCTGGTTCAAATCCCCTTCCCTTTTGTCTCTGTCTCTCTTTTTCAGCATCCTCTGGCCACGCTGGCTGAGGATTATGGGAGTTGTAATCCCCAGACCCCTAAGGGCCCCCCCCCCCCCGCAAGCCCTGCCCTTGAATCTCATTCAAATCAATTATGGTTAACAGGATTTAAAAACAAAACAAACCCCAAGATGTTATTCTTGCTGTTGCTTATTAATTTGAGCTTCTCAGATTGTTTTAGATGTTTGGTCTGTCGGCCGCCCAGAGCTCTCTCTTGGGGAAACAAGGCAGAAAGCCTGTTTCAAAGAAGAGTTCAGAATGAAAATGAAATGGTTCCCTGAGGCCTTCAACTAGATGGGCCTTTATATCTGAAGGGCTGCTATCAGGTACTCCAGCTGCGGATGGACCGACAGATTCAAACTGCAATGAAAGAGACCTTGGCTCAACATCTTGGAGAATATTTCCTGGCAGTAAGAGTGGTTTGGTGGTGCAAAAGCCTACTTTGGAAGGGAGTGGGATCTCCTCTCTCTTTCGTCATTGCCATCCCTGGGGAGCTCCAGGTGGAACTGGTTTATATTTTATTATTCCAGCAGTTGCACAACTGGTGAGAAACTTTGTTCATTAAGACAAGAGAGGCTCCGAGAAGCAGTGCCAATATTTGGACTGAGACAGCGGAGGCTATGCGCAGGTGCTTCCCGGCCGGGGGGCCATTCACAAGCCAAGGACAAGCACAAGGTGGATGCAGCCATATGAAGAGGAGGCAAGGGGCACGGTGACCGGTCCTTAAGCCTCCGCACTGTCCCTGTGCAGAAGCCTTTGCCCTAGAGATGCTGCCTCCTTCTGTGACGCAGAAGGGAGAGTCTCCTTCTTGCTTCCCAGGTCCTCAGGGTCAGGGCAACTCCACAAAGGTCCTCTCCATCTGCAGCCCATCCATGCATTTTGGGAAGGAGGGATGGGGAGGCAAACCATAAACCATGCAGTTCATGACCACTGTCACCTGGAGTTGCAGGTTGTGCACCATGGTGGATCTGCAGTTGCCTCAGAGGAGAGGCTGGGTAGCACCATTGCTGAGGCCTGCCTCCTCTTTAGCTCTAGCAGACGTGGGCAGGACCTCCCAGGCACTGCAAGGGAAGGAGCAATGGTTAAAAGTCCCCCATCCCAAGGGAGAGGGAGTCCTTTTCTCCTGCTGGGAGCAGCCTGATGGCTCTTGCAGCCTTTGTGTGCTCATGCATGCGCCAAGAATCTCAGGGAATGCATTGGTTTAATGATTTCCAGTAACACTTTAATGGTGGGTTCCTGCACATGGCAAGGGCTAGGCTAGGTGACTCCAGGAGGTCCAAGCCAAGCCTACAATTCTAGGATCCCACTGATAACTGAATGTGGCAAGGCAATGGCCCATGTTTACCTTGCCCCAGCAGCTTCATCCTCCTCCTCCTCCTCTTCCTCTAGATGTTGATGGCGATGATACATGGCTGGCTATTGCTTGTGAAAGGGACCCTTGCTAAATTTTGTGAGCCTTGAAAAACAGCAGGTGGTGCATTGGTCGGAACTGATGAATCGGAGAAGGCACCCCCGGGGGACCCATTTTTAATGATACTTTGTGAGCACATGTGTGTGTTAACATACTGCTTATCTCTGACTCCAGGAAGCCAGCAGCCCAGGCGCCTTCCCAAACAAGAAACAAACATGCGTTTGGCTTGGAAAGCTTGGGAAATATTGCTGCATTGATTTATGGCCATCAGCGGGGCTGAAGTTGGATTCAGCAGCACAGCAGATCTCCATGAGATATTTTCAGATGGCAGTCAGGAGGCACTTGAGCTGCAAGAATCCTTCTTACAAGGAAGGCAGGGAGGCAGTGGCTCCTGTTCGGGTCTGTGGATAAATGAAGAGATTGGAGACCTGTTGTTGTTATGTGTTGTCAAGTTGACTTTGAATTATGGCGAGTGAGAGCTTAGCCAAAAAGAAATCCCCAAATAGATTTCAGCACCATGGAAAGCATCTTCAGTACATTCTCTCAGCTTCAGAGGGAAGCAAAAGACACCCACTCAGCCCCAAGAAAACCCTGTGCTAGCTAAGATACTTTGCACAAATTGCAGGAATCTCTTTGGGGGCGTAGAGGGGCCCCCCTTGGCTGTTTCTGGTGTCAAGAGTGAGAAGGATCAGGAGAATAGGTGGTTTCTGTGCTGCTCAGACATCAGCCTCAGATTTGTTGAGTGTGGCTAGGTTTGTGGAAATCCTCCCCCTTTTATTTTCTTAAAATATAAACAATTTTTCTATGGCATGAGGAAGGGTTTTTGTCTTTCCCTGCTGGTTTCCTTGCCTTCCCCTCCAATTCGCTTTGTTGCTTGGCTCTAACTCATGGAGCCCTTGCCTTTGCCTCTGTTAGGTGGCACCTCCTTTGCCTGAGAGTGTCTTTCTCTGGGATTTGTATCCTCTTCTCCAGCTGACCCTATTTGCCTCTCTCCCCAAGAAGTCTGGCCTTCTCGGGACGATGGACACCATGAGAGTGCTTTTCAACAAGATCCAAGGACCTACCTGGAGGCAAATCAGACAAGGCAGCTGCCTTTCTGCATGAGCTGGGCACCTGTCTTGGCATATCGATCTGCCACCTGAACAAGGAGGCCTGGAAAGTGCCGACGCCAGGCCTTCTGGCTGGTATGCTATTACCGCCACCCAAACAGCCGTATTGATTGATACTATTTGTTACCATGTCTCTGTCTCTTGGCTGCAAAATATGGAGGGGTGTATAAGAGCCCAGCTCCCTTCTAACCAATCTTTCAGGGCAGGCTGACTAGAGAGGACCTTGGCCAGAGCCTGCATGGTCCAGGTTTGGGAAGTCCCAAACTGATCAAAAAAATGTCCTGAGTGTGGAGTTGGCATCTCACAAAGATACGGGCAGGAATCATGTTGACATCTTGCACATGTGCAAGGTCCACTAAAGAGGCCATGTGAACTTTATGTCTGATGCAGAATGGCTCTGTTCAGTTCAAGGCTGAGGAAGAAGGGCTGCACATCCGGTGCACACCTGTGCTGCAAATGAATGTGAGTTTGCATGTCATGGTGCATTATGTATATTTCAATTTTGCATGCACATTTAGCTGCACAACATTGTAGTGTACCAACATGATGGGTGTAGTAAATGCTACAAGTTCCCATTCTGGAAGGAAAAAGAAATCTCACAACCCATTATGAACAACTTGTGGGAGTTGGCTGGCAAAGCTATAGATCTCCTCAATGAAGCAGTTAACTTGGAGGGGGAAAGGGAAGGGCCCTAGCCTTCATCTCTGGGGCTCTTCTAACTGGGGAAACCAGAAAAAGTCAATTGGAGGTTGCCTTGTGCAGCAGCTTCCGTGCCACAAACTATTCTCTTGCCCCACACAACGCTTGGCGAAACAGAACAATCATTCATTGACTTTGGGGAAATAAACCTGGCCCAGGAAGGGGAGAACAGGCGGTGCTGAAGCCCTGGCATTTTTCATGGCATCCTGGAATCGATCGGCTCAGCTCTGTATCTTGCGGGAACAGCTCTCCAACGGCATTTATTATCTCACATGAAAATGAGCTTTTCAGCTTTGATAAAAAATTAATACAAGTAAAATGTCGACCTTTTTTGTTGCTTATTGAATGTCAAGGAAGCTGAGCTCCATGGGCTCCTTCTGAACTTTGGTAAATTTCTCCAGACTAGTCAGAAGAGCCCTGTGTGGGCCTCCATTTGGGGGGTTTCGGGGAGGGATGGGAAATTGATGTGCGGGGTGTGTGCAATGTAAACATGGTCTTTCCTTTGCCAGGGTCCTGTCCAGAAAAAGCCATCCTTAAAGGCTTACTTACTGTCGCAACTGCCAGGGCTGCTGAGTGATAGAGAAAAGCTGGGAGGTTTTTAAATTGGAACAGGAAGATTTAAGACCAGCAAGCACAATAATTTGCTTTTAGCTGTATAAATAGCACGCCAAGTGGGGAGTTCTCCAAAGGACAGCTGAAGGTTGAGCGCTGCACATTTGGAACATGCCTGGTGCCTCCTCCCAGGAGCCACAAAAGGAGAAGAAGAGGAAGAGGAGGAGTGCACCAACAGGCATGGCACCACTACACAGCCCTTGGGTGGCATGGCAGTATTGTGCAATGGAATCAAGGCACCAAATGGGCATGCAAGATGCACCCATGCACATCCCTGGGCAGCATGCGTGCGCATGTGGAGCAGCACCTCACACACAGCTGTAAACCAAGTATGACCATTCCACATTCTGGAGAAAAATGCTCAAGCACTTCTGTGGGAAATCTAATGTGTTTGTGTAAGACACCCACAAGATTTCGGCCCACTGAGTAGTCTCTGAAGTGGAATCGCTTCCTCCATCAATTGCAGGGGAAATGAGAAGGCTGGGACGATGGATCAAGGATCCAGCTGTACTGAAAGAGATGCATTTCTGTGCCACCATCCAAAGACCAGAATGGAAGGCCCTGAGCTCAGTGTCTGTCTACTCTATTATAGTACTATAAAAGATGCCAGCTCAGTCTGACATTGCTCTTCTGCCAGGATAGCTTTCCATCCAACTTGTGTTCCTATCTGGATGTTGAGATGAGGCTGGCCATTCTCAGCCCCCTTCCAGCCTCATTCCTCTCAGATGGTCCCCTTTTGCACCTCAGAGAGATGAAGCCCAGTTCTGTCTTACGCAGTTCATTCTCTTTGTCATCAAAAGCTGATTCCTGCAGCATTTCCAGCGTCAGCCTCACTTTGGTGGGAGTTAACTGTGCAGTACCTCTTTTCACATGTAATTTCACACATCCAAGATGTATGTTCATTCCTACTTCTAGCACTGCTGTAGCTGCTAAATATCTAATACGCCATTTTGATAAACTTTTGAGTACACCGCCCACAAATTACCCAAGAGAGAGCACCCAGATAAACCAACCAGCTGACTCCAACTTGTATTGCAATGACCTATAGAGCCGTGCGAATGGCTTCTTTTATCGTATGCACTTGGGCCTCTGCAGGACATGTGGCATCATTCAAACGCATGAAACATTCAGATCCTACTCTTCTTAGAAGCCAGTATGTAATCCAGAGCCATTCAAATCTGTAAAGTGACCTGTTTGATTTGAGAAACCTTTCGTCTCTGGGATTGTGGAGGGTGTGCAAAGAGCTGGTCTGAAGTGCTCTCTGGATGTGCAAATATTCGAGAGGAAGCCCAGATTCTCCAGATCAGCAGCTGACATCCACTGGTACCCAACAATGTCAATATTTCACATTTGCGATGACTTGCCAGTTGCTATCAGATGGCGCTTGACAGCCGATCTGCAACAGCAGTTGAATCTTGGCAACACCTGATGAGTTGCATGTCAGCATCTGGCAATATTTCACAGTGGAGAGAGAGACCCACTACCTGCCCAAAGGGAGCCGACGGCCGGGAGACAGCTGACTTTCTGGGGCACTGGGCAAATGCTTGCTTTGCTTGGCTTTTACTATTAATTTCAGCAATCCAAAGCATCTGAAACATCTAAAGACTGAAAGAGATAGATCTTGAATTTCATGCCAAATTGGGGTTTTGAAACCTACATGTTGGTTTTGTATTTCAGGGCCCAAGCATCACTTTGGAAATGTGACCATTTTTGCTAACATTTTAATTTTTCATTTTTGGTTGCTCAATGGACCCTCCCTGCACAGAGATTGTGTATCACTTTGACACAACTGAAAAGTAATGACATAAAAGTTACTTGTAATTAATCCCTTTCCCCAGTGATAAAAGTTTGCTTTTGTTAATTGCCTTCAAGTTGGCTTTGGTGAATGAGAGTCCTTCAAGGTTCATTGGAGGGCTCCCTTCCAAGTATTAATCAGGGCTGACCCTGCTTAGTTTCCATGGTCAAAGGGGATCTGGTGCCTTTAGGAGGTTCAGGCTTCTTGTTTGTGTCTATGCCTTCAAGTTGCCTGTCAGTGTATGGCAACCCAATGGATTTCATAGGGTTTCCTTAACCAAGGAGTATCAGAAGTAGTTTTGCCAGTTCCTTCCTCTGAAATAGAGCCTACAACACCTGCTCTTTGTTGGAGGTCTCTCACCCAAGTCCTCACTAGGGCTGACCTTGCTTAGCTTCGAAGGTGAGAGGGGATCCGGTACCTTTGGGAGATTTGGGGTGCCCCTCTTTTCCTGCTGCCTGCAAAATGGTGGAGGGACGCAGGTGGGCCGAAGAGACAGAGGGCGGGAGGGAAGAAACCACGCAACAGCCTTAAGTCATATGGAGATATGGCTGCGATGCAGAGAACTCTTTCACATTTATTTCCCTTTTGCAACTGTTATAAAAGGCACATAATGGGGATGTTGCAAATTAGACAAGTGTTTTCCTCCTAGCCTGACAATAAAAAAAATACCATCCGAGCTGAGCTGGAAATCCTAATATAAGAAAAAATAATGTTGGAGCTGAGCTGTGACAGGAGTTAATGAAGATTTTACTAGAAGGTTTTCATCATATCGGCAGGAAAAGAAAAAGAAGGAGTGGGGGAAGAGCTGGGGGGGAAGCGGCTCAGGTACAAACTGGAAGCTGTAAAGAAGAAGCGTGAACGTGTGCCGGCAGATTGCCTTCCCATCAGCTGGAAAAAGGAAAGGACAGAAGGAAGGGGAAAGACAAGAAAAAGGAAGGAAGGAAGGAAGGAAGGAAGGAAGGAAGGAAGGAAGGGGATTCCTTCTCTGATTTGCTCTTTCAGCTTCTTTGTGATGATTTTGTAGCCCTAAACATGTGGGAAACATCTCTGGAGGCTCGCAGGAATCTGCTGGGAGCCCATAGGGTTGGAGGGGCATGTGACCCACAGGCCTCCCTTTCCCCATCCATTATTTCAAGCCAAAGCTAAGGGTTGCCAGCTTTTCAGACCTTTGGTATCCCATTCCTCCTCCTCTGTCTCCTTACAACTGAGCTGAACAACCAAGGAAGGTCCAGAGACCACTTTCCTGGCCTTTTAGGACCTTCCAGTGGCCACACGGCTTGCCACAAATTTCCCCCACCAAATCCCTCCAAAAGTCCACCTCTGGTTTGAAAGACAGGTCCGACGTTGGCATTAAAGCCTCCCAGGAGCCCCTGTTCTTTTTCTTCCAGATGTCAATTTGTTTCATCCCATTTCATCTGCAGTTTCTAAACCAGTTTTGTTGCTATTTTAAAGTCTGCATTAAAATGTGGATGCATTTTTATGCACATTCTTGTTCATGTCTCCATTTCAAAAGCAATTTTTATACATTGCTTTCATGTATTTTCTTTATGTGGGTGTTTCACCAATATATACATTTTTGTTCTCCTACCAAACACATTCCCCCCCCCCCCCCCCCCTCCTGGAACTCATGAAATTCAGAGATGAGCAAATACCCATAACTTTCAGGTTATGTCCTGGTTTGGGAAAGCAACAATGGCTTGGTTTGTACTCTAATGAGAGGCAAATGGATGCCTTCCCCCCATTCTCTGCAAAGTGCTTGAACCTGGAAGAGCTTCACATGTCACACACATGCCATGCAACCCTCTTGCTGTGGGCTGAGCTATGGCTCTCCAGGTGCTTTGGATTTCAACTTCCAGAAGCCCCAGACAGTTTGGCCAACAGTCAAGAAGCCTGGGAACTGAAGTCCAAAACAGCTGGGAGACCAAAGCCTTTTTCAGCCACTGTGGGTCAGGTGTGGTCAGTCGTAGAATCATAGAGTCGGAAGAGACTGCAAGGACCATCCAGTCCAACCCCCTGCCATGCGGGAAATCTCAATCAAAGCATCCCCGTAAGGGCCATCCAACATCCTTCCCTTACCCAGTGCCATTGGGCAAGTTCCCCAGGAATGATGGGGGTTGCAGCCCAACACATCTGGAAGGCACCAAAACTGATCCCCCAAAGTAAGTTTAGTACTTATGGCATTTTCTTCAAAATCTAAACAAAAAGGTTATTTAGGTCAGGAAAGGACCCTCACTTGACTCTCGGTTGGAGCAGCCTCAAGTCCTCCTTCCTTCCTTCCTTCCTTCCTTCCTTCCTTCCTTCCTTCCTTCTCCTGATTCCTGTACATCCAACTGAGAGCTCTTTCTCTCTCCTCTTGTAAGGCTCTGGTGATTAAGCACTTAGATTTGATTAATCAAATATTCCTGCACTGAGAACCACTGTCATTCATTAATCGGAGCCAGATTATAAATAACAGATAGTAGATATCGGAAGCACGCATGTTGACAGACTCAGCAGGGAGCCTAGAATACAAATTGCCACCTTGGGTCCGGTGGGGTGGTTTCTCGGGTGGCGGTTGCTTGTCTTTTGTTTTGCTTTTTAAAGCTATAGGCAGATGAGGGATATGGCTTCCCTAAAGATAAAATTAGACCGAGATGAAAACATCCCCATTTTCATAACAAAATAGGCCACTACAGGCCTCACATACCAATGGCAAGGCCCTGGCAAAGAGCATGATGCCGCATGGGGTTCTTCCACTCCTAGAAGATTAGGCAGGACTCATTTTGTCCATGTTGGGATGGAGGAAGAGGAGGAGGAAGAGGAGGAATAAGAAAATAAAGAGGGGAAGAAGAAAAAGGAGAGAAGAGGAGAAGAATGAAGAAGAGGAAGAGGAAAAAGAGGTGAGGAAGAAGAGGAGGAGGAGGAAGAGGAGGAAGAGTGCCCAGCAGAAGCAACAACAAAACAACAGTAGCTGGACTCCATCTTCTTCTTACATCCCCTCCTTCTTCTTCCAGGCTGTCTCTCAAACAGATGTTGCTCATGCCATCGTTTGGCCTGGAAAGATCTTGCGTCTCACAGTTTTGCCAGAGTGTTTTGAAGCTTTCCTGTGGCTTTCAGTTGAGATTGCAGCGGAATCTCTTTCTCACTTTTAGCCTGCGCATTGAGCATGACGGAAACTGCTTCACAGCCGTTTCTGTTCCTTTCCTCTCAGTGCCAGGGAATTTTCAACCCTTGCTGCAAGCACAGTTGTGTTGTTTTTGCCCTGTGTTGCCTCTTTCCTTTGCATTGCATCCCTCGTCCTCCTTTCCCCTCGACATCCAGGGCCTTCTTTGCCTGCAGTGCCACAGGATCCAAAGGACCAGCATGCCCCACAGTACTTGCTGTGGATGCTGGGAGTTGTAGTGATCCCCTCGCCTCTGGAGGGTCATCCTTTGCCTGCTCTTGCCTTACGTACTCTTCCATAACCCTCTTGAGGGCCCATCTGGTTCCCAAACTGCTGTTCAATCATTTCAGTCTGTTTTAAATGGCTTTAAATCATTTTAAATGCTTTCAGATTGTTACATGGCTCTACGCTGCTTTAAAACTGCAGTGTTGCCCGTACCCCACCCAAGACCCTTTGATCTAAGACAAAAGACAGATGGTTTAAAACAGATTTTTTTAAAAAATGGAAGAAATAGATTGTGATGGGGATGCTCAGCCCGCACCCTCCGCAGGGTCCTTGGGGCCGCGTTTTGGGCCGCCAGGGGTAAGAGGGACGGCTTTGGCCCCTTCGGCTCCATTTGTCTCCCCAGCAAAGGCACTCTGGGAAGGGGAGATTAAAGTCATCATTTCTTGGCCAAGCACCACACAGGCCTCTGTGTTGTAAATATTTAAAGAACTCTTATTAAAAGAATTACCATTGTAAAAGTTTAAGTGTTTGATAGATGGAAACCAGCTTGGGCTCAAGGACTGGGCTTTGGGGGGAGGAGGAGGAAGAGGAAGGTCAGGGAGGAGGCAAGAGGGTGGAAAAGGCTGGCCAGATGGGCAGCAAACGTGGCAGTCCATGTGGCTGAGGTGGCATTAGTGCCCTCCAGACCTTTCCCAGGACTCATGCACCTGCATTTTATTATTTATTATTAACCTTTATTTATGAAGCGCTGTAAATTTACACATGGAACCCATGGGACCCATTCATCTCTTCACTCCCTTTGATTCTTTCCCCGCATGTGGAAAAGAAGCACAGCCTTCTCCTTGGGGTGATACATTTCTGTATACGTTTTGGAATAAGGGAAGATGGTGGTACATACAAAATTCCCCCCAAATGTCATTCCCCCTTTATACACCTGTGTGTGTGTGTGACTCCATCCCAGCTGTGCTTCTAACAGGCCACTAAGGCTGTGATGATCCATACAACCTTTGGTCTTCATAACTAGCATTGACACTTCAGGACTGTTTTATACTGTGGTGCTAAAGAATGCTGTTGGCGTCTTATATACATGTGAGTTACCCTGTGGAAGCACTTGGAAATTTTGGTGTGGCGAGCAATGTGATGGAAGCATAATTACACATGCATAGCTGTTGTGTTCAGTTCACTTCAGGGGGGGAACAATGCATGGTGGTGTGTTCAGTTGTGAATTCATTTGCACTTTGGCTTGTTCATGCGTCCATTTGTGGGTTTGAGTCCACAGTTGCTGTTCAACACATGGGTTGCATAATGCAAGCAGCACATGCCTCTGCAGGTGACACAGTCCTTAAGGAGGGATGCTGGATGCCTTGTCTGTTGCTAGTCATCCAAGGAGCCCTGGTAGGTTGAGAATGCACCCCTAAAGGAAGAGGTGGGTCTAGAAGAGGGTTGTCCCACAGCTTTGGCAAGCATGGCAGGCAGTATGTGGCCGGCTGGCCTTCCGCTTCCACAAGGCCTGAGTGGCTGCGCCTTTCCCTTGCCAAGCGCTGGGTGCCTCCACCATCGTCTTCCCCCGAAGGAGGAGAAGATCTGGTCTTTCTGTCACCAGAGAAGAGAAGGGGCCTGGTTGCCTCTTGGGCTTGGGAAGGCGGCATGATTTTGGCAATGGCTGGTTAAGCTCCTGATTAAAGAGTGAGGCCCCTTCAACTGTCAGCCTTTGACTCAGCAGCAGAAAAGTACTTTAGGGCTACTTTGCCACATGCTGTTTTTTACAAACCTTTTTAAAAAATACCCTATGTTTAGAAACTCATTGCAGGCATGAGCAATGGATGCAAACGACAGGGAAAGGGATTCCATCTCAACATGAGGAAGAACTTCCTGATGATAAGAGCTGTTCAGCCCTGGAAGATGCTGCCTCCAAACGTGGTGAAGTCTCCTCCTTTGGAGGTTTCCAAACAGGGGCTGGATGGCCCTCTGTCTCAGGGAAGGCTCCGATGGTGTCTTCCTGCATGGCAGAATAGGGTTGCATTGGATGGCCCTTGTGGCCTCTTCCAATGATTCTAACTCATTGGAGGAGGGGGGTTTGCCCAGGTATGGGGCAATATTGCCCAGGGGTCTGTTGCTGTTGTTGTTGTTGTTGTTGTTGTTTCCCTGGCTGACTATTGATTGACGATGGAGGCTGGCCCTGCAGATGCTTCCCAGGGCCTTCAGCAGACAGCAATGAGGGCAATCTGGGGTTTAAATGGGTTTTGGAAAATGTCGGTGGCTTCTCCTTGAGTCCTGAAGGGGAGTCCATCTGCTGCTGCTGGAGAGCTGGCATTCAAAACAAGGCACAGATTTCAGGACTGTTTATTTAGTGGAAGGGACCTAGTGGCACCTCTGTAAAATATCTGAGGTTGTGCATCTCTCTTTTGGGGTCATAATTTGGTTTTGCTAAGGGGGTAAATATACTTTGCTGAATGTTTTCCTCATTGTTTATCTCGTTCTTTCAGAACCTGTTTCCATTTTGGGTCTTCCCAGTTATTCCTTTGCAAACACAGATGGGGCAGGGAAAACACCCCGCAAGTAAGGGTAATGTTTTGCAGGAATGTGGATACTTTCCAGCACATCATTTCCCAGCCCTTCCAGGCATAGATGCAATGGGGCAGAAAAGGAGGAGCAACCAGGGAGGATTGGAAGGATTGGAGGGCGGGGGGGGGTGTCTTCAAAGGAGTCCCCTCACGACTCAGACTTCCAGTTCAGCCAGATAGATAGATAGATAGATAGATAGATAGCTAAAGCCCAGATTGAGAGGTTTGCTTTAGACAAACTGTCCATGGCTGCAGCATGAGAACAGAGGAAAAACCTGCTACATTTCCAGGAATGCTGTTCACCTTTGAATCAACCAACACGTTTGTCTTGCCCTCCTTGCTCTCCCTTTGCATTTGTTTTAATCCCAAAATAGGAGGTGTCTTTTTTGGGCTTCCTCTGCCCCATTTCAGAGGCATCCTGAAGGGAAATGCTTGACCCAAGGTGGGCTGGAATTGATTCCCAGACCGTTAGCCCCTGCTGAGTCTGACCTCAGTCTGAGCTGTAAGGGAGCCCTCTAAGGTGCAGTATGATATCTCCCACCCACCCCTCAAAAATAGGTGCATTGCCTTGGATTGTTCCTTCAAGGTTCAGAGTAGGTGCTGGTGTGGATGAAGCTTCCAGCTGCCCCCTGGGAGACCCTCCGGAGTTGCCCATGAACCCTAAAGTGCCAGCCAGCCTTCAGTCTGGGAACATGGTTCATTCCTTGGGGCTCAAGCAGTCTTTGGGGCAAAAGGAGTCCTTTGTGAAGTGTGGCAAATGCACAGGCTGGCACTGGGCCCCCATGTGCAAAGCCCAGCCAGCACTGTCCATGCTTTGGCCTCTTTGAGGGTACGGAGGACCCTTTGGGCCTCTTCAGCTCTATGGCTCTGTGATACTGGGATCCAGGGAGCTGCCTTTCTGGGAGATAAGGAAAGAAATGACAAAGAAAGAAGCCACCCAGGCTGCTGTTTCTGCCCCCCCCTCCCCACCCAAAACCACTGGGGTGTCTTTGTGAGCATCAAGGAAGCAGCGGGGACAGCATTTACACACACACACACACACACACACAACATGCGCACGCCACACGGTGCCTCCGGGGGCCTCTGAAGTTTCCACGCTACACTTGCAAAATCCAATACTGCTGCATTTGAAGCTTCGGCAGCTCATATTTTAAAGCCGATGCATTTTGTTGCAGGCGACAGGGAACCTGTTATACATCCAAGAAATCTGTACCCCATGCAGCCTGCACACGGTTGTGCGTTTCAAAACTCAGCCATTCATCTTCAGTCAGTTCAATCCATCAAAGCGCCAGTATGGCCTGGCAGGGCCACAGTTTCACCCTCAACCGATCTATGGGTCATATCAAAATCCATAATTTTGGCCCCAAAACCTGCCTTTAAGTTGTACATGAAGTCGATTTATACAGGGGTATATATGGTAAATTATTAACAATATTACAACAGCACTTTCCAGGAGTCCTACACAGCATTGTGGAGAAGGACAACCATGGCTGGTTCTCCCAGACCTTGCAGCAGCAACCTTTGATACCTTCAACCCTGATAATCTTCTGGATTGCTTGGCATGCTTTGTTCAGAAGGCCTTACTGTGACATGTCTCCTCCTCTGCCCCATAGCCTTTGGCCTCTGCAGGATGTGGAAAAACTGGAGCCATGTGTCCAAAGGAGAGCGACTAAAATGGTGAAGGGTCTGGAAACCATGCCCTATGAGGAACGTCTTAGGGATCTGGAGATGTTTAGCCTGGAGAAAAGAAGATTAAGAGGTGATATGGTAGCCCTGTTTAAACATTTGAAGGGTTGTCAGATTGAGGAGGGAGCAAGCTTGTTTTCTGCTGCTTCAGAGAACAGGACCCAATGTAGCAATGGATGAAAGCTCCAGGAAAAGAGATTGCAGCTCAACATTAGGAGGAACTTCCTGAGAGTAAGGGCTGTTTGACAGAGGAACACACTCCTTCCTCGGAGGATAATGGAGTCTCCTTCCTTGGAGGTCTTTAAACAGAGGCTGGATGGCCATCTGTCAATGGGGATGCTTTGATTTGGATTTCCTGCATGGCAGAATGGGGTTGGCCTGGATCAGGGCCCTTCTGGTCTCTTCCAACTCTATGATTCTATGATTCTCTCCTCTTTTGTGGAGAAATTGGGGAGGTGCATAAATGACAGGTGCATCTCCAAAGAGGGGGATCCATCCATTGTGCCTGGGTTTGGGATGGAGTCTAGCATCCCTTTCCCTCCATCCAATTCCCCCAGCCTTTGCAGCTCTTGGCCCCATGCAGTCTCTTCTCTCCGCCTTTCTCTTTCTCCTTAACCTTACAATCTGTTTGGATTAATTGCTGAGGGAATCCCTCCCCTCTCCTCCCTCGGCAGTGAAAGATCTTTTGCAAAGTACATTTCACCATTGAACTGTTGTTCTAAAGAGGGACTATGCTTCTCTCTTTTCTCTGTTGCCCCCCCCCCCCACACACACCTCCTCCTTTCTTTTCTTAGGGAAAACATCCTTTGCTAATCAACTGCTTTTGTTTAGAAGCTGCTGGTTGTGTTTATGAGGAAGTCCATTTGGGCAAAGATTTTGGTCCCAGGGGCCTTTTGCTGTGAAGAATGCCTCCATCCCTCGCCTTCCTCCCCCATCTGTATATTGTATATCTGGATATTCTGGATATTGCTGTCAGGTTAATTCTTTGGTCCCCTCCCCTGCTTTTTGGGAGCTCAGCCTGAGAAATTGGCTGCCATGCAAAAGGGATTGGAGGAAAGAATTGCATATCAAGTCAGGGGCTCATGGAGGGCAGCAGCCCCCATAGATATGATTCCCCCACCCAAAAAAACCCCGCTACTAATAATGTACATTGAGCCCAGATTGTTCAAAGGGGTCAGATAAGTGAGCCTTTTGATTGCTGGTGCTGAGTGTGCTGCTGCAGAAATGCTCTGGCAAAATGTAGGCATCTCTTGGCTAATTTCCTTCCTGCAAGAGCGGACATTTCAGAGACTTTCCGTGAGAATAGCGGGGTTCCTGTGCCGTTTATGAGCCCTCTTTGTACTGCAGGACTTGTCCAAAGAAAATGCCCACATGAAGGTTTTCCCGTTGCTCCACACCGCCAGAAGGCGGGTGCCACCTGCAGCTAAGGGGTCTTTGCAGAAGGGTCATGTCCCCCCCCAAACTTGAAGCTTGGAAACCGCTTTCTGCCCCCCCCCCCCCCTTTTCCTCCTCAATGCACATATTTTCCAGCGCCAAGAGCGCTTTGAGATGCATAATGGAACACACAGGTCCAAGACTGTAAATTTATCCAGATATGCATATATAAACTTTTTTAAAGCAGAGGTTTTTATGTGATTTGTTCTCTCTAAAGATTGATTTAGCTTCTTATTAGGGGAATTGGGGAATTGCGAGTTTGGAGGGGGGAAATACTGAACCAAATCCAGAAGGGTTTTGAAGTGGAGGGAAGGGAAGAGATTCTTATTTAAAAGTATATTTCTCTCTCCTTGGTGTAATTCAGCAGGGAGTAGGTTTCAAAGCTTGCCCAACCTCAGCTCAAATGCCAGATTTCTTTTCCTTTCGGTGCCCCCAAGGTGGTCTCATTAAAGGGAAGACACCTTGGTGTTACTACTGTGTTGCTTTAAGACAAGCCTCAGTGACCTAGAGAGGGCCTTGTGTTTGGAGGGGGTCCCTCTCTGCCCACCCCATTTCACCCCCATCTTTAAGGCGAGTGGATAAAGGTGTCAGCAGGGCTCACAAGATAAAATTATTATTCTTATTTATATTCCGCTTAATCACTTGGTATCCAAACACATTGCAACAATAAAAGAGGAGACAGTTAAAATTCTAAAACCCCTATCCCTCCCCCGACTGGACCCCGGCTGCCAAAATCCACTTTATGGGGTCATACTCTGGACTTGAAAGGTGTCGTCCAAGGCCCTGGACCCTACACTTGACATAAACCTGGGTGGATGCATTGCCCCACTGACGGCTCCTCTGGCATCTCCCTGGCATGGGAGCCACTGGCCAAATCCCATCTTGACTACCAGGACCCAGGAGTCCACCTTGACCTTGGAGTAACCCTTGCCAAAAATATCCCATCTGGACTTGGCACATGTTTGTGGGCAGGGACCCACACATTAAATGGAGCTAAGGGACCATGGCCCTGACCCCAGCCTCCCAGGCCTTGGCTTACCCTTAAGGGTAACTTTTCCAGGCTCTGGCAATGGGGCAAATGGACACATGATTCTGGTGGGAGATGGAGGAGCCACTCAGTGAAGGCCAGAATCCGGCTGCCTGGGCGGTCTCTGGTCCAAACTTCTCCAGCCCAGAGAGACTGTGATGGCTAATTGGTGGGTGCTTGGCTTGGTCCCTTCTGGCCTTAAAGTCTCCCCAGCCTTTGTGGTGGTGGAGGGAGGCAACCTGCCTTTTCTCTGCCATGGGATTTTCTCCTGCAAAAACCAGCGATGGAGTCAAAGACCACCCCAGAACCTCGCAATGGGGATTCCACCTGTCTCTGTCCGGCCCATTAATTCTGCATGCTCATGGCAGAATTAACCTTGGCAAGGCCTTCTAGAGGAGAGAGTAATTCTAACCATAAAAATCTGCTGATTAAAGCTGGTTTGAGGAATTCGATTTCACTTAATGCCTTGGCTGCCAGCCCAGCCCGGCATTATCATGGCCACAGATACACAAAGCCTCTCCCTGGCAGTGTGTTTTTGGTGGTGGCGGTGGGTGGGTGGGGGCCGTTTTGTGTGTGCATGTGTTTTACCTCTTTAGTTAAGAAAAATACTCAAGGTAATGAAGCCTCTTTTGCATGTTTTAAGCAAGGAGTCGTTTTAAAACCGCCTTTAATCTAAAGAGAGAGAGAGAAGGGAGCTGCAGCTGATGGCATTGCGCTTGCCTCCACTTGGCGGCACAGGAGCCAAGGAGAGTGGCTGCCCACCATTTCCAAGGTGGCAGAAACATGGCTGCCTCCTGCATCACTTCCGCTCCCAAACAGGAATTATGAGGGTCCCCCCCCTTAAATGTCTCTTCAGCCCTCATATTTCTAGCATTGCAGAAAAGGAGACACTGGACACTGTTCACACCTTAAACTCTTATCATTTGTTGTGTTCAGATGACCTAGGTTGCTTTGCCTGTCATTTTCATTTGGGTGCCTAAATAATATTTCCAGGTGCTCGGCTGACATGTTAAGTTGCTGCAATATTAGAAAGTTGTCATCTGAGGGGGTCAGAATTCATATTTGGGAGGACAATGCTTCCGCTTTCTTTAGCCACACTCCTCTGCTTGACCCATTCCTTCCTTGGGCTGAGAATGTACAATTGCAAGTCCCCCAAGATGCTGCAAGAGCCTTGCTCTTCTTAAAATGCTCCTGGCAAAGTGATGCCTGGGAGAGTTGTCTTACACACACAGAGAGAGACACATACACTTCCTTGGTGTGACAACACAGGGTCCAGAGAGCAGCTGGATTTTTAGCCCAGCAAGTTCAGCGGGCAGAGCCCAAGGGTGGAGGTTGCTCCCTTCCCGAAATGGCCATCTGTGTCCTTTACCTTTGCCAGGGACGCTGTGTGATTCCTGGCAGCAGAGAAGGGTGGCACAAGCCAGGGCTGGTTAATGTCAGGGGAGGGGGACTAGTCCTCTGCTCCTTCCCAGCAGCCTTGGCTCTTGCTTTCTCTCCAGTCCTCTGCCGGGAGCTGGCATGGGCGCAAGTGGGAGGCGTGCATCCCAGGGCTTCCTCCTCCTGGCATTCGGAAGAACTCCTTGGACTCCAACCTTGGACCTTATCACACATGGGTGGGTTTGCAGCTCAGATCCCCAGTCATTCTTGTTCTAGCAACGCAAAGCATGATGTTTTTTCACACCAGATCCAGAGTCACTCCTGTCTAGCAATGCGAATTAAGGTTAAAACGTGATGTTTTACCACACCTGGTTGCCTTTCTGTTGCCTTTCTGTTTGGCGTCCTTTGAAGGTGGCCTCTTGGAGCATCTCTGGCCCCAGACAGTGGCTGGCACCTGGGCATGCGTACACACATGCCCTTTGCTCACTGGCGCTGTGGGCTTTGCAGATGTGGAATCTACTGTGAGAATAATTAAATCCTCTTCAGGGAGCGCAGGCATTTCCATCCCATCATGGAGGAGTTGGGCCACTTTGCAAGCGCTGGAGAAAGCAGAAATCAACAAAAAAGGGAGAAGCTGATTGAAATATTAAATTATGGTAAGCAGGAACCTTGCCAGGAGGCCTCACACAAGCAAATAGGCATTGATTTTCTAATTATACGAAGCTCTGGCTGGACGCTGATTCACTTCTGGCCACGTGGGGAATGGATTGCAGGGAAGGGACACCAAAGAGGAGAGAAAAAGAGAGTGAAAGAGAAAGAGAGAAAGAAAAAGAGGAGGAATGGGAAAGGCAGCTTGACGAAGAAGCTGCCTCCAAAGCTACAGCCAAGTAGCACCAGGTGAGGCCAAATGACATGATGGCCGGTCGTCTCCTCCAAGGTTCACAAACAAAGAGACAGAGAGAGACTGAGGGTGCATCTCCCTATAGAAATAAAGCAGCTGGACACCACTTTAAGTTCTGTACATCCCTTGAAATCCTGGGATCTGTTCTTTTTACAAGGTTTCACCTTCTCTGCCAAAGAGTGCTGGGCTAGTGTTAGCCTCCCAGGCCCCTTCAGAGAGCCAGCCTGGTCTTGTGACGAGTGCTGGCCATGGACTCTGAGAGACGCAGGGTCCAAATCTCCTGCTTGGTCATACAAAACCACTGGCTGACCTTGGGCAAACCACATTCTCTCAGCCTTGGAGGAAGGCAATGGAGGCACACTTTCTCTGAAGAAACCCACCCAAGAGACCCCTGGCCCTTGTGCCCGGCTGGTGGGCTTCTGGTTGAACTGACTGGCTCTTCTGATGCCCTGGCATACCATCACCAGCCCTGTTCTGCCTGTGAACTTGCCAGCCATCCCAGCACCTCCAAGGGTCCAAAAAGACACCTTTTCTCATGCTCCAAGCGGGAACTGGGCAATGTGGGTGTTCAGCTGCTTGTTCAGAATGACTGGGAATCCAATTTTTCAAGACTGTCTGCAGTAAACAGGGAGTCAGCTTTCATTCCCCTATCATTAATTCATTGTGATAAACTGATCATAATCAACTCATTTAGCATTAATGCAGCTGTCATTAAAAAAGTAACTAAACGCCATGGCGCTCACTGGAGGAGAACCAGCCGGGGACATCCTTTGTGCTGGCAGAAGACTGAGAGGGGCAGAAAGAAGACCCTCTGTCCAGCCAGGGCCTCTGCTGCATCCAGACATGCGCTCAGTCACAAGTCAGCCCATAGCCAACATGGAGGTCTCCTTCCAGCCAGCACCGGGTGCAAGAGAACATAGGGATGGTGAAGCCATGGGGAAGGGGAAAGGCAGACAACCAGCCCAGCATTTTCCAGGTCCAGGCCCCAGTGTTCTTAGCTCAGGGATAGAGACTTCCTTGGGAAGTTGCAACCATGCTGCCTTCCTTTCTCTGAATTTTCCATCAGATATTTAGCCTGTGGAGAAACCTCTCAAATTTGTTCCTTGTGTTGTGAATGTGGGTTGATGGTATGGAGTCATCCTATGGGCAATTTGGTGGTTTTGCCAGTTGGTTGGCTTTGAAATTCCCCCAATGTTCAGGAGTTGCTGCAGCCTCTTTCTCTTTTATTTGGTTATATTTGTAACCCACCTTTCTCTCTGTCTGTCTTTCATTCTCCCATTCTCTCTCTCCTCTTTCAACCTGAATTCTGCTCCATCCCAGCACAAAAGTCTCCTTCACTCTACTAGGCATCCCTTGGCTGTCTTCAGATTGCAAACAAATAGTAGGTTCCATCGCTGGGATTCTGGGAGTGACAGTCCAAAAAGAAGAACCTCAAGCCCAGAAGGACTGTCAGTGAATCCCAAGTGCTGTGAGATGTAATTCACAGGAAGGGACTGGCAAAAACATCTCTGATGATTCCCTGCCCAAGAAAGAAAACCCTGTGAAATTCATGCCCCCCCCCATAAATAAACAGTTGAGCACCTTGAATAGTTCCTTCAATAGTTCAGACTGCAGCCCGGAGTAGATTTGCAGCCGTTCCTTCAACTGGGTTGAAGTGAGCAGGTCTGGGGTCACCTTCTTTGATCCAACTGCAAAGAGAGGTTTGAGTGTGGCTTTGTGTTTTGGCTTTGGCTTTCCAATGCCGCTGTCTTGGGGAGGCCTCCAGTCCATCTTTCCAGAGGACGGCACTTTGAGCTTTATGGCAATTAAATCTATTTCTCTCTCGTTCCAAAATCCCAGCACCAAATTTCCTGTTTTCCCCCTTCTAAATCCAATTGTAACATGTTATCAATTTTTAGCTGTTATTTCACTTTATAGCTCTTTAATATATTATTAATCTTGGAAATCCTGCCTCCTGCCCCTTCAGGAAAAAAAAAAAACCCTACCCTTCCCTCTCCTCCCCACAAATTTATGTCTTCCACATGAATTTTATGTCTTTTTATCTGGAAATACATTTAATTTTTATTGCAGTCTTCACTCATGTCGTCTTTATTCCAGCAATTGGATTTATTAAGATTTGTTTCCTGTGCACCAAACACCCTTCTCCTTCTGAGTCCAGCAAAGGCAGATCTGGGGCTGCCCACGTCTCCTGGGAAAGTGCATTTTTCTTTCAGACTGCGGGTCCCATACTCTGGCAGTCAGTCGGGGCATTGGCATGCTACTTTGGGGGATTCTGGGAACTGCAGTTCAAGAAACAGAACCTCTCCGGAGCTGCTTTAGGCCCTGGGAAGCATGCAAGGAGCAAAAGTATACACTGACTTCAGAGTTTGCTGAATGCAAGAAGGTGAAGGACTTGAACTGGGAGGAGGAGGAGGGAGATGAGGAGAAACAGAAGGAGAAGGCCTCCAGCACTAATAATAATCATAATAATAATAACAACAATATTTATTTGTATTCTGCTTTTTCACAAGGAATCAAAGCGGATTCCAACAGTATAAATAAAACATCAAACAATTAAAAATTACACTTTAGAAACCTCCAAACCCCAACCCTCCCCCAGTGATATGGACAGAGAAGGTTGGATGGAGCCACCTTTCACACACTGTAGCCAATGGATTTCAATTTCAAGAAAAGAGGTTTCACCTAAACGTTAGGAATAACTCTTTTTTTTAACTGTAAGAGCTGTTTGGAGAGTGGAGAGATTGCCTTGGAGCCTGGTGGAGTCCTCTCCTTTGGAGGAGGCCTTTACCAGAGGCTGGATGGGCATCTCTTGGGATGCTTGACTTGTGCATTCCTGTGTATGACAGAAGGAGGTTGGTCTTTGGGGTCCCTTCCAATTCTGTGATCCTGTCGTTTTATGAAAGGTGATTCCTGAGTAAATAATAGGAAGACCTTTTTTACTGTAAGAGCTGTTCGGATTCATGGTGAGGAGAGAAGCTTCCCAGCCACAAGACGGTGAGGCTCTGGAGGAATACTCTCTTCTCCATTGGGGCCCAGGGCTCTCCTCCCATCCCATCTGGCTCTGGCTTTCCTTCTCTTTGCACCCGAGACAAAATCAGATGGGAATGCATTTGAGTGAAATGAAGTCTGGAGCGGCTTGTGTTTTGTGAAAGGAGGGTTGCTGCACCCTCTCCATCTCTCAGGAAACAAATAGGGGTTTAATTGGGTGGCTTTGAATGCTGGACAACCGCAAGCATCTTCCCAAGGCTGGAGGCTCCATCGTCACCCAAAAACATTTGCTCTGTGCTTCTTCTGAGGATGGAAAGATGCTGCAAGTTTCTTGACACATGCACACCCCACACATATCAACCAGAGTTTATGAAGGTAATGCGTTTTGTCCTCTCTCCTCTGGTTATATTAGAGATCATGGAAGCAAGAAGGAGTTTTCTGTACAAAACTGCACCATCCTCCAGGATAGTCTGTAGAAATGGATGGATGAGATAAAGGTTGCAAAGCATTTAGAAAGAACGAGATTCAGATTAGTTTTATTTATCAGTGGCACAATGCCCCTGACAAGGCGTGATATAAATACAATATACCTATGAAAATAAATCCATGGCAACCAAAACTCTTACTGGTGAGAGACCCTGAAATCACATTGAAAGGTGGAAAATAAAAGAATGAGACCAAACGTTAATCCTGGTAGTCTATCAAGGCAGGTCAACGCTGACGGTGGCAACCAAGACAATGGGTCCCTTCTGTAGAGGACTGCTGACGTCTTTAGGGATTTGCAACAGATCTCTGGGGCTGTGATAGCAAAAGAGGCAGCCTTGGTTGCAGTGGATTTTGTGTGACTGATCTCCCAACCGTCAGCACTAAAGTGGCTGTGCATTTAGGGGAGTCTTAGGAAGGTGCTTCTCACTGGCCAGACCACCGTCTCCGATGAATCTCCCCATATGCAGAAGGATGCATCTCTGCAGAGCAATGGAAATGGGGCAACTGAGACCCGGTCTGGGTACGGCAGGAGGGCGAGGGCACCTCCTGGTTTTGTCCCAGTGCCCACCAGAGGCTTCCAGCATTGCCCCCATCTAGGGCTTCTCCCTTCTCTGCCTCCAAAGGCATCAGAGAAAGCCAGGCATCATCTACCCTTCTTTCACCTGGATCCCTCTGCCGCTTCCTACCATCCACTTTCTGGCCTGGGATGCAAAATCCATGCATGTTTTAGGAAGGATTTCCCCCCCTAAAGCTTGCCTTGCTTTTTGTTTTGCTGTGCAGGTTGTTAATCATGTACACATTTTAATGCTCTTTCCCCTTGATGAAACTGTGCTTGGCTGCATCTTCTCTTCTCTCAGATACGGACGTTTTCCCAACATGTGTGTTTTTCAGACATGTACCTGAATTTCTGCACAGGCCACCCATTATCTTGCTTTAAACACAACCCCTGAACAGGTATGGATCTCCATGGCCAAGTGTGCCTTGTTCCACCTGCCGTTCTCAGAGGGACCCAAATGGGGATCTTCACAGGGAGAGGGGGACCCAAGGAGGGATTTCTTTCCCATCCCTAGAGGTAACACCCAGGTCCCCTCTGGCCTTTGGGGAGAGCCACTTCAGGGCCTCCTGGCTGCCTCTGGGTTGTGATAAACAGCAGCCTCTCCTTGCTTTTGGAAGGAGCCGGTTTAACAGACCCAGCTTCCCTTTGCTGGAGTATTATCTCCGCTCCTTCTTATGACTGGCAGGGGGTGATGGGCCTGCCTTTTTCTCTCAACTTGTTTTGAAAATATTATTAAGCACTGGCATTTTATGTTTGCAAAAATAGCTGAATTCCAGAAGCCTTGAAAATCCTCCTTAATTTGATCCTCCCTCTTGCAAATGGTTATCTGGAGTGGGGAAGGCAGCCTCTCCGTTGGCTGTCTCCCCGTCAGAAGCTGGGTCCTTTCCGGTGACTCACCAAATCCAGGCATGGGGCTGGACCATGATGCAAGGCCAGGAGTGCTTTTGTACTGTTTTTGCAGACATGTTTCCCACTTTCCCCTTCTTTTTGTTAAAATCCATTTCCAAGCTGATCTTTGATGGCAAAGAATGATCTGCCTCAGAACTGATGGAGGTCTTTGTTGTTGGAGATAAAACAGTGCAAAGAAGTTCAGCGCCAAGGGAGTCCCCACCAGATTCACAAAGGAAGTGAAGGAAGCGGAGGGAGGCTGGACCTGTCAGGTGGACACTGGCCAAGGGCTGGATGGGAAGAGGATGGGGGCCTTTCCCGCCTCTGCTGCTTCCGAGGGGTTGGGAGGCAATGGTGAGGTACCAGGGATGCAAGTTGTTAGGAAGGATCGAATTAGGGGAATTTTAATTAGCTCAAATATTGCCAAGAGGTGGCCCTAACAATACTACGTGCCAGGATCGTGTCCCAAAGTGCATACAAAGAGAAAGAGACTCTAATACCGATTAGGTGCAATTAATCTAATAACATTCATTAAAGCACAAGTAAAGCCACACAGCAAAAGGGGGCACACACACACACACACACACACACACACACACACACACACACAATGCTACAGCAGGGGAGGGGTGAGTTCGGGAGATAGGTTGAGAAGGAGAGGCACCAGTAGGATATACTACCTTAGAAGTCTTCTCCGGGAAGTCCTGATGAAGCTTGGATGGACAGTGAATCACGGCCGCAGGAACGGAAAGAGGGCCGCGGAGGCTTAAGAGCTGAGTTCAAGTTGGTGACAGTGAGAGCTCAGTTTAGCTCAATGATTTCAGCAGAGCTCAATGCTCAAAGAACCCAGGCTCAAAAAACCCAAGGAGGGTCCAAAAACTCAGGGTTTATATAGGGGGAAACGTATCCGGAGGCTATGGGACTCGCTAGACAAAGGCGTTGATTGCCTGGGCTTTGTTAAGCCGAGAGCAAGCAATGGGTTGCACAATGTATTCGGTCAGGACACAATTCGGAAGGGCAGCCGACTTGATTGCTGAGCCGTTAAGCTGATCACTGGCCCATTAAGTGAGAAGCCAAGTCCATTGTCTTATTTGGGTAGCAGAGGCGATTCTGGTTTGGCGACTCCCAAGACTTCCTATGGAATTTCCCAATTTTAGCTTTCTTTCTAGGGCTCTGCCTGGGTCAGGTGAGCTGCCTAAGTGGCCCCTCCGCTTTTAGGTTAATGGTGGGTCCTCTGTGGGGTCAGTCAGGGCTCATAGCACAGACCGCATGTGCCCAAAATTTTATATAAATCCAAACTTGGTAACAAAATGAGCAAACAGTGAGACCATGAACTGGCCTGGCAAGGAGCAATGCCTTGCTGGCCCCAAAACGGCAGAGGCCATCTGATCAGATCTCATCTGAAGATTTTTAAGCCGGGGGGATTGCATTGGGAGAGACAGCCTTTCTGATGGTCTGGAACCAGGATATGGGAGCATGACTGTCCTGGCAAGGAGCCTTCCTGCTCTGTGGCCAGTCTGGAATCTGCCATGGCCCTTCAATGTGGATGGAGCATGGAGGCTGGTGGACAACTTGTCCCTTGAGCCCTAGAGGTCTCTCAGGTCCTCCTGGGACAGATTGCAAAGCTCCTTCTGTGACAGAGCATCTTGGTTCTTTGGTCTTCCAAATGTTTTCATCTTCATCTCCCAGCATCTATTGCCTGTGGCCATGATGGTGGGAGCATCTGGGGGTTAGGTCCAGAATGGCAGCAGCACCAAAGACTCAGCACTCTTGTTCTAAAATTGTGTGCGCATTCACAGTCACTCTCTCACACACATGCACACACCAGCCAGGCCTCAGCTAAACTCATGTGTGGATGTTTCTGTCTCTCCTTTGAACTAGGAGGATGCTGGAAGACATTCTCGGCGTGCAATTTGTGATCAGCCCCAAAGCTTCCGGGCAGAAAGAGGTCTCCGAATGGCATATCCGCTGCCATTGGGAAGAAACCAATCCCACAAATAACTCAGGCGGGAGGGAAGGAGGGCCATGGCTGTCTTAAGGAGAGGAGGCAAATTGTAGCTCATCACTTATTTAGTTTTGGTATTTATTTCAGCTGCCGAGAGAGGCAGGAAGGAAAAGTTTTGCTTTATCTGAAAACTGCTTTATCTTAATCCTCTGGTTTATGGCATCCGGGTGTTGCTAATATTTACCCAGAGCAGCTCGTTTTAAAATATTTACAGTGTATATAGCTCTTAATAGTGTTAATATTTTAAAATGAAGGGTGTTAAACTTGCTCGCTGAGGCAGTATTTGGGGGGGGGGAATAGAATGAACCAGGGTCCTACATAATAACTCAAAATCCAGATCAGGTTGTTGTCTTCTCCTTCCGTTCTTGGGAAACTGTGGAACAAATTCCCTCCTTACATAAGGAGGCTGGCTCCCAAGATGTCTTTACGTGTCTCTCTGATCTGTCTGCCTCCCTCCTTCTCTCTCTTTCTCTCTCTGCCTTTCCTCCTGAACAGTGGGGCAGATGGAAGTGTGAGAGGGAAGAGGCCTCTTTGCAAAACACAGGGTGAAAAGCACCAAGCCCCCCACAGCAAGCATGGCCCCTGCCACCAGGCAGATGGGTACTAGCATCCTCACCAGCCTCATGGTCCACAGAGAACCACTTTGCATTCAGTGGGCCCTGCAAGATAGTTGATGCTTCATCCTGGTGGCTCAAGGGTCTGCAGATGGCCAGGAACAGTTTGGGAGTGTAAACTATCCCCTGCAGGAGATGGCCAGATCCATCGTCTACTTACCATTCCTAAAGCTCATCCTACAGCAGTGATGTCTATGTGCCAGTTTTTGCTTCCAAATTAAGTCTTGCGGTGGCCTGAAGTGCCAGCTGGTTCCAATATGGATCACCCCCAATCCCCAACGGTGGTTGTTGTTGTTGTTGCGTGCCTTCAAGTCATTTCCAACTAAAGCAAAATGGTCACAGAGTTTTCTTGGATAGATTTAGATCCATAAGGGGCAGGGGCAACAGCAGTGGGAGGGAGAGTTGGGCAGAGAAGGATAAATCTTGTCACTTATGTCTTATGGAATTGGTGTCCTTGGGGCACAAAAGCAAAGTGCTTCCATCTTGAGGTGTGAAGCAGTCAGACCAAGAGGTAGTGTGGCAAAAGGACATTTAGAATTAAAGGGTGGGGGACGTTTGCACCTGGGTTGCAGAAGCCAACGATCTTCCCAGCCTCCTGTTTCCTCCTCTGAATGAGTTTTTCTTTTTCTCTTTCCCTTTTCCACAACCCCCCTTCCTTTGCAGTGCCTCTACGGCTGTTACGTCCATTCCTCCATCATCCCCACTTTCCACAGAAGATGCTACTGGCTTCTTCAGGTAAGACAATAATGAACATGTTCGCTGGGATTTGGGGGGGGGGGGGGAATCTGACTGTCTTTTGGTTTGGGGTGTTTTGGGGTTGTTTTTTGTTGGTTTCCTGACAGTTCCCTTTAGCATTTTCTGTTATCTGTGGTTGGAGATGAAGGCAGGGGCTCCCATCTTAATAGGTTCCTGTTGGTGAGACTGCGTTTTTTCCAAGATGTGTCAGGAGGTGCCATTTCTGTCTTCTCCAGGTACGTCCATGCAGTGTTTGGAAGGGATTGTGGTGGAAGGAGGGCAAAGGAAGAACTGAGAGCCACCACTTTGCCTCCAGGTGCCATCTGTCTCCGGGTGCCTGGCCTTAGTGGGAGGTTGGCAGGTTGGCTGGCTTTGGCTGGTGGTGAACAGGGCACTTGGGCCGAGAGGGGAAGATGCCCTGAGGGGGTACTTTGGCTACTTTGGGTGGAATCAGTGGCCTCTTTTGGTGTCAGACTTACAAACTAGGCAGAAGTGAAGCCAAGCCCAAAGAAAGGTCTGTTTGGGGGGAAGTTCCAGGATGCTTCAAGGGGGAGACCAGGCCTGGGGTGCCAGTGGGCAGCTGTGTTTCGCAGAGCACTGCAAAAGAAATAATACCATCAAGGAGGAAAGAAAAATCAATGATTTTGAGGGTTTGCTGTCTGCTAAGCACTGACCGATGACTCAGCCATTCCTTCCACATGGGATGTCTTTTAAGGCTTTGTGGCTTACAGATTGATTGGTTTCTCTCTGTATGTGTTTGTTTTTTCCAAAGGTTGGTTTTCATGGCAAATCTGCCTAATGGGAGAGCCATCCCTACTCACAGTTGGGGTGAATCAGTAGGGCTTTCAAGGGTTTTGGGGGGGCTGTGGGGAGATCTCTGCCAAACAGAGGAAAGCTGCAGCAGGAACAGAAACCTAGCAATGGCCAGCCCTGCAGAACAAGGAACAAGGCAGGCAGCTCAGAGGGAGAGAAGGAGGAGGCAAAAGCCAAGCTCATCCACATTCTCCAGTTTCTACCCTAAAAGCTTCTTCTAGAATCATAGAATCATAGAGTTGGAAGAGTCCACAAGGGCCATCCAGTCCAACCCCCTGCCATGCAGGAAATCCAAATCAAAGCATCCCCATTGACAGATGGCCATCCAGCCTCTGTTTAAAGATCTCCAAGGAAGGAGACTCCACTACACTCCGAGGAAGGAGTGTGTTCCACTGTCAAACAGCCCTTACTCTCAGGAAGTTCCTCCTAATGTTGAGCTGGAATCTCTTTTCCTGCAGTTTGCATCCATTGCTCCAGGTCCTGTTCTCTGGAGCAGCGGAAAACAAGTTTGCTCCCTCCTCAATATGACATCCCTTCAAGTATTTAAACAGGGCTTTCATATCACCTCTTAACCTTCTTTTCTCCAGGCTAAACATATCCAGCTCCCTAAGTCATTCCTCACAGGGCTTCCTGCTTTCCAGACCCTTCACCATTTTATTTGTCCTCCTTTGGACCAATGGCTCTAGTTTGTCCACATCTTTTTTAAATTGTGGTGCCCAGAACTGGACACAATATTCCAGGTGGGGCCTGACAAAGAATACATGGTGCCTCGGGATACGAAATGATCGGGTTACGAAATTTCCGGGATACGAAAAAGTTGGATTGGCAAAACTGTTTCGGGTTACGAAATATTTTTCGGGTTACGAAATTCATTCGGCGCGAAATCAAATGCTGCAAAGTGCAGCTATAGGCTTTCCAGTGCTAACGGCTAACTGTTCGGGTTACGAAATTTTCGGGTTACGAAAGGAATGGCGGAACGAATTAATTTCGTAACCCGAGGCACCGTGTAGACACTATACTTCATGAAGGCAGCCTAAAATCGCATTGTCCTTGTTAGATGCCGCATCACACTGTTGACTCATGTTCATCTTGTGGTCTACTTGGACTCCTAGATCCCTTTCTGACGTAGTTTCATTCAGCCAGGTATCCCCCATAATCCTATATCTGTGCATTTCATTTTTCCGCCCGAAGTGCAGTACCTTACATTTCTCTGTGTTGAATTTCATTTTGTTAGCTTTGGCCCAGCTTTCTAGTCTATTCAGGTCATTTTGAATCTTGATCCTGTCCTCTGGGGTATTAGCTATTCCTTCTAATTTGGTGTCATCTGCAAATTTGATGAGTATGCCCCCAATTCTGTCATCCAAGTCATTGATGAAGATGTTGAATAGCCCTGGGCCCAGGACAGAGCCCCACTGGACACCCCACTGGTCACTTCTTTCCAGGATGAAAAGGAGCCATGGCTGACCATCCTTTGGGTTCGGTCGGTCAACCAATTACAAATCCATGTAACAGTTGCCTTGTCTATCCCACATTTTACAAGCTTCTTTGCAAGAATGTCATGGGGAACTTTGTCAAAGGCCTTACTGAAATCAAGATATACTATATCCACAGCATTCCCTTCATCTACCAAGCTGGTCATTTTATCAAAGAAAGAGATCAAACAAAGCACAAGAGCACATCAGAGGACAGGTTTTCCTGCCTCGCGCATTAATCCATATTCATTTCTGCGATCACTGTTTCTAAAATGTTTTTATTTTGATACACTTGTTTGAAATGTACATATGTCTCAAACACATTTTGGTGTGAATGTCAGATTGCAAACTCATTAATACACATGTTTCCTTCAACAAATGGGGTTTGGTTCTGCATTCAGTTCAGGAAGGTGTCACCTGTCTGCCTTCTGTTCAAAGTCAGAAGGAATGGATCTAAATTATCAACAATATTAAAAACAATTTAAAACATCCCAATTAAACATAAAAAAGATGTTTTAAAACAGTGCAACTAAAAACAGCACAGCATCCCATTCCAAGCCCTTTATTTGGGAACCTGTTGGGATTTCTTCTTCTTCTTCTTCTTCTTCTTCTCCTCCTCCTCCTCCTCCTCCTCCTCCTCTTTGGATGCTCATAGACAGGCAGCAAAGAGGGGGCCCTTCCCAGCTTCCCTGGGCTGGGAGGTCCAAATCCTGGGGGCAGCCACCAAGGAGGTCATTTCAGGATGGAGCAGCTGCAGCCGCAGCTCCCTTTCTGGCTTTGGACTTGGGACGGCTTCAAGGCCCATCTCAGGGTCTGTGGCCCTTGGCAGTCAGTCTTCTCTGCCCCCCAAAACCCTGCCACTTGCAGCTTTCTGCTCCCAAATTCCCTTGCAGTTATGGGTGCAAGGGAGAGGGTCCCATCTCATGTGGGATCTGAGCACAGATTTCAGTTGCCTGACCTCAGCTGCTCCCAAGTTTGCAGTGTTTTCTCCATGCCCTCCGAGGACGCTTGATCCATATTCACACACACAAACACACACACACACTTTCCCCACTCCTCTTCAGGGGCAGCGCCAGCCTCACCTATTTATAAACTCTGTGACTGTTTGCCTCTCTGTCCAGAACTGGATCCCTGCTTCATGGCAATGCCTTGATAAAATTAGAACAACGCTTTAAAAATGCATGCACCTCCTCTCTCTCTCTCTCTCTCTCTCTCACACACACACACACACCCCTCGCCATCCTTGCCATTGTTGCTGGTTTGGTTCTTTCAGGCTGCAGCTATTCCCAGGCTTGTCGTTGCCTCTGGTGACCCAGAAGCATCTCAGCTCTCCCATGAAGCTGCTTACTTTTGATGCCTGTCGACAGGTAGATTTAAGTAAGTTCACTTTTTTGTTTCGCGGCCACTGCTGGCATTCCTGTGGCTCCAAAAAAGGGCACCAAAATGCCCAAAATTGGAACGCAGGCAAAGAAGGAGTCTCCCTGGCCTCCCTATTTCCCTATAGTGGCTGGTTGCTATTGGGACTCAAAACAGGGTCTTAAGGGTCCTCAGAGAAGGGGAGCTGAGCAAAAGGTCTACTCCAGTTAAACTGCAATTTACAAACCCTGCAACTAACCAGGTGATCTAATTTAGTCATTCTGGGCTGCACATAAAGCCAGGTAAGAAGCAACAGGTGTCCTCTTCAAAGCAGCCATTAAAGGTGCAGGCCACCTGGCCCTAGCAGACCTATGTGACCCTTGCATTTCAAGGCATTGTGTTACATGACCAAATGTACAGTCAAACACACAACTGAATGCCACAGCCAGATGGATAGCTGAATGCATAACCCATCAGTGCCTGGGTGAAGGCACTGGGTCTCCTTTGGGTCCAGCAGGCTTTCAGCCCCTTTCAGACTCTTGCAGAACTTCTTTGAAGCCAGCTGCACTGAGAGACTTGTTTGACAAAGGAAAATAAGGGTGTTTGTCTGTGCTTGTGTGTGTGTAGAAATGCAATTGAGCCCTGTGTTTAGACAGCACCAGACTTCTAGTAATGGAAAACAAGCTCATATTTACTGTGATTAATAAAGCCAGGAATGCGAGTTGGCTTTGCTGTCAAATATTGGCCCAGCTGAACGGCAGAAGGGAGAATTTCCCTTCTGCTCTGGAGAATCAGGAGCTTGGAGGCATCTGGCTGATGGGGGGTGGCAGGGAGGCTGGGTGCATTGCCCCAAAGTGCGCCAGACAGGCAGATCCCCAGCAGGGATGCAGGGAGAAAGCCTAGCATCTAGGTCTTGGGAGGGTCATCCCAAGCCTTGCTCTGGGCCTTGAGCTTAAAAGGGTGGCTCCCTTTCATCCTGAATGCTCCATCTAAAAAGGAAGAGTAGGAGTGGGGTTCCTGAGGCTTATTAACACTGCATTAGTCTTAGTGGCAGTGTAGTTTAGTGGTTTGAGTGTTGGACTAGGATCTGGGTTCCAATCCCATTTCACCCATGGAAGACCTTGGGCAAATCACAAGCCTCAGAGGATGGCAATGGCAAGCCCCTCTGAAGAAACGTGCCACGAAAACACCACGAATGGGTTCGCCTTATGGTTGCCATAAGTCGGAAATGACTTGAAGGCACACACAACCACAACTTAGTGAGTTTGGTATGTTAATCTGGGGTTCCTTCCAGACAATGGCTCTCTGTCCCACGGAGTTCAGTTTTCATGGCAAAAGTGGAGAGACTTTGTGAGTGTGGGTCAGTTCTTCTGTGGATGGTCATTGTGCTTCTTCTGCTGCAGGTGAAAGTGCCATTGCCTCTAGTATTTCATGGAGCTTTTACTTTCTCTCCCTCCCTCTCCATCCCTTGTGTGTGCGTGCGTGCACATGTGTTTGTGTGTTTGTGTCTGTCTGTTTATACCTGCCAACTGAGGATAAGACTTCACACATCTGACAAAGTGAGCTCTAGTTCACAGAAAGCTTCTGCCTCCATAAATCTGTTAGTCTTTGAGATATTGCAAAATCCTCTCTTGTTTTTTTGTAGTAACAGACTAACACCATCTAGTTCGCTGGAAGCAGTTCAAAAGGAGTAATTTATTGTTAGATGTAAATGGCCCCAATGTGTTTCCATAACAGTCTTCCTCCAGAGGGAGAGAAGGTCTTCATGTTTCTTAGTCTGACAAATAGCGAGGGGGAAACAAATAGTTCATTCAAAGTAAAATCTAATAAAATCAAGGAAGAGTGCAAACGGACTCTCCCATGGTCGGCTGTTGGGATTGCATGTGTTTGAGGTGTGCATGGAGGTGCCCCTCGCTGCCAACTCAGTATCTAGCAGCCTGAGCATGGTTGTTGTGGCCTTTTCCATGTACTAACTGCCAAAAGCCCAGATGCTCACAGCTCAGACCGACTGTTGCTGTTCACAAGCTCTTTTGGAAACAGAGGTGAGCAGCCCCCAACTTTTGTGCTTGCCGTGTGTGTGTGTGTGTGTGTGTGTGTGTGTGTGTGTGTGTGTGTGAAAGAGGGAAATTGTGCGCATGCTGGTTTTGTGTAGAGACATCTTGGGGCAAGCAGTGCCCAGCTTGTTGGAGGCAATTAGCTTACACTTTGTAAAGCGCTTAGTACATCGGTAAGCAGTATAGAAATGTACTTGCTATGGCCATTGCTCTTGTAGCAAACACAGTCTGATGCAGAAAGAGGCAGCTCTCGCCCAACTTCTTAGCAGACCTTCTCAGCACCTTTCAAAGAAGTAGCCATGTTAATCCCTTGAAGCATAAAAAGGAGGAAGGGAAGAAGAGGGGGAGGGATGTATAGTAGAGCACCTTCTAAACTAAATGTTTTTTTTATTCTTGCATGAACTTTCGAGGGCAACATCCAAAGGTTGAGGGAGGAAATGGATGGTCCTCCTGCAGGCAGCCTTTTATCCAGAGGGACTTAAGTTCATAGATAGTGAGTGTGTTAATTTCCAGCTGCAGGAGAGGAGCGCATTCTTGGGTCATAAAAGGGGCCGTAAGTGTGAATGCCAGCTTTTGTTATCCATAAATGCACAATAATGCAGGGAGGGGGGATGGGGGGCTCCCATTACAGTAACTGTGCCCCTTTGCCTCGATCGCAGCCACCACTCCTTCCGCTTGCAGCCATGGTTGGGAAGCAGGCCCTGGCCATATATGTCTGCCTGATGTATAGATGGGTGTTAAAAGCTCTTGTGAACTTCGCCTGGGGCTACATATTATCGCTCCATAACAAGGTGGAGAGAGCGTTTCCAATTGGCACCTTGGCTGTAAGTGTTGACTTCACAGTATCTTAAATGGAGCTGAACTGTAGATTTTTGTTCCCTTCACATTTCATCCCTTTAATTATTTGTCTCTTCAAAACTATCTTTCCTGCTTCCTGCGCTCGGCCGATAAGGTGACAACAAAAGTCATAACAAAGGGAGGTCAGTAATGCCTTCTTTCTCCTTGACAAGAGCAGCTCTGGCGGTGGAAATGGATTGCTGGACGCTCGCTCTGATAAAAATAAAACAAAATAGAAACCGTCCCCATTTTTCTTGGTTGATATTCAATTTGACCACATCGGGGAACCTTTATTTTAGCAGCAAAAGGAAAGAGGTGGCATGATCTCAAGGAGATGGACTTAGTGGCCCATCCTGAGAGCCAGGCTGAAGGCCCACTTGGTCCAGAGGATGGACAAGGAGATAAATCTGGAAGGGGTCCACAGTGGGACGATGGCGGGTAACAAACACCCATGTCCAACATGCAGCCATGTTTGGAGAGCTGCATTTGGCTGCTTGCAGAAGATCCTGTGCAATTGAACAGGGGAGAAAAAAACAACAGCTGGGATGATGGGGGACTGGTGCTATGAAAAGAATATAATCTGGTTTTCTGGACAGGGTTCCCCCAAATACGAGATTCTAGGTTGGTGGTGAGAATGGAGGAGACTTGTGCGGAAACAAAAGTGGGGCAGGATTCTGTTTCCTCCCTCCAGCTTCCTCTTGGCGATCTCCAGTCCTTGTCTGTCATAATTTGGAAGCCTTGGCTGTTTAAGCCCAAAGATAAAGAGAGGAGACAAGCAGCAGCCAAATCAGACGCGGAGCCCTTAGAGATGGAAATTATTAATTAGACTTATTATCCAGAGCTTGTAAGTTGACTAATCCTTTGCCTTGCTCTGGGCTTTGTGCTGCCAGCCAGGCTGAGTCTCATGTCAGCTGCCCTGAAAGGATGGCTTTGCAACGGGAAAAGCTAAGCTGGACGTTTGGTCACTGCCCTTATTGGTCAAGCCAAACAAGTCCTCCTCCTCTTCCTCCTCCCCTCCATGGCTTTGCCACAAGCGAGGAGGGATGCCCTGGAGCAGAAGAAGTTCAGAGTCATTTAATCCTGCCTCCAAAGGACCCCTTGGACAAGCCTGATGGGCAGAAGAGAGCTGGGGACACCATTCCAGGTCTTCCCAAAAGCAGACACTGACCCAAACATGACTGATATGGGATAGGCTTTCTTGGTAGTGAATGGACGCAGCAGGGGCTTTACAGCAGAGGAAGGGCTCTTGGCCTTTTAGCTGAGGGCCTGCAGCATCTCCTTGCAGGTGGAGCGTCTGCCAAGTGCCATCCCAGGGTCAGTGGCTGGGTAAAGGCTGGCCTGGGGTGCACCCCAATATTCCCACATACATACAGAGGGCAAGGCTACTGCCAGAGGGTTATCTAGGGCAGAAAGGACACTGAGGGGCAGCCCAGACCTGGCAATGAGAACAGGGCTAACCCCAAGGTTAACCCCCTGCTCTTTTCCTGGCCTAAAACTGCCATAATCTAGCAGTTCCTTATAGTTAGGTATGGGCCCCATAAAGAGAGGTGCAAAATTGCATTGCAAAACCAATTCAGTGAGTGGAAACAAACTTGTGAGTCATTGTTCTCTTCTTTTGGCTATTAGAAAGTCATTTTCAAAAGTTACGTTTTAAGGGCATTTTGAGGTATTTCAGTGGACTTTTTCATATTGCATTTTAAAGTGACACAGAAAGGCAAAAGAGGCAGGCACCAAGTTGCTTTGCTCCCTGTTATTGCAAACAATAGCAATGGCTTACTTTCTAAAGGCAGAGATGCTTAAAAGGAAGAACTGAGTGAGCACCAGGATGAAGAAAGAGAAAGAAAAAGGGTAGAGGGTGAGAAAAGAGAAAGAGCAGATAGAAAGGGAAAGAGCACTGGGCTGATGTGGGGATTGGAGACTTTTGAACCAATGTGAACTTGAAATTTCTGCCAGCATAATATCAGACATAGAAAAATAAGCAGTGCCTCTCTTCCAAAAGTAAGTGCAGTTTGTTTTGACACCTGGAAAATAAATAAAGGCCAGGATTGCACCAAAAGGTCCAGCTGACCTTTCTCTGATGTTCTTCTGGATAAAGGAGAAGCAGAGGAAGGTGTTGGAAATGGGATTTCTCCTTCAAAGGCTTGAAATAACCTGCCTTGGTTCCCTTCCCTCCTCCTCCCTCAGAAAACAGGGAGGAGAAGGACAAGCCACAGAGTCTGGTTTCTGGCGACTGTCTGACGCAGAAACAAAACTGCCAGCCCAGCTGCTTCTTTCTGCTCCTTCTTCTGCTTTTTGGTAGCATCCCTGACTTTTGTTAAACAGAAGAAGAAGGAGAGAGAGAGAGACTTGGCTTTGAGGGAATGCAAAGGTAGATCTGTTCATCCTTGTAGAGCAGCCCTGCATCCAGAAGCATCCAAGCGCCAGTGCTCCCATTTCCTTCCTAAATGGTCCTCTTTGGGCATCAGGTTTCAAAGATATTCCTCTGAAAACAGGGTGGGTTTTTTGTCCCCCTTGAACTGTTGTTCAATTAGGGGTTCAAGATGTTTATATGTGGCCTTTGCTTCCTTTAAGGCAACATACAGTAAAAATCAGTAAATATCACAGCAATGGAAAACCAAAGGAGGAACACAGAGCATTCTTCCTAAACAGACCCAAAGCCATGTTGCAAAGCCATGGGCCTGTGGGGGTCTCAGAGAGGGATGGATTCCTAAATTCAGCCTTGGATGCAGCGAGGGGCTGCTGCCAAAAAGGCTCTGCCTCATTGGAGTTTATCAGACAAGGGGAACTGGAAGTATAATCCGATGGCAATCTGAATGCAATCATGGGGTTTAATGTTATTACGTGATAAACCGCCACACACAAATCCGGGCAATGGGAAGGCAGTCCGGACGCAATCATGTGGTTTCACGTTATTGCATGATAGACTGCCACACGCAAATTCGGGCAATGGCATGCTATTTTCGGGCAATGGGGAGCCAGTTTGAATGCAATGCGTATTCACGTAATTGCGTGAAACTAGTGACTTTAAGTGAATGCGTTCTGACCCCACTTTCTTTTCATTCAAATTTAAGAGAAATTCCTCTCATTTGATAAACTCCATTGGGACCCCTCTGAGTTTTGGGATTATAGCAGAGTGAGGGGAGCTTCTCTCCATTGGAAATGGTACCTTTTTCCACATTCAGGGTTGGTCTGACTTGCTTTACCCAAGAAATGAGGCGATACCTGGATAAATTCTTACTCTGCTTGACTCTTGGAGGGAAGGAAAAATAATCAAGCAGCCATAATCCCAGCACACCCCTCTCCCTTCTGCCTCTGGCCTGCCAGCCCTGCAAGGTAGGCCAAAATAAGGCACATGCCCAGCCAGTCTCTTGCAGAAAGTCACAGAAAGAATTGAGGAACGCGATGCTATTTGACCTGGAAGCTTCTTGGCTCATAGCTCATGTGATAAATAACGAAGAAGTATATGAGTTCCTGCTACAGAGAGGAGAGGAGAGAGGAGAACTACAGCAGAGGCAAGTTGATTGAGCTCCCTGCCAAGCAGGGACGTAGCCAGGATTTTGGAGGGGGGGGGTCCAGACTAAGTGCCACCATTTTAGAGCTGCAAGAGCCCCCCCAAGACACAAAATGTAGGAAAAATGTAGACATGATGCACGACAAAATGTAGGACAATTGTAGGATGTTCAAAAATGGAGAACACGCCAACAAAAGCCAAAAACATTAATAAAAACATATAAATTCATGTTTCTCAGTCATGCTCAAAATGGAGAACATTTTGACATTCTTCCTGGATAGGAGGTTGGGATATAGCTTTGTGTGTTAGACTAGGAGGAAGTTCAGCGAGTAAGGGCTGTTCAACAGTGGAACGCACTCCTTCCTCTGAGTGCAGCGGAGTCTCCTTCTTGGAGGTCTTTAAGCAAGGCTGGATGAACCATCTGTCAATGGGGATGTTTTGATTGAGAGGTTCCTGCATGACAGAATAAAGGAGTTGGACTGGGTGGCCCTTGCAGTCTCTTCCAACTCTAGATTCTATGACTCTGGAGACCAGGATCAATGAAAATCGATTCTCTCCAACAGAGAAGGCTAAATATCTCATGGGTACGTGTCGTGACATGGCTTATGCATCATGTCCAAATTGTGTGGCGCATAAGGGACATCACAGCACTGTCGCACTCTCTCACCTTAAGGGAAGGTGAAGGCAAATCCCCCAAAACCATAGGCAAGTCACATTCTCTCAGCTCAGAGATGGCAAAGTCAACCTCTCTGAACAACCGCCCAAGAACCTCTTGAAAGCACACACTCGCACACAGACCCAGTCACCAGAAGCAGCTCTCTGAACAAACCAAGAAGACCCACTAGGCAAGGAAGTCCACACCCTCACCTCAGGAAAGGCTGGCAAAGGCAAACTCTCTGACAAACGCAAAAGACCCAGCAAGGAACACACACCGCACCTCAAGAAAAGGCTCAGCACTCGAACAAACAAGCCCACTAGCGGCAAGGAGTCACAACTCGCTCAGGAAAGCTGGCAAAGAAACCTCTAAAACAAAAGACCATAGGCAAGGAAGTCACACACTCTCAGCTCATGAAAGCTGCAAAGCAGGTGTTTTGAAATTCCTCCTGGGCAGAAATGTAGGACATGTCCTGGATAAAGGATGATGTCTGGTCACTCTGATAAAATGGAGGATGTTTTGACATTGCTCCTGGGCTGAAATGTGTGCCGTATCCTGGATAAAGGAGGACGTGTGTTATCCTACCAAAAATGGAAGACATTTTTACATTCACCAGGCCAGAAGGTTGAAACATGGACACATCCTATAAAAGGAGGACATCTGCTCATCTTACCAAAAATGACTTTTTAAATTCCTCTAGGCAGAAGTCTGAATGTAGGATGTGTCCTATAGCCATGAGCCAGAAAAGAGCCAAGCCTTGATATCTGGACCCCAGAACATATTCTAACTCCCAGAATTCCATAGCAATGAGCCAGAATAAGCCAAGCCTTGATATCTGGACCCCAGAACACACTCCAACTCCAGAATTCCATAGCAATGAGCCAGAAAGGAGCCAAGCCTTGATATCTGGACCCCAGAACACACTCCAACGCCCGAATCCCATAGCAATGAGCCAGAAAGAGACAAGCCTTGATATCTGACCCCAGAACATACTCTAACTCCCAGAATTCCATAGCAATGAGCCAGAAAGAGCCAAGCCTTGATATCTGGATCCCAGAACATACTCCAACTCCCAGAATTCCACAGCAATGAGCAAGAATAGAGCCAAGCCTCATATCGGGACCCCAGAACACTCAACTCCCAGAATTCCATAGCAATGAGCCAAATAGATCCAAGCTTCAATTCTGGACCACAGAATATACTCCCAGAATTCCATAGCCATGAGCCAAAAGAGTTATAAGTCGCTGCCAAACCTGATGCAGCTTGATGCAGCCTCTTCTTGTCCTCCTCCCTCCCCTCCTCCAGGCCTTTGGCTCCTCCCCCTCAGGCCCCGCAAAAAGTTTAGGGGCGGCATTGCGCTCCTCCTGGCTTTGCCAGGGCCCTCGGGAGAGAGGAAAGGGCGCTTGTTGGAGCCCCAAAAACGCCAGGGAGAGCGCCACTTCTGCTCCTCTTGAAGCCTAGAGGAGAGCAAGACTGGCGCTCTCCGTCCCCAGCGTTTCTTGGGGCTGTGCGGGTGCACGCGCACGCTCCAACAAGGGCCCTTTCCTCCCTGGAAGGGGGATCCGACCGCTGAAACCCCCCGTTAACTACGTCCCTGCCGTGGTTTTAATGGAGGGGAGGGGGGAGGAAGGAGCTTGAACGCCCCCAGGGCCTGATAGGGGGGGTCCCGACCCCCCAACCCCCCCCTCGGCTACGTCTTGCTGCCAGAAATTGGCGAAAAATCAGGGGCTTTAATCTTGGTGTTTTCTGGAGGGTTTTTTTGATTAGGAGGAAGCCCACAGTCCTGTTCCAGTAATTTCCTAGGACCTTTCATTAGGACACTGACGGAACCACGGCAGTCACCTGCAAACCTTGTGGGATGTTTGTCTTCTTGCCTACAGAAGTGGAGAACTCACATTGCCCAAGTGAAGTTGGTAGCCCCTTGGAGGAGAAAGTACAGCAGCTGGAGTCCAGAGTAGCTACACTTCAGCATATTAGGGAAAAGAGGATTCCTGGACCACAACGGAACTAACAATCTGGACGAAAACAGCAGAGGAAGTTGCTGGGGCAGAGGAGGTCACTTCACCTACACAGGAGCAGACAGCTGGAGGAATGTCACACGAGAAGTCGGCCAAAGAGGGATTGTTCTAGGAGCTTGCAGCTAGAGAATCGATTCGAAGCTTTTTCCCTTATCAAGGAGGAATAACATGGACACTTCAGGGACAGAGCAAGGAGAGCCTGAGAGTCCCACCACAAGGAAACAGCCGCTGGCTAGCCGCGAGGAGGCGTTGGTGTAGTGGGGGACTCCTGCTGAGGGGTACAGAAGCAGTGATTTGTAGGCCTGACAAAAATCTCGAGAGGGTGTGTTGCCTTCAGTGCAAGAATCCGTAATGTGACAGAGAGGCTGACAAGACTGATCAAGCCTACTGACCAATAGCCCATCCTTTTGGTCCACGTGGGAACCAACGATACTGTAAGACACAGCCTTCAGGACATCAGAAGGGATTACGAGGCGCTTGGTAGGAAGCGGAAAGGAATGGATGTACAGGTTGTCATCTCGTCTCTTCTGCCAGTTGAAGGGCACGGTCCAGGAAGGGAGAGGAAAATAGCAGATGTGAACAACTGGCTCCGCAGATGGTGCCGCCGAGAAGGATTTGGATTCTTCGATCATGGGCTGCGGTTCCATGAGGAGGGACTTCTTGCAACAGACGGGTTGCATCTCACGCAAGTTGGAAGAAATGTTTTTGCCGACAGTCTCAAGAACTTGATCAGGAGGGCTTTAAACTGAGTTCCGTGGGAAAGGGAGACAAGGAAGGCGAAAGGGATGGTGAAAATAGTCATACAGACATAGAGGAAACAAGGAAAAAAGTGCAAGGACACAACAGTGGGAGGCAAATAAACTTGCACAAGCAGCAAGTAAATGGGACCCGTGGTCTGCAATGTCTCTACACTAATGCACAGAGCATGGGAAATAAGCAAGATGAACTTGAACTCCTAGTACAACAAAGCAAATATGATATAATAGGCATCACTGAAACCTGGTGGGATGAGTCTCATGATTGGAATGTGGAAATAGAGGGGTATAACCTTTTCAAGAGCAATAGGCCAAACAGGAAAGGAGGAATGCACAGATATAGGATTATGGGGGACACCTGGCTGAATGAAAGTACATGTGAAAGGGATCTAGGAGTCCAAGTAGACCACAAGTTGAACATGAGTCAACAGTGTGATGCGGCAGCTAAAAAGGCCAATGCAATTTTAGGCTGCATCAATAAAAGTATAGTGTCTAGATCAAGGGAAGTAATAGTGCCACTGTATTCTGCTCTGGTCAGGCCCCACCTGGAATGTTGTGTCCAGTTCTGGGCACCACAATTCAAAAAGGACGTTGAGAAACTGGAGCGTGTCCAGAGGACGGCGACTAAAATGGTGAAAGGTCTGGAAACCTTGCCGTATGAGGAACGACTCAGGGAACTGGGGATGTTTAGCCTGGAGAAGAGAAGGTTAACAGGTGTTATGATAGCCCTGTTTAAATATTTGAAAGGATGCCATATTGAGGAGGGAGCAAGCTTGTTTTCTGCTGCTCCAGAGAACAGGACACAATGGAGCAATGGATGCAAGCTCCAGGAAAAGAGATTCCAGCTCAACATTAGGAGGAACTTCCTGAGAGTAAGGGCTGTTTGACAGAGAAACACACTCCTTCCTTGGAGTGTAGTGGAGTCTCCCTCCTTGGAGGTCTTTAAACAGAGGCTGGATGGCCATCTGTCAGGGATGCTTTGATTTGGATTTCCTGCATGGCAGAAGGGGGTTGGACTGTGGTCTCTTCCAGCTCTATGATTCTATGAGGCTGGGATGGGGGGGTATGGATTGTATATTTTAATGTTGTAAGCCACCCTGATTGCGATGCGCAGAGGCAGGATAATAATAATAATAATTATTATTATTATTATTATTATTATTATTATTATTGGGAGAGTATGTGTGAGTCTATTGGAGTCTCTTCCAAACTTGATCCCAGGAGCAGGAAGGCGGCCTCACTACTGCAAACACAAGGGATTTGCAATTTTCCCTCTCTGTGTGTGTCCTTTTTTCTCCTGCCATCTCTTTTCTCTCTCTTTTTCCACCAATTAAGGCAAGAAATCCTTTTCTCTTTAATAACCTGAGGAGGTATTTTTGAAAAAGAGGGGAAAAAGTGGAGGAGGCTGACATTCAATATTCTGCAGGTGTAAGGTACCTGCTTTGCTGCCAGGTCGACACCTGCGGTTCTTGCCGAAAACAAAGGAGAGAAGCAGTGGGGAGGGAGAGGAATGTGGGGTGAGGGGGACCCCTCTTTTGCACAGGAGCTGGAGCGAAAAACCCTGGAGGGACTGAGAGGCTGGCAAGGAGGGAGGGAGGGAGCTCTCCCCCAGTTCTGGTTTTCAAGAGGGCCTCCCAAAACGCTCTCCTTTCCTTTGAGTTTGGACTTTTGCAAACCCTTTGGCAAGCCCCACCTTGGGGTCACCTTGGAGTTAGGGTTGCCATAACTGTCAACCTCCAAACCGGGACAAATGTTTTTAAAATGTAGGACAAATGTAGGACAAAATTTAGCCCCAAATGTAGGACATATTTTTTTAATGGAGGACAGGCGAACAAGTAAAAAAATTAATAATTTAAAAAAGCATTAATATAAACGCATGTTTCTTAGGTGTGCTCAAAATGGAGGACATTTTGGCATTATTCTTAGACAGATGGCAGAAATGTACTTCCCTTTCTGGCCAAACACACACACCCCCTCCATTGCAAAACATACACAACAGCACATTTGGGCATTTAACATGGGTTTGTGAACATGGGTTAACATGGCTATGCATATTGAACATGTCAAGGTGGTTTAACAAGAAGTGGATTTGCCCTCAGTTTCAGGTTTCTTACACTAACTATACTTCTCAGAAGTGTGTACTTGGTCAAGGGACTTTGATTTTTCTTAACTGCACATGAGTTTGTAAAATCAGAGCAACTTACATTGGCCATGCCTCAGAGGCTTGCTGATATCAATATGACCATCATCATCATCATTGTCAAAACAAGGCAGACTGGTCTTGGCATTAAAAGTATAAAAAATACATCAATCAGGATTAGATATCATTCATTGGAAATAAAAGTCCTCAGAACATTAGCATTGAAGCAAAGGCAGCCCCTTGTGCCATTGCAAACTACATTTCCCAAGTCCAGGCATCCTTAGCATTTGAACCAAGACAGGCAGCCCCTTGAACCACTGCCAACTACATTTCTCAAGTCCAGGCATCCTTAGCATTTGAACCAAGACAGGCAGCCCACTGCCAACTACATTTCCCAAGTCCAGGCATGCCAGCCCCCTCCGAAAGCCATTTCCTTTCTCCCACCCCACATCCCACCCCCCAGCCTCTTGCCGCCGGCCGCCCCTCACCTTGCTACCTTGTGAGCTCGGCGCGTGCACTCCACTTCCAAAGCTCAGTGGAGGAGCAGAGGTTCAAGCTCCTCTTCCTCTTCTTGAGGCTGGCCAATTGGAGGAGCTTGAGCCTCTGCTCCTCCATTGAGTTATTGGAGTGCACGCGCCGAGCGCACAAGACAACAAGGTGAGGTGAGCAAGAGGGAGCCTGGGAGCCCCGGCCACCCGGGACATTAAAGGAAGCAGGACAGGACCGTGCCGCTTCCTTAAAAACCATGAATGTCCCGCCTACATGCAGGACATGGCAACCCTACTTGGATTCTATCTTCTCTAGCCATGCTGCCAACCCTTCTGCATTCAGTCAGTGGAAGGGTAATGGTCAAGGCTGCTCCTGGAGGGCCAAGAAGTGTGTGTCATTGAAGTACAATGAGTTCTGGGGGGCACCTCTGGGGCAGTGGCCTCGGCTGGTTCAGGGCCTCATTAGACATGGCCCAGACCTGCCCAGGTCAGAAGCCGAGGATGGAGCACAGAAGAAGCCACTTCATCCTCACAAGGTCCAGGGACCTCTTTCGCATGCGCCAGAAGTGGTGGGAATCCATGCTTCCTCCTTCTACCCATCCAGGCTCTCAGCGCTTGGAGCCAGAAGGTGTGAGGGGTCTGCATGACCTTCCACTGGCTCCAAGGTAGGCAGAATGAAACCCCTCCCTCCCTCCCTCCCTCCCTCTGCATCTCTCTGGCTCCAAGGTGCAGCAAACAGCCCTGAACTTTTCCAGCAGAGTTTGGCGGCTGTACAAATAGCTCAGGTTTCAGCGGCTGTTATTCTTTCAGTTTTATTGAACATTAAATCCATCACGCACAAGGAGGGGGCAGCAGGAGGGAGCAGAGGAAGAAAAATGAATGCAACGCTTCTCAAGGTCACTTGGGGGGGATGGCTTCCTCCCCTCCTGAGGCGCCTCCGCCAGCTGGGGTCCCAATGGGATCTGGGGGTCCCTATCCATCCGGAGGGGGAGGACTCCAAAATATAGCTAGGCTTTTCTCTAGTTTTGTCCAACTGGGCCTACTCTGGTTCCTGATGGGGAGACACCCAAGTCCCTTTGGAGGCTTTCAAGGGCCGACTCTTGGCCAAGGATCCCTCCTGTTTAGAAGGGATCTGTGGTCACTCAAAGCCAGCCTCTAGTTCTGCATAGATAAGATGCCCTGAAGTTGCTGGCCTGGAAGGACCTCATCCATAGGCCCACGTTCCCCGAAGCCCAGAAGGGGAACTAGTTTGGAAAGAGGGTTTGCAAACAGCAGCAAACCCCCCCCCCCCTTATTTTATTTTTTAAGCAGATCAGAGTTCTTCCTATTCTTAAGTGGCCTGGAATGCCCTGCTTGCAATCCAATTATCCGTCTGATTAATTTAGCGGGTTTTTATATTTCTCATTCTGATGGATTGGAGCACAGAGTCTTTATGAATTTGCCTGCACACAAAGAGATATAGCGAAACGCCATACTCCAGCAGTGGTGACTATAGTTAATAATGAAAGGATGTGTTGGGGGAAGAAGTTATTCCTTTGGCGGGGTGGCTGTCCTGACCCCCATCACCCCATGGATCCATCCCTTCCGCTCCTGGCATTGGGAGGAATGGGAGGCTGGAGGACTCAGCTCCCCTCCCCTTTGCCCTCTCCAAAGAGTGGGTGCCCTTTTTGCCCTTGCATGGCATTCCTGAGGAGCCAGAGAGCTGGATTTATTCCTCTCCACCCAAATTCTGACTGGTTTTAGGGCAGTGGTTCTTAGCAGAAATGCATTCCATAAAAATTTGATGTGGCGCTATAGCTCAGCAGAAGCGTCTTTCGCCAGATTCCACCTCCAGAGTATTTTCAGATTTTAGTGCATTCTTTTCCACTGCAAATGAACTCTTAGCTTGTTAACTAGTTTATGAAGAAGAAACGGTTCTCTCAGCACCCCACCAGCTTGGATACATGCTTGGATTTCTGCCTGCAGTCATGGTCCCCACAGGGCTGGGTTTAGGATCTTCTCCCAGGATTGGAACCCGGAGCCAGCTGCCTAGAGGCTGTCTTGAACCCAGCTGAACAGGGAGAAAAATGCGGCTTCCAAGCCTACAGAGGGGCCAGGACATGAACCCATGCTTGGTTTTAGCTTGAATTTTAGCAGAGGTGGCTATCTATGGTGCTGAACCTGGTTGCTCCAAAATCTGTTCAGTATCTTGGGTAACTCCAGTGCCATCCAAACCTGAGCTGAATGGGCAAAGAAGGATGGGTCTCTCTGAGCTCCATCGCTGCCCACCTGGCTGCAAGAACGCAGCCAGACACTGCCTGGCTGTGCCCTCCTGCTCTGCCCATTTTGGACGTGGGGCAGAAGAGACATTTGAGGTTTGTTCATGCAAAGAGTGGGGGAATGGTGCCCACCAAGCAGGGGCATAGGAGCTAGGATTGTGGCCTCTGTTGAGGTCCCTAGGAGAACAAGAGGCAAGGGAAGAGCTGTTGGGGAGAGGTAAAAGCCTTAACCCCCCTAAATCTCCTGGTGGGGCCCAATTTGGCCCATGGTCCAGAGGCTTTTCTGGCTTTCTGGGGGTCACAAGGTTGGCTCAGGCAGTGGGGCTGCCGTGAGGATGCTCTTCCCTCCAACGGCTGACAAGAAGCAGATGCACACTTGATTTATATCAAGTTGTGAAGCCCTGTTGAGAAATAGAAATAAATTTGCCAGGTTTTAGTGGGGGGGACATGTAATAAATTTTGATTTATTGTCCTCTGAGGTTTGGATTTGCTTAGAATGCAAAAAGGAAGCCATTTTTAGGGCAGCAGAAAGCAGGGAAGGAGGCATGAGGAGCGACTGCGGGAAGGCCCTCCTCTCTGCCCAGGTTGGCGCAGGCTGTGCTCTGGGCACGATCCCTGGTTCTCTTGGGGTGCCTTCCCATCCCCTGCATTGCAGAAACAGTGGAATGGTTCTCCCAAAGGTGGGCTCTTAACCAGCCAGGAGAACTAGCCCTGGATGATGAGAGTTGGAGGTTTTCTATTGATAGTTTTTATCATTTACTTTTCCCATTAATAAAATTCCTAACATACATTCTACATACATACTCCACCCTACTCTCTACTACCTTCCCTCCACCAACCCTTAGTTCCCCCTTGTCCTTTCTCTCTTCTTTCATTCAAAATTCTTTCAATCGTTCTGTTCCTTTACTGATGTCCTAATAATATATTACAATAGTTTTTCCTTTCTGTTCTATTCTATTCTTCTCCTGAGGACTAGAGAAAAGGGTCCAGGCCTGAGATTTGGAGACTCTGCAACCTTTGCTTTGCCTGCATGCATGGTCCCCCTTTGGTCATCTCTTTATTATTGTTGTTGTTGTTATTATGCTTTATTTATATATCTCTCTGGACATTGTCTCTGGCATGGGACAGGGGTGACCCTCGTTGGACCCAAAGCCAAGGAAAGTGGCAGAAAAGTGCCTGCTTTCGTGTGTTGGGAGGATGGCACCAAGTGGCCACAATGATGCTCCTTTTCAGGTTTAAAAACAGAGCACAGCCCACGTAGTGATCCTTCAGTATCTCAGCATCCTTTTTAAAGATTTCATTTTCCTTTTTAAAAGGTTTTTCTGGCCAACCTAATGGGGGGGAAACCAATTCTGAGCCCCTTGGCTCTTGGGCCCCACTTGCAAAGTTGGAGCTCTGCGTTTGTGAGTGATGGACTTTCCGATTCCTCTTAGCAGAGAGCAGAGGCCCCAGGAGACCCTGCTGCCTTGCAACTATAACCCTTTAGTGAATAAAGTTGGGTCTCCAGTGAGAAAACAATTGGTTCCTTTTGCCTCCTCTCCATCCCCCCCAACTCCCTTTTCTGCCAACACTTTAACAAGAGTACATTGCGGTTCATTTTGCAGAAGCATCTCTTACGTCAATGGAGGGGGGGGGATGGAGGAGCATCTCTTCCCCATCACCTCCCCAAAAAGCAATTCTCCCTCCTTCCAACATACACAAAACAACACCACAACTTCTCGCTCACCCACTGTCCCTGTTTATCTTCTGCTGTTGCTTATATCAACTCTTTGCTGCAGAAATACGCACTCAGGGAAGCCAAATGGCCCAGCGCTGGATGAAATATGTCCCCGTTCCTGGTACGCGATGATTTTTACTCCAGGTTTGGCATATCACGGCATCCCGGCAGGGCTCCCAAATTGTCCGCTGGTTCTGGGTGTTATCGCTCAGAGGCAATGGGGAGATTTTAGGGGGGGGGGGTTGAAATTGGTTCTGTTTTACGGTACAGGTTTTGTTTCTTATCTGGATTATATCCATAAGTTCTGAAACAGCAAAAGATTCCAGAGCGCTTTGTAATTAGAGCTGTTTATCGTTGCACCCAACAGCGCAGCTATTTTTAGACAGTGTGTCCAGTTTCTATTATAACCCCATCTTTCAGAGCTTTATAACTTGCCATAAAACTTTCACAGTGTGCCGAGGCCTGGATAGACCAACTGCTGCTCATACTTTGGAGAAAAGGGGGAATTAAAACCTTTTGGCCGTTCACGGGGGCATTGGGGATGCGGAGGAGAGAGAGAGACTGAGAAAGAAAGAGAGAAAGGATGGACTTAGATGATATTGACTGCTCTGCCAGGACCAAGGGAGCCTTCCTCCGTCATTCTCTCTCTCTCTCTCTCTCTCTCTGGCTTTACTTCGCAAACAAAGATTCTTTGTACTCTTGTTAAAGTGGTGGGATCCTTTGGTGGAAGTGACCATGTTCTCCTGGAGTTTGTTTTACAATGGAAAGGAGAAGCCAGGCAGGTCAGACACCCATCCTAGACTTTAGGAAAGCTGATTTCAGTAAACTTAGAGAATACTGGGGTGATCCCATGGTCAGAAATAAAAGAGAAGGGAGTTAGGACGGTGGGAGTTTTCTCAAAGAGAGGTACTGAGCACAATTTCAAACAGCTCCAATGAGAAAGAAAAACGGGAGATGTCTCAGGAAACCAGGATGGATGACTAGGAACTTCCAACTGAGCTAGGTTTTAAACAGAACATGTATAAGAATGGAAAATGGGGAAATCATCAAAGAGGAATTCAAACAAATAACTCGATGTGTAGAGGTAAAGTCAGAAAAGCTAAGCACAGAATGAACTCAGTCTTGCTAGAGAGGTTAGACAACAAAAAGGGCTTTTGTTGATATGTCCGCGCAAAAGGAAGAAGGAGGAAACGGTAGGGCACTGCGTGGGAAGATGGCAAAATGCTAACAGAGACAGAGAAAAGGCAGAATTACTCAAGACCTTCTTTGCCTCCGTCTTCTCAGAAAAGGAAAAGGGGCTCAACCTGAGGATAATGGAGCAGAGGACAGATAGGGAATTTCAGCACAAATAAGTAAAGAGATAGTAGAGAAATACCTTGTTAATCTAAATGAATTTAGTCTCCAGGACCAGATGAACTCCATCCAAGGGTATTAAAAGAACTGGCAAATGTTCATATCGGAGCCATTGGCAGTAATCTTGAAAACTCCTGGGAAACAGTCCAGCAGGACTGGAGGAGGGCAAACGTTGTCCCCATCTTCAAAAGGGAGAGAAGAGGATCCCAACAATTATCCTCCAGTAAGTCTGAAATCTATACGGGAAAGATTCTGGAGCAGATCATTAAACGAGGTCTGTGAACATCTAGAAGGCAATGCCATCATCACAAAAATCAACATGGGTTTCAGAGAAACAATCATGCCAGACAAACCTTATCTATTTCTTTGATAAATGACCATCTTGGTAGATGAAGGAATGCTGTGGTATAGTATATCTTGATTTCAGTAAGGCCTTTGACAAAGTTCCCCATGACATTCTTGCAAAGAAGCTTGTAAAATGTGGGATAGACAAGGTAACTGTTACATGGATTTGTAATGGTTGGACGGCCGAACCCAAGGATGGTCACCATGGCTCCTTTTCATCCTGGAGAGAAGTGACCAGTGGGGGTCCAGTGGGCGCTGCCCTGGGCCCAGGGCTATTCAACATCTTCATCAATGACTTGGATGACAGAATTGGGAGCATACTTATCAAATTTGCAGATGACACCAAATTAGGAGGGAATAGCTAATACTCCAAAGGACAGGATCAACATTCAAAATGATCTGAATAGACTAGAAAGCTGGGCCAAAGCTAACAAAATGAATTCAACACGGAGAAATTTAAGGTATGCACTAAGGCAGAAAAATGAAATGCAGAGTATAGATTGGGGGACACCTTGCTGAATGAAACTACATCTGAAAGCGATCTGGGAGTCCAAGTAGACCACAAGTTGAACATGAGTCAACAGTGTGATGTGGCAGCTAAAAAGGCTGCATCAATAGAAGTATAGTGTCTAGATCAAGGGAAGTAATAGTGCCACTGTATCTGCTCTGGTCAGGCCCCACCGGAATATTGTGTCCAGTTCTGGGCCCCACAATTCAGAAGGACATTGGAAACTGGAGCCATGCGTCCAGAGGAGGCGACTAAAATGGTGAAAGGTCTGGAAACCATGTCCTATGAGGAACGACTCAGGGGCTGGGGATGTTTAGCCTGGAGAAGAGAAGGTGTTAAGAGGTGATATGTAGTCCTGGTTTAAATATTTGAAGGATGTCATATTGGGAGGGAGCAAGCTTTTTTGCTGCTCCAGAGAACAGGACCGGAACAATGGATGCAGCTACAGAAAAAGAGATTCCACCTCAACATTAGGAGAAACTTCCTGACGTAAGGGCTGTTCAACAGTGAAACACTCTTTCCTCGGAGTGTAGTGGAGTCTCCCTCCTTGAAGGTCTTCTAATGGAGGCTGGAGTCCACTATTGGGGATGTTTTGATTGGATTCCTGCATGGCGAAGACTGGATGGCCCTTGTGGTCTCTTCCACCCTATGATTCTAGATTCAGGAGGACTCATGATCCTGCGCTTTCTACAAGTGCGTTGATGTCTAAAAAGGCCAATCTGAGAACAACAGTCTGGTTTGCAGGCGGAAAGTCTCCTTGGGTGATTTTTCCGGGTTTGTGGTTTCTTCTGCGTTGTCGTTCTTTTTCGAGACTCGTTCGCCGTGAGCTTTCGAAAAGGCTTCAGCCGTGGATAGTGCGTCTCATGCGGGCAGGGCAGACCATTGTTGGTGTGATTCAGCGCGCCTGAGGTGTTGTTCCAGGGAGTCCTTGATCTTGGGCACCCTCTTACGCTCTGACTCATGGTGAGTTTCACTGTAGAATACTGTTTTTGGGAGGCGATGGTCCATCCTAGAAACGTGTCCTGCCCAGCGCAGCTGCGTCCTCCATAGCATGGCCTCAATGCTGGTATCCCTGCTTGCTCAAGGACAGCAACATTCGTCACCTAGTCAGTCCAGTGTATTTTAGAATTGTGCGTAAACAGCGCTGATGAAAGCGTTCCAGGAGCCGTAGGTGTTGGCGGTAGGTGACCCCTGTTTCAGACCCAAAGAGGAAAATAGACAGTCATGCAATATTCACACTGATTATTGTGCTTTGCCTCAGGTGTTTGTTACTCTAGGCTCTTTTGTGAGCTTCCGAATGCACTATATGGCTTTGCTAATCTGTGATCGATCTCTTTATCAATCTTGGGACGAGGAGATGCTTCTTCCTTAAGGCCAAGCTGATTTAAGGTCACTTTAACAAGGATGGTCTTGATCTGGTCTGAGAATGCTTCACGTGTTTCAGTCTTCTCTATGACATTTTCTAACGTGTACATCCAACAACTTTATCAGCGAGAGAGAGATCTTGCTAGTTTCCAGTTTATTTTGCTAATTTTTTGTATTGCTGTCAAGTCAGGTTTGACTTCTGAATAAGGGCTTTCCAGTCATTCTGTTCTCAGGCCTTGCAACTCAGGCCGCCATTGTGGCTTCCTGGATTGAATCCATCCACTTCTGTGAATGGTCTTCCTCTTCTTTCCCCTCTGCCTTCCACATCACAATCTTCTTTTCCAGTGAGACGTGTGGTTTCAGGCTATGTCCAAAGAACGATAGCTTCAGTTTGGGCACATTGGCTTGTGGGGGCGTTGAGGATTGCCTTGTTCTTTGTTGCTTTTTGGGGTTTGTGCATTCAAGGGAAATGGCTCCCGAGGGCACCAGCCAGGTTCAGCAAGTCAGGGTGCAGGAGGACCCACTTCCTGTCTTTTCCTCCCTGCTTCCCACTGACCCGCATGCGTTGTGGGTGTGGGTCTGGGTAGCAAGAAGAGGCCTGTCCTCCTCCCTTCCTTCTCTTTCCTCCCTCCCTCTTTCCACCAGGAAAAGCATCTTGCCTCTATTATTGATGTGAGTGCTGCATTCGTTTTGCTCCCAAATATGGCCTCTGTAGTAAAAACACCCCATAAAATTCCATTTCTGGTGCTGCAGAAACAGCAGCGAGAAGCCATTAACAGAGGAACAGCTAGTTTGTTTGAAAAGGTGGCTTGAATCCCATCTTTGGGGGGGGTCTCTTTTGCCCATGTCTTCCCCCAAACCCCTGCATCCGCAGGGTTCCTCATGTATGGGCCAGCCTCCAAGGCCCATTCATTACATGCAAAAGGGAAGGAGAGCTGACGCAGGCACCTTGGCATCTGCAGTGAGGCTGTTTTTTGGCATGGAAGCCTCATGGTTTGCCCCAACTCACCTGGATCCAAACCATGTTCAAGCCCTCAATTTGCCAGCCTGCCTTTTGTGTTTTTACACGAGTAACTGCAAGAAAAGTAAGGAAAACTGACCCAAAGTCATGAGGGAAGATCCCCCCTTGAGCCTCACAGTGGCCAGCGTCACTCGGTGCTGCTCCCTCTCCCAGTGTTTGGGAACAAAATGTTTTTCTGGAATCTGGCTCCCAGAATCTGCCATTCAGACATAGCAGCTGACCATGATTCTGAGTCACATTTCAAACCCATCCCTGTTGTGGTTCCCACAGAATGGCTATGGAAACCGGAAAGTCAGCATGCAGAATAAGAGAAACGGCCCGTTCACTTGAGGGCAGAATCCGTGGATTTCAGAACCTGTTTTTTCTTTGCAGAACTGTAGTGATTTTCAATATTGATAGCCTCGTGAGCCCAAGCTCCAGGCCGTTCTTCAGGCTTAACGGATGGCGTTATAAACGCCATAATACGTTGTCAGTTGTGATCTGATCCTAGTTGACGTCTGGGTTCCTGTTTGCATTTGGTGGGTTTGGGAATAGAATCGTCCTTCCCCCATTTCACTTTCCCCCCCATTCTAAAATAAGAGAGAGGAAATTATTTTTACAAAATCCAGGGACAGAGGGAGAGGGGAGCCTGAGACTGCTGGATTTGGTGCATGTTCCGTCCTCCTTCCTCTCTTCCGTCCGTCCTCCTTCCTTCTGTCTTTCATGTTGCCATACGAAATTAAGATGAAATTGCCCCATTAGGAGGCAGGAGGCCTCTTGTTGCCTTGTCTGGAGGAGATCCTGGCGGAGTAAGTAAATAGGAAGGAAGCAGCTGTTGCTTGCTCTCTGTTGCTTTCATCTCTACCCTTTTGCACCTTTTTAATGTGTCCCCTTTCCCTAATATGAGATGGCTTTTGTTCATTACCTGCCATTGTTTTGCAACCTTCTGGAGAGTTGGCTCAAAGACAAAGCGGAGAAATTGAGGGATTTTCTGCCTCCTTGCCATGGCCAGAAATGACAGGATGATTGTGGATTCTGAACTTGAGCCCAAGGGAATTTTGCAGCAGGAAATTAGAGGTGGGCCATGAAGGCTGTGCCTAAAGCAAGCTCTCCACGCCTCTGTTTCCTGGGTGTCCTTCTTACTTCCTCTATATCTAGGCTGACCAAGGACCTTATCGCACACAGAAACGTAAACGTTCTAGGGAGGGAGGAGGACTCTCGTGTGCGCGCGCGACCTCCCAAAAACGATTTTATCGCACACGCAAAATCCTCCAAGAGGCCCCGTTCCGTCCCCGTCGCGCACCCGTTCGCGTCCAGTCCTGACGGGCGCGGATTTTTGCCTGACGGATTCTTACCTTCCGTCGGCAAAAACAATGGCGCTTGTCAGGACTGGACGCGAACGGGTGCGCGACGGGGGACGGAACGGGGCCTCTTGGAGGACTTTTGGTGTGCGATAAAAATCGTTTTTGGGATCGACCGTAGCGCGCACACGAGAGTCTCCTCGTCCCTAGAACGTTTACGTTTCTGTGTGCGATAAGGTCACAGCATCATTGTGTATTGTTATGTTGTTGGTATGGCTTCCAAGACAGGACAAACAATATCCATTTCCAGGCATGGCCACTCTCAAGGAAGACCATTGACAAACTGGAATGTGTGGGGGAGGAACATGGGCAAGGTACTCAAGGTCTGGAAACCAAGGCGTTTATCAGATGGGTCTTTCCAGCTCAGATCTGGGGCATCTGTGGAGCGGGTGATTTGCATTCACATGATAATGAGAATGTAGTTTTCATACCTGGTTGCTTTAAATGTGAGCCCCTTCCATGGGGCTTTTTGGACTTCCGAACTGAATCCTTACTGGCTCCTCATTTTGGCAAGTTTTGGCGAGTGCGCTAAATAAGGGATTGACGCGATTCGCATTGGGGCTCGGGTCGAACTCACTGCAAATTGGTTTGGTTGGAATCCCAATTTGCTTGTGCTCCTGAACACCATCGCAAGACCTCCTGGTTGCAACACTCTCTCCATGATCCCCGACCTGCTGCAATTTCGCCCATTTGCTCTCGGTGGCCCTTTTCCTTTCAGGGGAACCGGGGCTGGGAGCGATCATCGCTCCATTGGAGCCTCTCTCTTCCCTTCCTCTGCTCCCCACTGCACCTTCTCCAGAGGGGCCTGGCCAGCAGCACGCCCCGCTCCCTCCTGCCTCTCTCTTCTCTTCACACACACACACACACACACCCCACATCCATCCTCTTGTCATTCTCCTCATCTATTCCTACTAATTCTACATCCATCCTCCTTGTCATTCTCCTCATTTATTCCATTACATCTCTCCTTCCCTTGTAGCAGTTGCCTTCTCTAGGTTGCATCCACATGGGGAGATAATCAGTTAACTGTCGGCTCAGTGCTATGGAATTCTGGGAGTTCCATCTATCCCTCCAGCTCTATTCAAAAACATTTACATACATCCTTATAGAGATCTTGTTGCACCTCTGAGAGAACACACACACACACACACACACACACACAACATATATACACATACACACACACATATTACACGCACGCACACACCACATATATACAACACACACACACATACACACACAAACCACTATATATAGACAACAATGTATATATAAACACACACACACACCACACTACACATATAATCACCACACACACAAAACATACACACAGCGTCTTGTGTTGGTGGTATGATGTGTGCGTTGTGGTGTCACTGTAGGGCCAAAATTGGGGGAAATTGTAAAATGGGGGGGGGGGTGGTTGAAAAAGGTAGAAATAGTTATGGAGTATTTTATTTATCATGTCAGGAAAACTATAGCCAAAGAATGGGTCTTTAACCTGAGGTCTTTTCATGGGCCTTCACATCTCAGAGAGGTTGATTTTGCCACCTCCTGCTGAGGCTGAGAGAGTGTGACTTGCCACGAGGGTTTCCTGGGGAGGATTGTTCAGAGGGGTTCACCCTTGCCATCCTCTGGGCGCGTACAATGGTGTTTATCAGACGAGCTCTTAAAGAGGGTACTATTCCAGGTGGACTCCTCTAGCTGCCTCCTGTTGCATGCTGGGATTGGCAGTTTTAGGAGGGGTATTTAGAATTCTCAGGCAGAGAAGTTCAGCTCCTTAAAACTGCCAATCCCAGCATGCAAACGGAGGCTGCTAGAGGAGGTCACACTGGAATAGTAGCTCCTTTAAGCATAGTGTGATAACATCAGCTGTGACTTGTCAGTGGTTGGTTTTTTTACACCCAAGTAAGGGATCAGGCCCTTCAGGGCCTTACTGGGCATGTGCAAGGGTCCTCCAATCGAATCGCTTGAATCCCCATGGTATGCACCGGTGTGGAAATACAATTTGCACTCACTCTGCTTTGCCTGAATCTGCATCAACCTGACTTCCTTCGATTCGATTCCCCTCAGTTCGGAAGGGCAACGGAACAGCAACCAGGTTATGAAATACATTCTCGTTATCACGTGATAGCGAAGGCCCGATCCGCAGATGCCCCAGATCTGAGCTGCAAAGACGCCCACAGATAGTCAAGATGTGGAAACCAAGATGGTCAAAGGTCTGGAAAACCATGAAACCCTCCAGGGAACAGCTTAGGAGATGGCTATGTTAGAGAAGAGAAGTTGGGGGTGGCATGACGCATCCTCTTTAATATGTGAAGGGATGTCATGTGGAGAAAGATGAGGCTTATTTCCTGCTCCTCCAGAGACAAGGACATGCACCATGGATTTCACATACAAGAGTTCTGCCTAAACATTGCGAAGAACTGCCCTGGGGGGCTCTCATGGTGGGGCTGTGGTGGAAGCCATTTGCCCACCTGAGCAAAGTTTTTTTTTTGGGGGGGATGCCTCCACATTGTGACAGAATGCAGGGGACCCTCTGCACATGGGAACGGGGGGGGGGTGCATTGTGTTGCTGCTGCGCCTGCCGGCACACCCTCCAAGCAAGAGATTATGTTTCCCTTTATAGCAACGGGGACTAAACAGTTTGACACGGAGGCGTCCGCCGTCTCCCATGCGCGCGTGTGCAGCCCCCTCCTTGTCACAGCCGTTCCAGGACTTCTGCAATTCTAATGAATTTGACAGGAGATGTCGGGCCTGCCGTCGGCACTTCGAAGAGGCAATTTAATTCGCAATCACACCCGGCTCAGTGGTGCTGGTGGCGCCTTCCTTCCCCTCCGTCTCCTCCTCCGCTGCCTACTTTGCAAGGGAGAGGACAAGGCTTGGAGATACAAGAACTACAGAACCATCCAGTTGGAAGGGATTGCCAAGGGCCATCTATGCCAACCCCTGAATGTAGGAACGCACAGAATAAGCCCACCCCAGGAGGTAGGCACCCAACCGCCTCTGTTTACATGGTCTGGCACATTGCACACTTAGCTGTCCATGTCCTGCTGAAACAGGACTTAGTCCCACTTATTCAGATGTAAAAGTGGACTCAGGAGTCTCTGAAAGCAGATGACAGCCAAAACCTTGGTTGATCTTCAAGGTGCCACCAGACCCCTTTCTTGACTTTGCTGCAAGAGACACAGTCCCAGCCTCCCCACATCCATGCTGGGCATTTCTGCAAATTGCAACATTATTCTCTCTAATCACAATCAAGCCCAGAGAAGCCTCTTTGCAGATAAGAAACAATGGAACAAATGAAGAGATAAGAAATGGCATTTTTATAGAGCTGGCCCTCTGCCTTGTGCTCCAGTTTCACCGATGTGAGGAGGACACGTTCACCAGGACTTGTGTGTAGCAAGATCTCAGCCTCCATCTGCTGGTGTCTGGCATGAAAGCAGCAAGGCAGGAGTGCGATGGCATTTGCAAGGCACCCAACACGCAAAAACACACACGCATGTACGCACACACACACTGGAGAGGCAGTGGTGAGTTACTCTAGCCTTGTGTTGCTGCTTGCACAGATTGGAAAGATGTGTTTTGACACTTATTAAAATGGTCTCTTCATGCTTGGGAAAAAGCAGCCTTACCACCAAGCCTGGAAACGTCTAAATACCAAGGCCAGTCGTCTTCATTAACACAACAATCATCTGGAAAAGCAGTGTCTGCAGGCACACACAAGAACTCTCTTTCTTTCTTTCTCTCTCTCTCTCTCTCTCTCTCTCTCTCTGCTGTTTTTGCATTAAGGCTGGGGAGTTTCTCGCTTTGTGGTTCTCTCCTGCCTGCCTCCCTCCTTGTTTCTCTTGCATGCAGCCTGTTATTATTATTATTATTAACCTTTATTTATGAAGCGCTGTAAATTTACACAGCGCTGTACATGCAATCTTTGAGACCAGATGAAGAGACAAATGGAATAAATTGGAACCAACTGTCCTCCAACTAGTGAACTGGGCAGTGAGGTGAGCCCCTTCTCACAAGCAGAGAGGAAAAGGTGCCAGGGGAGCCAGGTGCCCAGCCTGTGCCAGGAGAACATTTTCCAAAGAAGCTCAGCAATGGGCTCTCAGTGGGGCTCCCTGGAGCCAGTTCACACATCTCTGGCAGTTCAAAATACGAGTTAAAACAACTGAAAATGATGGCTAGAACAAGAGTTTAAAAGCCTCTGCCCAGGCTCTCTCCCTCTTGCACCAGGTGTATCTCCAGGTAGGAGGACCACATGGGAAGCCAAAAGAAGGTTCTGGTTCTTGCAGGAAGGGGCTGCAGCCTTCATTCCATAAAAATGAGGTCAAATAAATCCCATGAATCTAGAACTCTTGTTCTAGCCATTCAAGTGCTGCAACAGATGAATGAGCTGTGCTTCTGAAAATATGATGGGCTTAAGGACCTCCCTTCCACCAGACGTGGCCATGGCAGTTTGATGGAGGGGAGCAGGACAGGTTTCCCTTTCTGCCCGGGTTGCAGGTGACGTAAGGGAGCCATTGGCCAAAGAGGCAGTCCTTCTGCAGCCCTTGTGTTGAAACAGACTTCTCCAGTGTTCCCTTTCCTACAAGATCAGGATTTGCAGCACCTGCTGGGGAAATTCTGTCCTCCTTTGCAAGAGGCTCCTTGAATTTCTCTTAAAATTCCTCTGGTGTTTGACTTAAGCTGAGTCTCCAAATTCACCTTGAACATTTGTGCTGTGAATGTGCATCTGACTCCTCAAGAAGTTTTGTGAATCTTATTGAAACCACCTTTGGCTTCCCTTGGAAATCCCCTGGATATTTGGAGCTGAGCAAGACCTCGAAATGAGCCTCTCTGCTTCTTCCCCTCAAAGCACACCAGAAAAGAGAGGCTCCTGCCTTCCCTGGCGGTGATTCCCTCCAAAAGCCTCCTCTCTTGCCTAAGGAAGAGCAGGTTGGGAAGGGGTTGTTTTATACGTCCAGATTAGTCTCATCTCCCCTCTTCAGTGAGCCAGGAGCCAGTTCCCGCTGAACGTCTTCAAAAGAGCCCAAGGCTTTCTGATGCTGAATGTTACTAGCCTCCTCTCTGTGAATTCACCTCAGGGAATGTAGTGATGGGTCCTAGAGTCCTTCTTAACCTAATGGTCAAACATTAACAGCTGCACATGGCACAGGAATGGCCATTTTTCATTCAGGAGGCCCTGCTAGACTGTCGACACTTTGGCCTAGCTGCAGGTCAAGGATATCTATCAGGAGGGCAGTTTCCTTCACACCTTTCATTTGCCTCTCCGTGGGTCAGGGCTGCAGCCTTGCCTTGCGCAGGGAGTCACTATCCAGACACACAGCTCTGGGGTATTGACCCTCTCCAGACGGTCATTTCAGGGACCCAGTTTTACTACATGCTTTGAGGGGATGCAAGCCTCCATCAGCTGCTGAAGGACCATGATGCTTTCCTCTGCTGTAGTCCTCCTGCTGCTTCCATTGCCCACGAAGAATGCTTATTATCCCTTAGCAGCGATGTGTGGGTCCGTTTGGGGTTCCAAATGAAGTCTTGGATAGCCCTGGCATTGCAGCCACTTCTAGTGCAGAAGACCAGCACTAATGGGGTGAAATCTCTGGGGCACCGAGTGGCCTTTCCATGCCTTGCCGGTCTTTGCAGAAGGTTTTCCTTCCCAGCTGCTTGGATTCCCTCAGAGACAGAGAGCAGCCAGAGAAGCATGAAATCACACGCTGCTGAGGGAAGATCCGTTAGCAGCCCAGAAATGCCAGACTGCTCTGTTTCCAGCCCAGTTGCTCAAAGGGGGAGTGTTTTACTTGTTCTCAGGACAGTTCCAAGGGAGCTTCATGCGGCTAGAAGCCATCATCTTCCTTCCATGCAGCCAGGAAGCCATATGTGGAATGACTTCCGCTGCCACCTTTTCCAGCTGGTGGTTGGGTTTCCCACTAAGTCACAGGGCAGCAAGGATGCTACACAGATACAAGGAAAGCGATCTTGGGATCTGACCTTCATTGGCAGGAGGAAAGCCAGGATGGGAATCCTGGGTCATGGACAAGCCTACTCAGCCATGGAGATTCATTGGGTGACCTGGGGCAAATTGCCTCCTGGTTTCTCGGCCTCAAAGGTAGGCAATGGGACAGACTTCTTGATCAATCTGTTTTGCTTTTGGTTCACCATAAGTTGGAAATGACCTGACAGCACACGGCAACAGCTAAAAGTGGTACAATTAAACTGTTGCGGCATGCTCTTTAAATCTCATTTTTAAAAAGAAAAGGAGGAAAATCTCCAGTTCTCCACATCCTTTTGGAATGAAAGGCCTTCTCCTGCTGGTGGAAGGACAAGAAGGAGGAAGCCATTCAGGCATCCCAAGGGAAAGAGTTCCCCATTGAGAAGGCCCCATTGCACACCTCTTGTGAAGGTAGAAGGAATAAAAGAAGTCTTAGGCAGAAAGGTGCTGTGGGAAACCCGGGAGCAGGAGATCCCACTCTCTTCTTCAGGCCGGAATGGGGAGATGTATGCCAAGCTTGGCATCGTTCTTGCGCTGCTGCGTTCCCCTTTCTGCCTGGAGGCAGCAGGGAAGCCCTGTGACCTGAGAGCAAAGGCAACCCAAGGAATCAAACGCACATGCCAAGTCCTTCCTTGCCTAGAGAAAGGGGACAACAACACGCCTCTGCCTCCTGCAAAGGGCAGCAACCACTCTCCATTGCCACCGAGACCCCTCTTCCTCCCCAACACCACCTTGCCAACCGCATCAGCTTTTCAGGACTGGTTGAAAGATTTCCCTGCTTCCTTGATGACCCCCAGGACACCATGCTTCAGTTGTTGGGGTCATGATTTGCATAGTGATGAATCTCCCTGCTGCTCCCACAAGGACACAGCAAAACAGCCAGCTTGCCTTGCCTTGCCTTCTTTCCATCCTCTTTCCCTCTCTCTCTGCCTATCTCAAAAGAACAATTCCTCCGCATGGTGATTGCCACCATAGTAACAATATTATCAGCCCAGCCACGGGCAGCAATGAATGGAGGCAAGGGGGGCTTTCCAGCACAAAGGGACCTGTCCTTATCTTGGTTGGGACAGGGAGCCCTCGGGGGACTCTCGGTTTGCCCCGAACCCTCTGGGTCTCTGAGCTGAACACCAGATAGAAGAAGGACAGGGAGGCCCTGAGGGCACCACCAGCCCCAGAGGCATCTCCGGGAGCCCTCTCCCGTTTTTAGCAGGAGTGCTTAACATGCCGCCTGTATTCTCTGGGCTCTTATCGGGAACGCAGAATTACAGCTCTAAAATATCTCTCCATTGGCTGCATGTGTGCCTCGCTCTTCCCCAGGAAGAGATTGTGCTCAGCCTCTCATAATGCTGCAGACAACCCATGGGCTGGTAGGAAAGTCCTTCTCCGCAAGGGAGGCAAAGGATCCTCAGAGATTGTCTCATTCTTGGTGAGAAAGCCACTCTCGGCAGGTTGAGTGACCCCCGGGAGAAAATGTCCAATCGACACAAGATTTTATTTTATCGTATTTGGCATATGGGGACCCTTTTGTGACAAACTGATTTGCATGAAGGGAAAAACAACAACTTGTTTTGCTTCTAAGAATATAATAATAATAATAATAATAATAATAATAATAATAATAATAATAAAGACATTTTTATTTCTATTTGCCGCCTCTCCCTATGGATCAAGGCAGGATCACATCAATATCGAGAATACAAATTGCAAAGTGCACAACAGATTAAAAACAACATTATATAACAATATTATACTATACAATACAATACTAATCAACCAGCAGTGTTGCGATAAGGGAATTAAAGCATCTGAATCGTCGTCTGTTTTCCATATTATCAAATGAGTATGGGAGTATTCAACTATAGCAAGTCGGGTGGATATGGCTTCTTTGACCAAAAACAAAATTTGTGCAAAAGAAAAATTGCACACTTTGTGGCAAATACATACTTCTCTCTGAGGTTTATCACACGGAGATTTTTAGAGCTTTTGCAGGTCAGTTCCGATGTAACTACGCTTCCAGCGATGCGCATTCACGTCAGAATGTGAATGTGTTATCAGACACCATTCCTTTCTATGGGAGCTCCATGCGAGGTGCTTCTGCAGTGATTCCAAAGTGACCCCTCATTTTGGTAAAACCGGAAAAAAAGTGACTTCACAGAATTTGCTTCCAGGCTTACTTTGATTGCACTGCGAATTGATCTGGTGTGGAAAACCACTCCGATGTCACCCCCTTGGCCCCCTGCGTCCTGCTCCGTCATTCCCCCCTCCTCCTTCACCCCATTTTGTCACCCTGCCACCCATCCCATCATCCCCTGCCTTCTCCTGCATCCCGATCCTGGCCCCAGGGACCCCCAGCAAGCTATCCCATCATCCTCTGCCTTCTCCTGCATCCCAATCCTGGCCCAAGCGACCCCCACCGATCTATCCCATCATCCCCTGCCTTCTCCTGCATCCCGATCCTGGCCCCAGGGACCCCCAGTGAGCTATCCCATCATCCTCTGCCTTCTCCTGCATCCCAATCCTGGCCCCAGGGAACCCCTGCCATCCATCCCATCATCCCCCAATTGCTCCTGCATCCTCATCTCACCCTCTCTGCCAAACTGCCATCTATCCCATCATCCCCTGACTGCTTCTTCACCCCGATGAAGGATGACAGCTAAGGAGGGGGCAGGGAAGGAGGACAGCATCCAGAGCCCCACTGAGCATGTGCAAGGGTGCCGATTCGAATCGTTGAACCCTCTGGTGTGGTAATACAATGTGCACTCACTCCCCTTTGCTTGAATCCGCATCACGTGACTTGCTTGGAATAGAATTGACTCCGCTTCCCCCTCAGTTCGGAAGGGCAGCAGAAAGGCAACCAGGTGTGGTAAAACATCACATTTTAATCTTAATTCGCATTGCTAGACAGGAGTGACTCTGGATCTGGTGTGAAAAAACATCACACCTTGCATTGCTAGAACAGGAGTGACTGCGGATCTGAGGTGCAAACCCCTCCATGTGTGATAAGGTCCTCTGTAAGTATGTATTTTTGCAACCAGCAAGAAATACAGTACAGAAATTTTGGATTCTTGCCTGTGAGGGGGAAGGAGATGGAGGATTATGCTCCTGGCCATGTGACACATCCGTAGACCCAAGAATTTGGAAAGGAAAGAAAGGGTCCTGCATGAGCATGTCCTCTGGCTCTTCATTGGTGGCCACTTGCCCAGGTAGCTATTGGGATTCAGAGATGGAGTGAAGCTTAGCCTTCTTCCCAGACAGGCCATTTCTGCCCCTCAATCCAGGCACATGTCCTGGGGAGGCTTAGAGCCATGCTCAAGACAGCAGAATTCCCACTTCTAACTGTAACCTGCATCAGACGGGACATCACAGGACCATCAGAGAAGACAGGAGGAAAGTGGGTGGGGTGGGTGGGGTGCATGGGTGAGAAGTAGGAGCCGTGGGGGGAACTGGTGGTTTTGAGGCAGGTGACTCATTGCGTGCCTTCCTCGCAGAAGTCCCAGAGCCGGTTGTTAATTTATAGACAGCTGGAGTCTCAAAATGTGTCCAAAGGGAGTTTCTCCATCACTCGGAAAATGCTTAATTAAGAGTGAGAGAAGCACCTTCTGCTGCTGAAACTCTCTCCATTAAGAGGGAGCACCGGAGGACAAGGGAGGATTGGGGCGACCATTGTAAGGAAGAGGGAGGATCAGCAGCATCGGTATCGGCAACAATGCAGACACTTGTGGGAGTCTAAAGACCAGGAGCACCTTCCCACCATCCCAGTTAGCCAGAGAGGGCCCTGGTTAATCCTCTGCCATCTGCTTGTTCAGATGCTTCTCTCTCCTCCTCCTGCTCCCACTTTTCCTCTTTGTCTTCAGCCCTTTCATTCCTCTGCAGAGGCAGACCAGGGATAGGCTTGGGCAATGCGTGGCCCCAAATGCTCAGGGGATCCCTTTGCAGGACATCTTGTGTCTCAATCCAAGGAACAGGCTGGGGATTCATTGACTATGGAGGAGCCAGATGCCCTAGGCCTTCTTCCCCTTCCTCCCTTCCTCCCAAAAACCATGTAATGAAAGAGACAAATTGCAAAGATGTGCCACCGCTTTTCATGTCAAGGGTTTTGTTTGTGGAGAAACAAGCAGCTCTGTGTGGAGATGAGAAGGAAAAAGGCAGGGGAAGGAGGAAAAAACCCACAAAGGTTTCAAGGCCCATGAAATCAGAGGACTTGTGGGCCTCTTCTGGCCTCCTGACTCTCAAGGCTTGCAGCGGCTGAGACTCACATGCACACACAACACACACCCGATTGGGGATCCTTCTCTCCCAGGTCTCAAAACCAACTTCAGATAATAGAGATACAGAATTGTGGAGCTAGGGCAAAGCCGCCTCTTTCTTTTGCATCTTGGGGTGTTTTGATTTTGATTCTGGGTCCCCTGATCCAACCCCCTGGAAGACTCCAGTAAAGGACTCCTGAGAGATGACTGTCCAGCCTTTCTTTAAGGACATTTGCTGAAGACTGACCACCTAAACATTAGAAAGAGCTTCCAGATGGCAGTGGCTCTTTGATGGTGGAATGGACAACCGTAGAAGTGACAGATGCTCCTTCCCCTGAGGAGGTTTTTAAAGAGAGCTTGGATGGCCACCTCTTAGGGGTGTTTTAGCTATGGACTCCTTCCCAGGAACAGGGTTGAGCAAGATGGACCTGGGGGTCCCTTGCAATGCCCCCCCCCCCAGACTCTAGGGCCTGTTTCAGAGCCAAAGCATGGACTCATCAGTTGCCAAAACAAGGTGGGAGGGGGAAAACTGAGAGAGATGTTTGCTTCCCAGGCCTTGAGGCTGCAGCTGGTGCCTTGGTGGGTGAAGCAATGGGGGTCCGACACGAAGGGTCTGGAGGCAGGGGGTCCGGCTGCACCACTCTGCCCCTGGCTGCCAGTCTTCCTCCTCAGCCGGAACATGGCACAGAAAACCTACCTGTTAAATGAGGGATGGTGGGTTTCCTGCGGGTCCACATTCCATCAATAGAGAGGGAAGGGCAAGGGGGACTTGGGGGAAATCAGAGAAAGGAAGAATCTGATTTTTCCTGGCATTAATCTTAATAAATGTCTCTCGTTCAGGCAAACAATAGTTGGTGAAAAAGAGATATGTGGATTAGAAATATTTCTTACAAGTAGTTTCTCCCCCGCTCCACCCTTCAAGTGCCAGAACTGAGTGAGAAAGACGCAGAAGGAGGAGGCGATCCGTGCTCTGTGTGTGTAAGAGAGAAAGAGAGATTTGCACGATTTCTCTGGGCATCAGACCAGGTTGTGAAGAAGAACTTGGTGGCTTTTGGGCATGAGATGGAGCCGAGTGGCCAAGAGGACGCCTTGTATGCATGGCTCAGGGTTAGGCATGGAGGGCAGGGAACACTAGGCTGGCAATGGCGCATGCGTTCCTTGTGGATTATGATGTGGCTTCCTGGTGTGGCAAATGAGCAACAGACGCCATACACCCACCCAAAAAATAAACTCCCCCAAATCAGCCCTGAGTTACTGACTCCAACTGTTTCACAGTCTGGGTAGGAGGGCCTTCCAATCTAAGTAGAGAGGATTGGCTTAAAGAAAAGACACTTTCCATGAGTCCCTTTGAATATCAAGGGTCTTCCATGGCTTTCCTTTATCTGAAGGAGCGTTTGATGTTGCAGGACATCAGATTTGTTTCATTATTAGCCTCCCCTCCCCCAGTTCCACAAAGCAATGCAGAGGAAAGAGAGAGGACTGGGGGTCTTTTATCTGCTTCCTCAGGAGCCTTGGACGGAGGAAAGGGGGAGAAAGAAAGGAAGGAAGAAAGGGGGTTACCCAAGGTCACTTGCTAAAAGGGGGTAAATGGTGGTGGTGGTGGGGTTCTTTCCTTTTGAAAAACTGTCTATATGAGCCATTAGTGGGCAAAAGCCAGAGGAGGCTGGCTGCTCTCCTTTCCATCTCCTTTGGATGCAGAAAGTTCCAGCTTTTTAAAAAAATAAGAGAGAGGAAGAGAGATGAAAGAGAAGCGCCTTGGACTTTGGCATTGTGCCGTGCTTGGAAATCATGTGGGTTCTTTAAAGTTTGATGCGCCGGGAGACCAGAGGGGGGTCAAAGGCCTGGCACGGGCAGGTCCCCCCTCCACGGGATCCATGCATCTGGACCCTGGCACTCAAGCCCCATCAGAGGGTACAGGGCTTGGGAGCAAAGAAGATGAGACAAGAATGAAGGGAGGAATCTGCTCCGACGCCTTGGACAGCTCCTTGGGTGCTTTAAGGAGTGCATGTTGACCATGATCTGCCCTGGCCATGCTGGATGGGAGATTCTAGAAGTTGTAGCTTTCCAAAGGATCTCCCCTCTCCCAAGCAAAGTCCCTCCCGGTTCAGGGAGCCTTTGGGCCGCTTTCCCACAGCAGCAGCAGGACCAAGGGCTCCAGAGGGGCAGAGCCTCTCCCACACTTGTGGGGTCCCCACTGGTCCCCCATTGTTCCATGGGGCCAGTCCTGGCATTTCTCTTCCCCTTAAGCCTCCTCCTCCTCCTTGAACAGATGAAGAGTCTTCTCCTTCCGTTTTCCTTTTCCTGCTGAGTCTTCTTGGGCAAGGCTTTGAGCAGCTGAGAGATGATGGAGGAGGAAAGTAGTTCACCAAGGACAACTTCCAGGTTCGCCAGCCACAGGCTGAACTTTCCTGTCACCCCTGAATGCAGCATGGGCCGGGGTAGGTGGGTCTGTCTTACCTCTTTCTTTCTTTCTTTCTTTCTTTCTTTCTTTCTTTCTTTCTTTCTTTCT
>NC_056528.1:10553756-10665587 GCF_019175285.1 Sceloporus undulatus | reverse complement strand
CCTCCCCTCCTCTGCCTCCCTTGCCTCCGTCAGTGGCACAAGCAAAGTAATATCTGCCGATACAAAGCCATACATCTTGGCGGGTGACAAATCACTTTTTAATTGCCTCAAGGAAGAAATCCATTAGTCTTGCCTTTACGTGAGAGTCATAATAACATTCAGCTGAGCGCAAGATGGATGGAAGTGAGACCAGGGGGCGAGAGGAGCCCAGGCGAGGGACCTCCATCCTCCCAGCCCCTCCAGCACCCAGGGCCTTTGCACCCAGAGCAAACCAAGGGCTCCCTATGTTTCAAAGGACCTGAAACTGGCTTCTCCTGCCCTTGAGGCCCCTGAAAGCATGTGTACCCACAAGGAAGGACTTGCCAGGAAGCATCAGGGCCTCAAGTGTTTTAAGACACAGCATTAAGCACCAAAGTCAAGTCATCAAGTAGCGTTCCCCATTTCTCTGTCTGGTTGTGAGAGCTGGGCAGCAAAGGAGGCGACTAGGAAGTTGGTTCATTTGAAATATGGTGCTGGAGGAGAGTTCTGCAGACAGCAAGGAATGCTAAGGAGAACACTGAATGAGCCGGTCCTGAACTCTCCCTGGGAGCCAAGACTGAGGCTGTCGTACTTAGGGCATATCACGGGAAGGCATGACTCCTTGGTAAGGTGTTAGGCAATAGGAAGAGAGGAAGACCATCTTCCCTGTGGATGGACTCAGTCTAAGAAGTACCAGCTGCCCTGGCTTTGCAAGACCTGAGCAACAGGTTGGATGAATGGGGCTTTTGGCGGTTGCTTGTTCGCAGGATTCCCGGAGATCAAAATCAGCTTGATGCCAAATAGTAATCAGAAGGACGCGTCTTGGCATCTTCAGAAAGGCGGCCTCCTCTTCCAGCTCAGTCTGGCCATCTTCTCCTTTGACATCTGGGTCCCATTTGGAGTCAGGAGAATACTTCCCTCAGAGGATACTTCCCCATTTCCTTCCCATCAGCATCCCAGCCGTCTTTTATAATGGAGGGACATGAGAGCTGAGAGGTCACTCATCTGCTGAGTGAAACAATAATGTGGAGCTTTTTGCAGTTAGGAGAGAACTTGAGGATCCCTCCATACCCCAAACACCTCCCACCCTGCAAGTAGAAGACCAGCATGTCAGGAGAAAGGAGGGTTGCCATTCCTTCCCTGATGTGCTACCCTTCTAAGCTCAGAGATCATTACTTTTCCATGATGATGATGATGATGATGGAGGAGGAAGCAAGCTTTGCTTCTCCTCCTCCTTCTTTTACACTCGCATCTGTAATTTTCACCATCTCTCTCTTTTGGATACACTTGGGAACTCATTATGTTTTGAAATATAGGACAAATTACTTTTTAAAGATAATTACCTTAAATGATTAGGCTTATGATATCCTTGATTAGTCAGAAATTTAGGAGGAATCATGAATTTTAGATATGATAATTGGAAACTCTCTTTTTTTTCATTCTCTCTTGAAAATGATGAACAGAACATTCTCTCTCTCTCTCTCTCTCTCCTTTCTTTCTTTCTTTTAACACAAAATACAGGCTAAAATATTCACTGCAGATTCTCCCCCGTGGAGCTCAGGCGGAGTGGCTCTGGGGCTTTGGCTCCTTCAGAGCAAAGAGGAGTCTTGGTGGCCCTCCATTTGCAAGGGACCTTCCACAGCCCCCCAGCAGTTTGCTTCCTCATCTTCCCGTTGGGATCGCAGACCCTCAAGCCCCCAGCCCACCTTCCACAAGCAAAAAACCAGCATTTATTCTTACTTAAAACACTTGTGGAAACTCCTCCGCAGAAGTGCAGTTTGCATTTGCTGTACACCTTGCTGTAAGTGTTTTTTGCAAACACAAAACAAAGGCGACCTTGCTGTCCTTCTGGTCCTAGTTGGGGGGGTTGCCCATTAGGGGCAGGATTGGCTCCCAGCTCCCCCCCTCACCCGGAGTCACCCCATGAATGCCCATGGCTGGGAGGGGAGTCCTTCCTTGGCCCCTGTTGCCTGGGCCATGACTCCTGGTGAGGGGGCATGGATTCTGGCCCTGGCCCTTGATCCAAACCCCCTCCTTGCATCCTGAATTTTGCCATCCCCTGGGGAGTTTTTCCCCTGCATTCAGCCATTGAATTCCTTTGTCCTTCTTATTTGTCTCAAGGCCATTAACCTGTAAATTCAGGCTCTTCTCAGTTTAATAACATATTAATGTCCGAGTAATTGGTCAGGCGGATGGGATTAGGAAACGGGGCTGGAGGATGTGTGAGGGCAGCTGCCCAGGCAGACCTTCCATGCCAGGCCTCTGTTGGGTCTCAGGGCAGCAGGGGCATGGACTGGCATTCTGTCCCTGAGGCTCTTGTGCAGGGTGACATGTCAGGGGGCACATTGCCACATCACCTCAGGTGGCTCTGTCCCAATGGGGGCTCAAAGCTCCAGTTTTCATGGAGTGGTGAATCCACTTTGGGTTCTAGTCTCCCAAAACAGGCTGAGCAGCTTGGAGGGTTCCCCCATTACCCCCAGAGGCTGAACCTTATGGCTCATGACCCTGAAGAACTCCTTCCAAAGTTGGATTAAAAGCCAGGGCAGTGGCCACCACCGGCCACTGCTGATGTTCGGCCTTTTTTGGAGGGTGTGCAACAAACACATACACAGGTCAGGGCCATGTCCTGAACAGCCACTTTGGACCTACTCAGACCTACCTAAGAAGCTTCTGAGGCAGAATGGGAGAGAAGAGGGCCCTTGAGCAGCATCACACAGACTCAGACAGAGAGGGATACACAGCAGCCATCCTAAAAGACACCTGCTGCTTCAGTGCATCCATTGTACTACTGGTGGCCATGGCAAACCTATTCAATACCATAAATACAACTAAAAGCAACCACGAAAACATCATCATCATCATCATCATCATCATCATCATCATCATCATCATCATCAGTCTCCCAGTTGGACAGCTATGACTGACTGGAGTTTTGGACCATTTGAGATCCAGATTCTGTCCAAGAATCCAGGTATCCGAAGGTGTCACCGGATGACGCTCCAAGTCACTATGTGTTTTGCAGCTGTGCTCTTCTGGGCATTCAGGTGTTTTCTCAGTCCATCTGGGATTGTTTCTGGGGGCTCTTTTGCCATCAAGATCCCTACTGTGTGTTTTCCCCAGAGGCCCTGAAACTCTCCATAGCTCACACCCTCTTCCCTCTCTTTGTCTAATGATAGATAGATAGATAGATAGATAGATAGATAGATAGATAGATAGATCTTGGAAGCTTCCTGGTTTATGTTGCAAAGCAAAGGGACCCTCAACGCCCAGCTGCAAACAAAGGCAGATGCTGTGAGAAGGCAGCCTCCTTTCTTCTTTAGACAAATGATGTGTGTCCACAAGTAGATACATGAGCTTTGCTTTGGGGATGGACCTCTGCAAAAGATGGGTGCACAGGTGACCCACTTTGCAAGACTGTGTCCATCCAAAGGATGAGGCTGGCAAAGCGAGGGACTGAGATGGTGGCAGGCAATCCACAGCAGAAGGGGGCCATTTTCAAACTGTTCCAGGCTGGGGGGCAGGTGTGCACAGAGGCCTACTGTGGCTGTGGAGCCATGGCCATGCCCCCAGGGAGGGTCCCTACAAGTGTGTAAGAAAGGGAGGAGATCCCTCAGACTGGTGGCATCCTCTTTCTCACCATGTACAACAAGTTGCCCCTGTGGACTCAGTAGTTGCTGTTGTGTGCCCAGGTCCTTTCCGATTTATGATGACCCTATTGCAGGGTTTTCTTGGCCAAGTTTGCTCAGAGCGAGTTGCCATCATGGCCTTCCTCTGAGGCTGAGAGAGTGTGACTTGCAAAATGCCTTGGGGATGGCGGTGGGGCTCAGGCTCTCCTGGGTGCATCTGTCCATGAGGGAGAGAGAGAGGAGGAGGAGGCCAAGACTGATTGGATATGGCAGCTGGTTTCCCAGGAACTTTATTTGTTACAAAACTGAATTCAGAGGCGGCCACTTGGGAGACCCATCAGAGAAACTGCAAGGATAAGGAGAGAGAAGAGGGTGGCATGTTAGCAAAGGTGCCTCATGGCCGCCTTCAAAGCCACACTCACCCATCGCTGTCTGGGCTGGCAGCCACCATAGGAGAAGCGTAATGACTCTGGAAGGAAGTCACATCACATTAGCTTGACGTGCAGAGAGACAAAGCCCCCCCCCCCCCGCTCCTCCTGAGCTCCACCTCGGTAGTTAGAGGAAGAATCCTCGGGAAAGCCATAAATTACAGCCCAGTGATGGGCCGGTGTCTGCAATGACCAATGCAGCAGTTACAGAGGCAGCCAGGAAGGAGGGGAAGGCAGCACCATGCCAAGGCTCTGGACTTGAGGCAGGACTTGTGAGCTAGGAGCTTGCACACACACACACACACACACACACACACACACACACACCCTATCTCCCATCCACCCCACTCCGCCTGCCTCGGGCTCGGTCACAGGACCCTCCACTCTCCCCTTCACCCAGTCCCCAGAGCAGGTGGTGGCCAGCTGGACACTTGGCCATGAATAATGTATCAGGTGAGAGGCCACTAGGGAGGTGCCAGTGGTCACCTGAAAGATGGTTGAGGTTGAAAGCCCGCACCAGCCGCCACTCAACCGCGGTGATTAATTGGCTGCATCCCATGTGCTCTTTGCCTGCCTCTTGGAAGTTTAATGAATTTGGCTGATTAGTTGCAGAAAAGTTGCTTCTCTGCAGACAACCCCAGGAAGGTCATCACTCCATCAAAGCCAGGCTGGGCACCCCACAGCTTGGCTCAGTGTCCCAGCTGGCTCAGCTGACATTAACCTCAGGACCCCGAAATGAAGACCAAAGGTGCCCTCCAAAGCCCAGCAGCTGCCACAATGAAGGGGGCAGGAGGGGACCTTCCCTCCAAATGGCCCCTGGGCCCCCTTTGCTGGGCATCATCACTCAGGCATTACTGTGTGGGCCCCCTCGGCTCCTTCCCTACCTTGCTGGGGCTGGTCGTGTGTAGATGCGGTGGAAGAAACCCAAATATCGGCCTGAAGAGGACTTCCCTTCCCCTCTAACTCTAGGATAAATTAGAAGACCAGGCCTGGTGGATCAAGGAGCCAACTTTATTTGGGGCAAGAAATGCATTTCTGTCTTCCAACCTGGTAGACCAGAATCTGAAAAGAATGGGGAGCTCATGCAATCTTATATCCTTTGCCACCGTTGTTCATTCTTACTGAAAAATGGGTGATTTCAGTGAGAATCTTGCAATCACTGCTTTTCGTTTCCAGCCCTAGGTTTCCAGCATCCATGCACATTCTTTGGCTTCAGCATACTTTTGTTCATGGTTCAGAGGTGTCCAGAGGTCTGGGCTGCAGGGGAGCTGGCATAAGTCTTCCCTGCCCAGCTGTAGCTTGGAAGGGGGCAAAATCCTCCCTGGGAAGGCGGCAGGGGCTGCTTTTAATGACTTCCCTGGCTCCGGGCCAGACTCATCCTGGGAAGTTGCTCTTCCCAGCTGGAATTCCGGGGGCCTGTGGTTGGCAGACTGGCACATGATAAATGGGTGTTGATGAGTGCAAATGGTTTGCATTTCATGTGGGATTGGGGGGGGGGGAGGACAGCCTCCCTGCTTAGGATCTAGACTTCCAAAACAAGTTTTCACATGCTGTGTCCCTCTTCCACCCTCCTCTCCGAAGGAAAGAAGGAAGGAAAGCTGCATGGAGGAAGAATTCCCCAGCCTAATCCAGTTTTTCAGGGTGCAGAGCACAAAACTACCTCTCCACCACCTCCTCTTCCCAGTTTATTTTAATGGAGTCTTGTCATATTAACGATCAGAATAAATGGAGGCATTCCCTGTGCCTGAATATTTCATGTAAAACTCTCCAACAAAGAAGGGGATTGATTTGCAGCTGTCACTTGTGATTTAAACATTTAAGCAGAGAAAGCATCAGCCTATAATTAGTGACGGGACAGACTTTCTTCCCCATCTTGCCTTCCTCCTCTTCCTCCTCCTCCTCCTCCTCTCTCCCTTCATCCCTCTCTGGCTTCCCTGCTCCACGCAATGCTTTCAGGGCTGCTTTGCTGAGACGTCTGGTGCTTTGCCAAGGCTTCTGATGTGGTGCCAGGTTGGCATGTCAGGGCTCAGAGACCAGGTTCCCCCAAACACACACGCCTTCTTCCTTCCATCCTGGGCCCAGGATTAGCATCTCAGTTTGATATTTGCTTTGAAAGTGGCCTTGCCAAACCACTTGCCCTGAAGGGCCCACGTTGCCCCTTCCTCCTTCTAGTCCCTCATCTGCATGGCATTTGCAGGGGAGAAAAGGCTTGCCAGACCGGTGCATAAGGAGGAAAGGGAGACATCTTCATGAAGTCAAAGGCTTTCATGGCTGGCGTCCATAGTTTTTTGTGGGCTTTTCGGTCTATGTGATCATGTTCTAGAAGAGTTTATTCGTGATGTTTCGCCAGCATCTGTAGCTGGCATCTTCAGAGAAGTCTTTGCTTGTCATAAAAGGACAGTAGGTACTTATCACTTCTACTGTCAAGGCCTCCGATGGAGGGTCTGGTTTTCAGCTGACTTAACCCCCCCCCCCCTTCCTTTTCTTTTCTTGTTAAACTAAGCTCCTTGAAGGTGTGCTGCTTTGAGGGGATGTCCAGGTCCTGGAGCTCCTTGGTGTGGGTGAAATTTCAGCACCTTGTATAGTGCCTTTACAGTTTGGGCCAGAAGCCCAGAGTGGCCAACCGACTGAGCTGGCAGCCACCAGGCCCTGGAGCTCATCCAGTCCACCCTCCTTCTCCAGAGCAGAGCAGCTACCTGATGCCTGACAATGGCATGTCTGTCCAGCCCACCTCCTTTCAGTGTTTCCTTAGCATCCCTCCATCCCCCGATATGGACCCAGAGGGTTATAAGAAGGGCCTTATCAGAGTCAGGCCTGTGTCTCTTCCTCCCCATGGATGGAGCACATCCTCAGAAACCCCATCAGACATCTCAGACAGCTGCCCTCCCTCGGGACCAATGCTGGAAGCCCTAGGGGTCTGGAGGGAAGGAGGGCCTTGGCTTTCCATCTTGAATCTCCTCCTGGATCGGCAGCCCAGCTTTCTGTCTTACAAGCGTCCAGGGAGCGGATTAGCTCTTTTTAATTTAAAACTTTCTATTTATAGATGCCTCCGTGGGGCCTGCTTTATTTGAGAGAGAGACACACACGCTCTCCCTCTTTCCCCCTCTCTCTGTCTCTCTCTCACAACAGACTGACTGCTTTGCTTGCCATCCAAAGGGAGGGCCAAATGATGGGGATCCTCTTGAGGGATCCAGAGTCAGCCCTCCTGGCAGATCTCTCCAGGGAACTGCCTGGGATTATTACTTGTGACCTGCTGGGAGATGGCACTGAATTGATTCCAGTCAGCCACCGGAGATCAATGCGTTGCACATTTCCAAAGGCTCCAGCCGTATCCTGCAGAGGGGTCCGTCGTCTCAGTCACCGTTGTTGGTGTTGACCTGCAGTGACTTGCTGTCATCATCAGCTTTTGGTTTTCTACCAGGAGGAACCTGGGTTGCCATGGATTTGTTTTGTCAGGTGCCTGGTAAGGACAGAGTGTTTTCTACTGGACATTGTGCCACGGCTGAGTCATGCTGACCTGAATGTGGACACCGAGAGACAGACCACACAGGACTGGGAATGCTTGGATTTCTCTGTGCCAAGGCAGAGGCAGGCAACATAAGTCCCCTCAAGTGCCTTTGGACTACCACTTCCATCACCCATGCTGGCTGGGGATGATGGGAGATGGTGTCCAGCAGCATCTTGGCCAGTCCTAGGTCCCATGCGTTCAGTTGGGTTTTCTCTTCTGTGTGAGTTAACCCTTCTCTAGGAACTTCTTCAGAAGGGCACAGAGTTTGGCAGGACCCAGCCAAGGGCCTCCATAATGCCCATGAGTGAGGCCTCCCTGTCGGTTCCAGTCGCTGGCTGCCTCCTTTCTGGCTCTCCTGTGACATGGCCTTTTTGAGAGTGGCACCAATGCTATGGGACCGCCTCCTGGCCACCAACCATGGCCTCATTTTGGTACTAAGTTAAAACCTGGCTACTGGCAAAAGCTGTCTTTTGAGGCACAGCTCTCCATGGGTTTGTCCTACTGGGCTGTGGGTTACATTTTTATTCCATGTGTCTGTATTGGATGGTTTCTTCAGACCAGGAGGCCCTTGGAGCCTGGCCTCTCCTTGCCCTTATCTTTCCAGGGAGACCATCACCGTCCTTCTGCTTTGCCTGGAGCTCCTTCTGCCGTCCTCAGCCATCCGGATCTGCAGCCGAAGGAGGTTTTGTGCTTCATTTACCTTTTGTTGTTGTCAGATAATCTTTTGTTTTATTTCTCTTTCACCCAGTGAAGTGTATGATTTCACGCACACACACAAATGCTGCGGGGAAGTTATCTCCAACAATTTCTCTGACACTCTTCTAAGGAACTGCTCTGACATTTCTGACATCCCTCCCAACATTTGTTGGTGGTCGCTAATGGCAACAGAGGGAAAACATTCGACAAGAGTTGGCTTTGGCTCTTCTTTTGCTGGAACGCAGCCCAAGGAAAGCCACTCCGTTGGTGCCTCTCCATCTGTGCAGCAGCCATGCATGGATGGCTGGGTGGGTTTCATTCCATTTTGAGGGTCCTGCCCTCTGCAGAAGCAGAAAACAAACTCACTCCATCATCTACAAGAGAAGATCCCTTCAGATATTTCAAGATGGCCTTCATGCCACCTCACAGATGCCCCTTCTCCAGGCTCCCTAAGCCATTCCTCATTATGTCTTTGGTGTCCAGACCATTGACCTTCCTGGTCACCATCCACTGGACATGTCCCACTTGGTCAACATCCTGAACAGCAAGGCTTTGCCCAGGACCGAATCCTCCCTGCTCTTCTCTCCAAGATGACAGGGAGCCCTCATCAGCCTGGCAGCCGGCAGTGATTCCACCTGGCAGTAGCCTGCATTTTACCAGCTTGTCTGCCAGAATATCACGGGGTGAGAATTTTTTCAAGTTTCTGTTTTGAGAAGAATATCCCAAAATTCACAGCTTTCTTCATAACTTGTGATGCAAAACACTGAAATGTGGGGGAAAGCAAGACTGCTCAGTTTGTCGATCCCAGCACTGAAGAGCCAAGCATTGAATCCAGTGCCACCCGTCTGCGTTTTTGGGGCTGAATGGGCTTTGCCACCTTCTTCCTTCCCCCCTTTCCCCATCATGACAGGTTCTCCATCTTGGAAGAGCAACATCGCAGGCAGGGACAAAGTGCTCCTCCCCAGGCTGGGAATGGCTCTGTAACCTGTTGAATTTGTTCAGTGGAAAGGAAGCGAAAGCCAGCTTGCAGACTGGATTGGGGCTTTTCTGGCCGCTGCATCACACTGTGGACTCACATTTACGTTGTGATCCTCTAAAACCTCTTCGTCTTTTTCCCATGCTCTGCTTTCAAACCAAGCATCACCCATCCTATATCTGTGCATTTCATTTTTTCCTGCCTAATGTGGTACTTTGCATTTATCCCTGCTGAAATTCATTAAGATAAAAGGCCCACTAATGAGCCCGGCCTCCTTCCTGGGCGCTGCTGCCTGGATTGGGTTGGATTTTGGAGGAGGAAAAAAAAAGGAAGGGATTGGGGGAGACCCCCCCAAAAAAAGAAGAGGCCGTCCACCCACCACTGGCCCAGTCTGGACATCTCAGGAATACTGAATGGGTTGCAGGGGAGACTTTTTGATGGCAGCAAAGCGGAGAGGGTGCACAGTACATTTTTAACTTCATTCGTTTGGGTATTTTAGTAATTTATTGCTTTTAAAATATATACAGACACACATGCACACACACACATCCAGACCCAGATGAGGGTCCTCTCCCCTGCTCTCTCCCCAGGATATACATCAGGGCCGAGGTTGCGGATGACAGATTGTCCTTGTGGGGTGCCAGTGCTTTGCCAGCTCCTTCAAAATTGGAGGGGACCCCTAAGAGTTCTCTAGCCCACAACTGAAGCTCTCCCGAGAGACCCCCATTCCACCTCTGAACAAAGACCCCAAAGAGGGAGAGTCTTCCATCCTCCCAGGCAGCCTCTGCCACAGTCAAGCAGCTCTTACCATCAAGGCGTTCTTCCTCGTTTTTAGCAGGGGAGACCCTGCCCCTTCCACCCCCAAAATAACCAGTTAGCTAAAGCCTGCATGGGGCAATCTTCCCAGCCAGCCAACTAGCCGGCCACCTTTCAGTCTTTCTGGCTGCTGTAGTTTCCTGGAGGGTCTCATTTGACTAAAACCCAGTACAGCCACCAATCCATCATTCTGAGTCTCTTTGTTTATGTTCCAGTAGGATTCAAGGTGGCTTACAGATTAAAAGGAGGTCCAAGTCAAACGACATGCAGCCGATAACACACTGCAAGCCAAGGCCCTGATCTACTGCACCCTTTGGCTGAGTTTTCTAAAACAAAACCTTCCTTGGCAGCAACTCTCACCTAAAAAGAAAAGGGGGAAGGTGATTGCGCCAAAGGAAGCGTGGGGCGGATATTTTTGTCCCTTGGAAAGGAAATGACTCACTGGCCAATTGAGGCTGAGAAGCCCTGTAAGGCGGGTGGCAGCGCTGGCAGCTGCCAGGTGCAGAGACTGGCAAGTGGCCGAGGAGATTGGCAGTAGCAGAGTAAAGAGCACAGCCCACCATGTGTTGGATTGGTTTCGGGCAACTGGTAGCCATGGAGAGACATTGGGGCAAGAGAAGGGCTTCTTCCACTGGGACTGTGGGACTGGCAGCCTGGGCAAGGCAGCTCTTGGAGGGGGCACTGCTGGGGGTGCATTTTGGAAGAAGGCAAAGGCCAGGGTATTCATTGCCTTTAGGGAAAGCCCAGTGATGTTCATTCACGGGGTACCGTAAGTCAACGGGTGACTGGAAGGCACACACACAACACAGGGCTGACAGCCTGGGAAGCTTTCTTTCCCAACATATATCACAGTCCATTTGCAATGTTACTTTAAGGCCTGGGAACATCTTAAATTTCTTTGTGTAATGACTAAAATGTACTAGTTATTTTTCACTTATAAAATGCACTTTGCTGTCTGTCATTTCTCCCAATTTATGTGTATTTATCTATGCACATTTTGCAAAATCTGGAGAAGTGCTGAATGCGAACCCTGCCTCTTTGCCAGTCCATCTATGGCTCTGAGGAGTGTGGATTAGCTTAACTTTAAAAATGCAGACCCTCATGGCATCTTGTGAGTGCCTTCGGCTTGTGGAAGTTCCTCTGTGGAAGAGACTGGACATTTTTGTCCAACGTCAAAGGCCTGGACTCAGTTCAAGAACTTGCAGAAGTGGGGCTGGGCATGCCATGTCTTTGCAAGTGCCAAGTCAGCTGTACTTTTGGTTGCACATTTGGCTGCCATTTTACACAAAGGTTGTTGACCATCATCCATCTCCCTCCATCTCCTTCTCTCCTTTTTTAACCCTTGGCTTCCCTCCTCCAGCCTTGAGCTGCTGGGACCCCCACTTGCATTAGGATTGCTTTATTGTTTTATGGTGGTGATGCAAACTCTCCCTTGGAATTGGGCAGGTGAGAAGCAGTGTGAAATAGTTCTGATCAATAGACAGAGGAAAAGCGATTGTATTCAACGTTTGAGCGGGTTTGCCTGGAAGGGGCCCAGCTCTGCTCTGGCCAAAGCAGCACTCAGGAGTGTTTTGTGAACTGAACTTCTTGAAGTGCAGGTGTGCCTGCAGCCTTTGTGTAACTGGATGGGCTTCCTAGGCTGAAGGGAGGTGTTTTCAGCAAAAGCTCTCAGAATCCCCTGCCCAGCTTGCACATCTGGAACAAGCCAGGCTGGGAAGGCCAGGCTATCCCTTTGGGGGCAGGGAAAGCGGTGGCTCCGTTTGGCTGTCCGTTCCTTGTCTGTCTGTCTGAGGAGTCACTCTGCCATTGCAGTGCCAACCTGTGCCATCTCATTCCTCATTCCTCTGCATTCAGCTCGTTTCTATGCATAATTATCCTTCTTTTGTTGCTTTATTGCACTTTTATGTAAATCACCTTGAACTTTAGAAAGCCTGTAAAGAAAGGGAAGGGAAGGCAGATTTGTTTTATTTATTTATTTCATTTTATTCACATGCCACCTTTCTCCTGGAGTGGGATCCAAGGCAACTCACAGATAAAATTGTTTTAAAACTTACCAATACATCTTTAATACAATTGAAATAATTTCATTCAAATTGTATAAAATTATTATTTTAAAAATACAAAAGTTAAAAATCTTTGGAAAGGGAAGGGAAAGGACAGGAAGGGAAGTGTGTTGGGCATCTGTTCTGTGTCCCAGACTAGGGAGGGCTGAAGTGGAAAAAGAGGGGGGTCCCCAAAGTCAGCTTTGGCCTCTGATGCCCCCCCCGGTCACCAGCCACCCAACTCAGGCCTTGCGACTCGGGGCAGAAGCCGAGGCTTCCTTGCTGGGCCCCATCCGCCTGCCGTATGCTCCCCCTCTTTTCCTGCTGCTTTCTGCTTTTCCAAGCCAAGCATGTTGTCTTTTCCAACACAGGGGTCCTCTGCCATCTTGATGTTGAAGCTGCCTCCTCCCACTTATTCCCCTGCTGACACTGTTGTTGTTGTTGTGTGCCTTCAAGTTGTTTCCAGCTTACGGCAACTCTGTCATGGGAATTCCTTGGCCAGCTTTGCTCAGAGGAAGCTTGACGTTGCCTTCCTTTCAGGCTGAGAGAGTGTGACTTGTCCAAGGCCACCCAGAGGGTCTCCATGGCCTAGTGAGGATTTGAACTCTGGTCTCCCAAAGCCCTAGACCAACACATAAACCACTCAACCACACTGGTTCTCTTTGTGATTCTGTTTATTTCTGTCCTGCCTTTCCCCAAAAACTTTCTCTCAAGGCACCCTTCCCTGAGGAGGACCACTGCCACACGGCTTCTCCTCCCTCCGTCTTGTGACACAGGGAGGCTCATTTCCACATCAAGGAGCCGTGGTGGTGATGGGGTTTGCAGGATGAAGAAGCCACTGCTTGCAAAACAAAGAGATAAATCAATAGATAGATAAATCAGTGTTTCCAAGTGCTTGTGAGAGAGAACCACTGCTCTGGGGCTGCTTAGCCATTCAGGGCCCATCCTCGCAGTGCATTTCAGATGCGCAGCCCCACATTGCTAGAGACCAGAAGCTCAGCCTTCCTGGAGCAGAGGCAGCCATTCAGGAAGGATGGCATTAAATCACCTCTCCCTCTGTCCCCAGTTGGCATCACTTGCACCCTCTTGGAGTTGTGCATAACTAATCGGCAGCAACGCATGCCAGGAAAGGCTGGGGAAGCAGCCGCAATCAAGACGGAGCAAAGGTGTGGGATTTCTACTTCACAAAGTCCCCAGTCCTGTCTTAGTGAGAGCAGACCTGTGGGGTTATTTGTGGACTGTTGGGTTGACTCAGTGGGCCTTTCCTGGATGGGTGCATTTCTATGAGGGCGTATGTGCATCCTCTTGCACAACCAGTTCATGTCATGAGAAGATTCCCCTCCAAAAGATAATCCAGGAGGGAATGGGTGTCACCGAAAGCAACCTCCCATGTGCCTTCATCCAAAGGGAAGCCACCACAGCACCTGGCTTGGAGGAGAGCAGGGGATTGGCAGAGCCTCCAAAAGCAGGAAAGTCCCCCTGCGAGGCGAGAAGCTGCTCCGTCAGCAGAAAGAGGAGCAAGCCATGGGAGGCCATTGCATGTGGAGAACCTGCTTAACGCATTAGCAAACAGGAGACACCATTCATCATGCCTCCGAACGATGCCCCAGGTCCAAATGGGCTTTGATCATTATCCCCAGACCGCCAGCCTAGTTATTGTCTTCCCAGCGATCCTCCAGGAGAGTGTCCACAATGAATAACTGCTCAATTCCGAGGCAGCCTGGCACATCCTCCGTTCACCCCTTCGGCCCCACCGCCGTCCCCCCACCCTCCAGCGCTGCACCTTCACAGCCGCCCTGCACAGAGAAGATGCATTATTAAAATGCACTTAGAGCAAAGCAGCATCAAATGGATGGTGCTCCAGCCAGCTACGTCAAAGACAGTTTAGCTGCCAGAGCAGAAGGGATGATGAAGTGTGAGGTTGTTTACAGGCTCAGGCTGGACTCAGGGAGGTATGTTGCTGGAAGAAATTAGCATGGTGGTGCTGGTGGTGGGGAACTAGGATGTTGAGGAAGCACCTCTGACTCTCAGGGGCCATTTGTACCACCCAAAGGCTGATCAGCAGCACCCCAGAAAAGGTCTCTTCTCGTCCAAGGCTGGATTGCTCTGTACCTGAGGAGGTGCTCAGGTTCCTTGCCATCTGCCACCCTGGCACCTGCAAAATGCACACCTTCTCTCGCTGCATCTGGCACTTTTGTGCCATGGGAGGGAGCACTCCCTCGCCTGCAGTCAAACAAAGGGGGGGTTACTCTGTGACGCTTCATCCAGGGGTGGCACCTGCCTGCGATGGCCCACTAAATGCTCAGCGCCTTCCCTGGCCTGGTCTGCAAAATGCTGGGCTACTTCTGCTGCCTTGGCCAGGCCTCCTGGGCTTCAATTTTGGTCACGTAACTGTGATGGATTTGTTGAGAGAGAACTATCAGTCCATGTGGGCATGACAGAATGGTGCCATGACCCAGCCTTTTCAGAATCTCTGCAGCAATATTTGCTCTTAACAGGCTCAACACCAAAGCCCATCGAGAGGCACAGAGAATTGCCATTCCTTCCACCTTTGGGTTCTTCCTTACCCAGGGTGGAAATGAAATATTAACAGTCCAGGAATTTCCATCAAGCTCTGGAGAAGGTTCAGGGAGATTTGCAGAAGGATGGAGAGATTCTTATTTGCCCCATAGGTCAGAGCTAGCCCCCTTCCTTTTTTAATGCTGAAAGGGAACAGGACTAAACCATGTTATGCTTAAAAACCCTGTGCAGGGCAGGCAGCCTGGATTTTCTTGCTTTGTTGCTGCCTGCCCAGGTAGGCCCCCGAGTCCTTCTGATTCCCAGAGGAGGGACCGGGGCCAACTGGGAAAGCGCCAGGAGCACCCGCCTGCGCCACTTCTGAGCTCTGAATCATCCCTGTAAAAAAGCCAGAATTTCTCCCTCTTTTGTTTTAGAAAGCTGCTCTAAAGTGGGTTAGTGGATCAGAGCAGATCCCCACTTTGTTATTCACAGAGTGCTTCTGTCTTTTGGCTCTTGCAAGAGAACACTCTGCATTTTCTGCTCTCTTTTACAGAAATGTTGGGGGGGGGGGGGACGACGACACCATGAAACCCAGCCCTTCCGACTCCAGCTCCAGCGTCTTCTATTTTTACCTCCCTGAATCTGATTCTCCTGCTCAGCTCCCTTTCTTGCTTCCCTTTAAGCAGCGGAAGAGCGAGCAACCATGCCCTTCTTCTTGGCACGCATTTAAGGCATGGCTGCGTAGCCCATATGGCACTGTGCGGTGAGGTCACCCTCAGGACACCCCAAGGCCTCTTCTCTCCTGCCCACAGACACACATGTGCAAGAAGGAGGCCCCGTGGCACGGCCACAGCATGTCCCTTCCGGGCAGCTCCCTTCAGCCCACAGTTTTCCTCCCGTGGCTGCAGCGCAACCAGACTGCAGGAAATGTTTTTCAGGGCCACCAAGATTTCTAAGATTTTAAAGCTTCAAATTGACTTTGCTGAGATGCTCAGGGCAACAAAATGAATAAATAAAGACATGAACTGCACTGTTGAGTGCATGAATCCAGACTGTTGTGATAAGCCCCTGCAGTTGGTGCTAGCTATGTATTGAAAATAAGCATCGGTTTCAGATTTTCATAATTTAGATAGTTTGGTACTCATGCGATCCTTGGTCTGGAGAAAAGAAGGGATATAAATCAATCCTTAGTTTTGAGCCCCAGGCATCTCTTGGCATGCATTTTTAGGTGTATCTTGAAGAAATGAGCACTAGAAACATCCTCTTTTAAAATCAAAAGCAAAGGCATTGCTTGGGAAGCCAGAAATGTTCCATTTTGCAGCTTCAGGAAGAAGCAGGACAAGAGGACAGTCCATTGCTGGGTCTGCCTCAGCCCTGATGGGAACTCTCTGGGTTGTTTGTCAGGAGTGTTGTTTGGTACTGGTCACAACTAGGATCTAATTTCCTCCCCATTTCTACTGGGAACTGTGGGCCGGTTGCTCTGCCCTCCCCGTCTCTTCATGGGTGAAGCACTCCTGTGCCCCTTTTCCAAAGAGCTGGGAACGAGATCAAATCCTCCCAATCCAGGCCCAGCCACATCCCTTGAAACACTAAGTGTGCAAGTGAGAAAGAGAGAGATTCAGAGCCAACCCCCCTTCGGAGTTATCAGAGAGCTCCCCTCTCTCCTCCCTCTCTCTTCCTCTTGTTCCTTCTCTCCCCCATTTTGGTGATCTCCCCCTAAATTATACATGAAACGTATCAGGGTGACAAATGCCTCCTTACAGCTTCCATGAGTCAGGCCTAATGGTGCTTACTTGGCACCATCCTTGCGTTTACATGGGAAGAGAAGAGGCAAAGTGGTTGCTTTATAGGACCACTCTGCAAACACCTTCAGCCACCTTGGGGAGAAAGGACAACCTTTCTCTTTTCCAGGAGGTCAGACACTGGTTAAGGATCCTCCCAGGTAGGCACACCTGCACTTGGCATCGCTCCCCCCCCCCCTTGGTCAGTCAGGCCAGTCACCTGGTCATTGGACCTGGGGATTGGCTTGCCATATCCTGGTTCCGGGTGGGACATTCACGGTTTTTCAACCATCTGGAATGTCCCATCCCAGGTATGGCAGCAATCCCGGAAGCTCCCGGTCACCACCTCCTCCCTCTTAGCTGCTGCGCTTTTTGTGCGGCAGTGGCAGTAATATAAGGCCTAGCTGCCATACTAGGCCTTGCCAGGAAGGAGGGCTCGGGGCGGAGCCGCGCAGGGCCTAGCTAGTGGGCTGGGCTCCAGAGGAGGAGGCCACGCTTCCTCCTCTGGAGGCCAACCCACTGGCTAGGCCCTGTCTCTGCCTCTGAGAAGGCTTGCTGCTGAGCTGGGCTGGCGCAGCCTCTCTCCTCGGAGCCTAGCCGGGATCGGCAAAGCCTTCTATGGAGGCAGAGGAGCGTCCTCTGCCTCCGAAAAGGCTTGCTGCCATTTATATCACTTTACCAAATATGTCCTACATTTTCAAAATATGTCCTACATTGGGGGGGGTTTGTCCTACATTTGTCCTACATTTTTATACATTTGTCCAGGTTTGAAGGTAGACAGTTATGGCAAGCCTACCTGGGGAGGCCGAGATGGGACACAGAGCCACCTTAGCCAGGAGAGAGTCTGTCATCTCTGACCATCCCAGCCTGATGGGTAGTTTTTGCAAGGGAAAAAATGCAAACCAAGGTCATGTTTAATTGCCATTCTCCTACCAGAAGGATTTGGAGTGGGGAAACACTATAATAGACTCAATTAATGAATACATTTATCTAGGACAAATACCGTCTCCCCATCAGAACCTACTCCAAGAAATTAAATGCAAAATCTAATTAGGATGGTGTGTGTTTGGAAAGCTAAGCAGTCTAATGAAGGGAATCATCCACCCTGTCAAAGGGAAAGGATTTATGCGCCCACCGGGTTATGACTACTTGGGTCTCTGAAATGGTCTCGCCCGCCTGTGTCCGCTTCTGCTCTGACAAGAGAGGTGCCGCTTCGGATCAGGAGGCAGGAGCCGGACAGCCACTAAGCTGAACCACAGGGACGTGCCCAGCATTGTCTTCCAGCCCAGAGAGATCCAAGGAGCAGCCAAGCAGAGCTGGGCAAGAGGCGAGGGGGGGAGCCTTGGGTGCCCTTGGAAGAAAAGGTTGGAGGGAGCAGGAATCCCCACAAACACAGGGAGGCTTCTACTTGCCGTCTCAAGGAGCCCTGGGAAGTGGAGGTCCCCCATAGCCTGCTAGCAGTGAGGGGGGCTGGGGGCTGTCTAGGTGGAAAGGGATCTCTCAGCAGCATCTCTGGGGCCAGACTGGCACTTGAATAGCTCTATGATCTGTGACAGAGAGCAGTGTGAACTGGACATAATAGTGATAGCAAGTGCATTTCTATGCCGTGCAGCAATGTATAAGCGGTTTACAAAGTGTAAATGGCTTGTGAGGGAGTGGCCACAGTGCAGGCATTTAACTCCCTGGGAGATGTGTGCCCACTGTGCTTCCAAGGCAGCTCAGAAGATCCTCTAAAGATGGCACCGTGCATGGAATATGCCCTCCTGGCTGGGAATCCTTTGAGGAATCGGCTCTTTGTGGGCATTGCCTGCACCCTCTGGACAGATGGCTAGATCCAGACATGGGCTGCTCCTTGTATTTGGTTCTCCACCAAATGCTGTGATTTTCAGCTCTCTGAATATGTCAGAATGCAATGACCCCAGTATATTTTGGAATCGATACGTTAAGAGGAGCAAAAAGGCACTCCCATGGGGCTTGCTGGCCTTTGGGCCCCTGTGTTTGAGTCAGACACTGGCAAAGGGTGATTCCCAGGGCCTTATTTAGTTTCTAGGAAGGCGGCTCTTCTCCATCATCCTGGTACCCTTTCCTGGAAGCTTTCCAGGCTAGACACTGCCCTCCCTGTGGAAGCATCTCTCAAACTTCCCTCCTTCACTTGCCTTCCCTCTCTCTTGGCTGCTTTTCCCATAAAATCTTTGCATGCATGTGCAGCACACTCAGGGGCAGGCTTGCCATGCATGGCAGGTGTGCCTCCCGCTTCCAGTGGTCATAAAAAGACCTGGAGTGGAAGAAGCGCTCTGCAAATTTTATGCGGCCATCATCCTCACTGTTGTCTGAAAGTCTCAATGTCAAAGCCTCTCGATCTTGATGACTAAACTACCGACTCGGCAGAAATGAGTTGGGGGCTTCCAGCACAGATCTTTCCCTTTCTTTGGGGTGGGCTCCTCAAGGGGGGCATATGAGGCTTGGTCAGCCCTCATGCTCCTGAGGAAGGGCTGACAGGAACTGAGGGGTCTCTTGGGAGTGATTCATTGCTAACCAGAGGCATGCTGCTATGAGAGGCAGTGTGGGACTGTCGTTTATGTGTTGCTTTGGGAGCCCTGGGTTCTAATCCCTGCTTGGCCAAGGAAACCCCCTGGGTGCCTCTCTCAGTAGCCGCAGAGGAAGCCCCCTTGGATGAAATCTTTCCAAGAAAACTCAAGGCAGCGTCACCATAAATCGGAGGAGGATATGTGGGGCCCTCCTTGTTGTTGTTGTTGTTCTGCGCCTTTATGTCTGCCTGACCTTGCCTCTCTCTCTCCTGGGGGTTTTCTGGTCAAGGGTCTCCCAGAGAGGATTGAGAGAGGGGGGCTTGGTTGGCCCCACCTGGCCTTGGACAGGCGCAGTCCCTGGGAAGCCTTCTTGAAACTGGGAAGAAGGGGGATCAGAGAGACCCCCCCCATCCTTGCCCTGAGGAGCATGGCCTGCACCCCCTTCCCCTCCCTTCCACTGCGTGGCCCCCCCAACTTGGTTCCCACTCTCACCAGCTCCCTTGGGGATTATGGGGCCATCTGACCCACAACAAAGCTTTCTTCTGGCTCCACAGAGACCCCCAGAGTCTCCCTCCATTCCAGGGGTGGGCTGGGCTGCCCCATGACCCCTTTCAGAGTGAGGACTGCTGGGTGGGAGAGATGGGTTGGTTATGGCAGCCCCCCGGAAAGCACCGCATCCCCCAAGCGAGGGGCTTGGGTCAGAACGAAGTTCAGGTCAATTAAAACAATTTATGTGCTTGCTAATGATTTCAGACCATTTTAATTTATTAGTAAGTAAACAACTTCAAAAGTGCCTTCCTTTGGGAGCCGCACAGGGGGAACCGTACCCGGTTCTGGAATAAATGAAGCCTTGGGTTTGGAGGGAGGGGATACTTTTATGGCCAGGCAACGCAACGCAACACACACACACACCACGCTACTTTATGGCTTCAAAGTTGCTGGAAACAATTAAAACTTCTAATCAGTTCTTTAGAGCTTTTTTCAAGGAATGCAAATGAGCAAGGAATGCAAAGAAGAAATGTTTTGTTTTTCCTTGCAGGGACCCTGGAGGCAATGGGAGGGCAGTGGCTCTTCTCGCAGCCTTGGGACAGGAGGACACACTGACAATTCGGCTGGGTCACTGGGGGAGCCTTAAGCAGAAGGCCTTTGGTCTTTTGCACATGCTCAGAGGAACTCTTTCCAGTAAGACTGGGACTCTCTGCCTGTGGAGCTGTACAATTCTGTTGCAAAGTGGCAAAGCAGAACGGCTGATTCCTCAGCTGAATGTGGGACCACTGTGCAGCCCAACACCCCCTTCATGCTCAACGGCAGCCTGTTTTTGGCTCCTCTTTGGCCACCAAATAAATTGAATGTGGGTTTTCTGCATCAGACAACAACAACACTCTCCAGCCTCTTCTAGAGGGGAACTTAAAAGTGATTCCACCCGTGTTTTGCATGCGTTCAGTGCTTTTCGAACATGGGGAGAGAGCTATTGTGGTGTGCACTTTGAGTGTTGGCCCAGGACTCTGGGAGACCAAGGTCTGAATCCTTGTTGAGCAGAGGAATTCTTGGGCAAGTCACACTCTCTCAGCCTCAGAGGAAAGCAAGGGCAAATCTCCTCTGGAAAAATCTGGCCAAGAAAATCCTGAGATGAATTCACCACAACCAGACTTTCCTGGCTGATGGCCATCCTGTAACTCAGGCTCTGTGCATTGCTGGGGAATGTACCAAGAGTGGGAGACACTCTCGCACTCGCAATCACACACTCGCACTCGGCTCCAGATTAACAGTCCGTGTGGCTGGCTCAGGGTCACCGCATTGGCTGCCCCTTCCCTGTCACCGCTTCAATTTGGCCCCAGGTGAAATTGAGTGTCAGCTGCCAGGGCCGCTCAGATCCGTCAAATCCCCCTGCCTTCCCTTTTATTAGTTCTATCCGTTTTATTGCCTGGCTCCAGCTCCGAAGGGTGATGGTTGTTCAGTGACAGGAGCCGCAAAAAAATCAGTCAAGTTGACAACGCTTTTTAGATTCCATTTTCCCCTCCTTTTCCTGATGCTTATATCTCTTTTGTGGAGGAAGGGGAAGAGGAGCCCCGGGAACTTTCAGAGCAGAATATGGCAAAGTCTGGTCCATGCATCCAGATGTGACTGGTGGTGCCCCGGCACAGCGCAGATGAGGAGCGTACATGGGCTCCGCTCTTTGGCAGGCATTGGAGGGAGGCAGTGGAGCTGCAGCAGAGCTGCTGCTGGAGGGGCTGCTCTGGAAGCGGGTTCGAGATGCAGGAGAGTCCCCTCCACCTTCACTCTGATCCACATCCAGGATCAAACCCTGAGCCCCAGAGTTGGAGTCAATGCCTGTGCCTGCCTTCAAGCTCCATGCCAACGTTTGACAACTCCATGAGTTTCACGGGGTTTGCTTAGGCAAGGAACTTTCAGAGGTGGTTTTGCCAGTTCCTTCCTCTGAAATCTAGCTGACAGCACCTGGGATTCCCTGGTGGTCTCCCATCCAAGTACTAACCAGCGCTGACCCTGCTTAGAGTCCAAGATCTGATGCAATCTGGTGCTTTGAGGGGATTTAGCAAGGGAGCAGCATCATACCACATTCCAAGAATTTCTCCCATTATTTGAAAGTTTATCTCCTCATCTTGGCTTTAGATAACCCCCTTCCTCAAACTATTGTCCCCTAACTACTGTTGTGGATGATCATGGTTAAAGCTGAATTCTTCATCAGTGTCATTGTTGTTGTGTGCCTTCAACTCAATTCCAACTTATGGTGACCCTAAAGTGGACCTATCATAGGGACTTTTGTGCAAGATTTACTCAGAGGAGGTTTGCCATTGCCTTCCCCTGAAGGTGAAAGCATGTGGCTTGCCATAGCTGAGCATGGCTTGGACCCTAGTCCCTCCAGTGCCCTAGTCCAGTGCTCAGACCATGACACTGGCAGCCCATCACCATGCCCACAAGTTGTGCATTTCCGTTAGTAAAGGCACACACATTGCTCACTCGCTGGTATCAGTGTCTGTCCATAGGCCCTTGACAAACTTCTTTCTCTCTGTAAGAACTTTATCGCACCCGTCCCCCCCCCCCCATTACGGGTGCGAGAGGAGGATGCCAAGCCGTCCCCGTTCAGTGCTGAGGGGCACCATTTAACGCCCCTCGGCACTGAACAGGGATGGCTTGGCGCCAGGGGATGGAACGGAGCCTTTTGGAGGACACTTTGGCGTGCAATAAAATCCATTTTTGGCTGGTCGCGCGCGCACACAAACATCCTCCTCTCGTACTCGTAACGGGGGGAAAAATGGGTGTGATAAAGTTCTAAGTCTGAAGGGTGCCACAAGATCCCTTTGCATACTGATCCAGATTAACATGGCTGCGTCTTTGAAGCGTAAAACAATGTAACTTCTGTATGTTTCAACTACACTGCCTTTGTTTTAATTTATAAGTCAGAGTTCTGGGGAAAAGCAAGATATAAATAATAATGGTCATGATGATAATGGTGTTGATAATAATAGTGGTGGTAATAATAAGAATAAGAAATGTAAGAGTAAACTGGTTGTCCAATTATTATGTTTCAAGCCCACCTCCCTCCTCGGGAACGGACCGACTTGGGACATATTTTCCACCTTGAAGTAAAAAAAACTAGCCAGGAACTCTTGCTGCTTTTGGCCCTTAATGAGTGTGAAAAGGGTGATGGAGGCCAGGAAGGCAGCCTGGAACCTGGGCTTAAAACCTGAGACCAAGGAGTGAAATCCCATGAAGCCAAGAGAGTGGGTCGTTGGAGGGAGAGAGAGGGGAAAACCCAGCGTCAGCCAAGCAGTCCTATTTCCAGCCTCTTCCAAGCAGATTTCGGCTAACGCCTGCAGTTCTGTTGCCATGAAATATTTATTTATTGACAAGACGAGGGGGCTCCCCCTCCTTCTTCTCCCCTCCTTCCTTCAGCCCCAAATCTCAGCCAGGAGAGCTTGAAAGCGGCTGCATTTCCTGCGGGATTTGAAGGTCCTCCGCTCGCTCTTCTCCTTGGCGAGAGATAAGAGCTGTGGTACCACCAGCTGGATTTGGCAGTCATAGAGGCGTTTATCAAACGGGGTTTTTCCAGCTCAGGTCCAGGGTGATTGCGAATCGAGCGATGCAGATTCACATCATAACGTGAAAATATTTTCACACCTGGTTCCTTTCAATGGGAGCTCTTTGCGCAGGGCTTCCGAACTGAACCCTTACTGGCTCCTCATTTTGGGGAGTCTGCTAAAAAGTGAGTTGACGGGATTCGCATTGGGGCTGGGTTCGAATTCACCACGGATTGGTCTGGTGTGGAATGACACTTTGCTTGTGCTCTGGAACACCATCGCAAAACCCCCAGGTTGCAAATTTCCCATGATGCCGTGCTGCAATTTTGCCCCATTTGCTTCCAGTGCTCCCCCCTGAAAGAATGCATTCAGGTTTTAACGTCGGGAGGAGCCATGCTGGCGAGGAGAAAGGGGAAAGGGGGGGGCAAAGAGAGAGAGAGTGGGGTTAGTAAAGTGTCTAAAGGACTCTTTGGGGGTGGGGGGCAGGCGTCCTCCAAAGTGGGGCCAAGGGGGAGGCAGGGTTTACTTCCAAGTAGAATTGCAGCTTCTACACTGATTATTTTGCAGGGAAAGAAATTTATTATTATTATTATTATTATTATTATTATTATTAAAAATTCTTTCACTGCAAAATAACAACAACAACAATAACAATAATTTTGCCGGTGGGTGATACATTCGGATGAAGCAGAGGGCATTTAGAGATAGGTGACATTCCCTATCCTTCACGTGAGGCTAGGGATGGAGGGTAGATCCAGATGGCAGATCTGAAGGGAAAGAAACAGAGGCTGGAGGCAGAGATGGTACTCCCAGAATTCCATAGCCTCAAGCCAAGGACCCCACAACAAACTCCAACTCCAATAATAATAATAAAGTTATTAGTTTGCTGAGGCAGCAGAGCTCTCTGGCAGAGAAGGCTCAATGTCTCAGGACACTACAGTTCCCAGAATTCCATAGCACTGAGCCAGGACAGTTAAAGTGGAGTTAAACTGGATTATCTCCCCAGTGTGGATGCAACCTAAGAGAAGGCAACTGTTACAAAGGGAAGGAGAGATGTAGATGAAACAGATGAGGAGAATGACAAGAGGATAGATGTTGATGTGGATGAAATGGTTGGGGGCTCTGACAGGGAGGATCCCTTTGAATTTGGCTGCCAGGGATGGGAGAATGGAAGGGAGGAAGAAACGGGAAGCTGTCATTCAGGTGAAAATGGAACCAGGCTCCCTTCTTCAGCCCAGAAGTGCAAAGGTTCAGGATGCGTCCAGAGCCCCACTGAGCATGCGCAAGGGTCCCAATTTGAATTGTTGAATCCCCATGGTATGCACCAGTGTGGAAATACAATGTGCACTCACTCCGCTTTGCCTGAATCCGCATCACGTGACTTGCCTTGGATTCGATTCCCCCTCAGTTTGGAAGGGTAACAGAAGGCCACTACCAGGTGTGATAAAACAGTCACGGTATAACGTCAATTCCTATCGTTCGACCCGCAGTCACCCCTGATCTTAGCTCCAATAACCTCAGTGTGATAAACGCCAGAGATTCCTCTTGGCCCTCGCTGTCACCATAAACCTTGAGAGCGCTTGCTGAATGTCAGTTCCGCTTTGGAATTAAAATATCTCCTGTTTTGCTGCCTCTATTGTTCTGCCACAGCCTCAGGTTTGGGAGGGAAGGAACTGCTTAGGGCTCTGCTTGATAACTCTTTATAACCCTGGCATATCTCAGGGCAGGGATTGCAAAGGTGGGACTCTGCAATGGACTTTCAGGGAAGAGGAGGAGAAATCTTGCCGGATTGGACCAGGGTTCAAATGCCCTCTTGGCCATGGAAACCCACCGTGGGGCCATGGATAAGTCATGCTCTCCCAGCCTCAGAGGGTGGCAGTGGTGGCAAATCCTTTGCAGCTCCTTTGCAGTCTGGTCCTCCTGAGAACTATCCCAGGCCCTGAGCTTCTGGGGACTGGAGATTCCTTTGCAGTCTGGTTGGCCTAAGAGCTGTACAGGGCCCTCAGTTAATGGGAACTGGGTTGTGAACTGGTGGGGCCTGGGATCATCCCATTCTTTTGCACCTTCAAAGGCTGAGCTCAAACCTGGAACAGATTCAAGTTCTTCCTGAGTCTGAGCACTTCTGTCCTAAGCAAAGCCCCAGCCTTGTGCCTGGCCTGCCTGCCTGCTCTGCTGGCCAGCTTCTTTCCCTCCCTCCCTCCCTCCCTCCCTCTCTCCATCTTGGCTTTTTCCTTCCTGTCTGCCTGGCAAAGCCACATAAGGGAAGACGGCAGAAGAGTGCCTACCCATTGCATGTGGCTGGTGTGGGACCAAGAGATATTCCACCCTTCTGCTGGGAGAAAGCCATGAACCCTCTCAGAGTTTCTCATCACTCAGTGGTGCTCTTTCTTCTCTCCCAAAACTTGTGTTTATTGCTGCCCATCTCCCCCACATTGCAATGTCAAAGCCACATAAAATGTTTTGCTTCTGCAGGCAGGCCTGGAGTGATGTGCAGCAGAAAGGAATACATTAATCGGGAGTAGCTTGTTCCGGAGCCATTCCTTGCGCAAATGGAGGCAGAGCCCCCCCCCCCAAAAAAAAGAGCTGGATGAGACCTTTTTCAATTAGATTGTGGGGAGAGAAGGAAATAAGAGCAATGGTTGTCTCTGGGAGGTTCCTCACGAGGGCGGAAAAGGTGACCAAGTGCGCCCTCTCATCTCGACCCACCAAACCACAGCTTCCTTCTGGTGTAAGTTGTTTGGAGATGCCATGGATCTTCCTTGCGCAAGACCTCAGTGGCCCAGTCCCAGCTTGCTCCAAATGGCCACCGGACCTTGTCTCGGCTCTCGTGGTCAAGAATCATATCCTTGAGTGCTGGAAAGAAGAGCTGGTTGCCAATTTGGCCTCAAGTGAAATTTCAAGGTGAATTCAAGGTGAACTCCCTTGAAGAGTTGAACTTCTAAGGAATTTCAAAAGAAGCAAAGGGAATTTCAAACAACTCTCCGGAGGGATTCCTTTTGGAGATTCCTCTGTCCCCAGCATGGCATGCCTTCTGTGAGGAGACACACAGACCCCCGCATGGACCCATGGCTCCGTCCGCCAGCTCAGGAAGAGCACCCAGCCGCCCAGAAAGGCATCCTCCAGCGATCTTCTAGTTGTTATCATACGTTTCCAGAATATTATGAACAGTTTACATGATTGCTTCTGGGGACATGGCAGGGACACCCCAGAGCAGCACACAGCTTGCAAGGAGATGTTGGAAACCTGTGTGCTGCTTGGCCGCCCCTTTGGGCTCCGTCCTGGTCTTTTTTGCAAAGATTTGGGGGAAGCTGCTTCCTCTCTGTTTTGGGGCCGTTGAAGGGAAAAGTCTCCCTCACCTGGCCTTAGCGTGAGATGGGGGGGACGAAGCAAGGGCCATGGCTGGTTTGTGGGCCCAACTTCCAGGGTCTGTGTGCGCATGTGCCTTGCCACCATCACCTCTTCTGGGAGATCCAGAGCACCATAACGCACCATTATTACTTTCTGGATAATGTATACGTTTTCACGATGGCCCGGCCTCCCTCCTTCATTTTTCATGAGAACTGGCACAAGATTAATGGTAGGCCCAGGAAGGAACATAGTGCCAGCCTGGCTTGATTTATGGACCACTTAGCATTGATGAAGCTGCAACCACGCCTCAAACAGCTGTTTGGCTGCATTTCTCTTTATCAAATCCTCCACCACGGCCACTTTCCCATTTTAGCCACTTCTCCAGCCGAGGTCTTCCTCCTTCAAGGGCCCAGTCGCAACCTGGACGGGGTCTCTGCCTTTCTTCCCTACCCGGCGGTGGAGGCCGGTTGCCAGTGGAGGTGCCTTGGGGAGCCTTTTTTTAAAGTTCAGACTAAAACCCAAAGCAGCAGTTCCACTGAACCACTGACAGTTCCTGAGTAATAGCTGTGTGTCCAAAGGGACTGTTAGTCCTGGGCCTGAGTTCCTGCATGGGACTGGATGGCCCTTGTGGTCTCTTCCAACTCTACGATTTTGTGATTCTATGGTCACCCAAAGACACATGCGCAATTTCGGCCAGAGAACCACATGATTCCCACCCATCTCCCTTTAATGCCTTCTTCAAGTTCCCACAAACCAAAAATAACAACAACCCCCAGGTGCATTGTTTTCTGCAATCCCAGATCGGTTGTGTTTTTAGCCAGCTTTTCTAAATGTTGATGAAAGTTTTAGGGACTTTTCTTCTCTCTTTAATGCAAATGTTTCTGGTTGTGGCCAAGATATTGTATTTTATCATGTTGTTCATTCCATTTATTACATTAAAGTGTTCCTATCCCAACCTATATATAGGTGAAGATCTCAGGGCAGTTTAATCAGTTTAAAACAATAAATAATAACAATCATTTTTAAAAATTGAAAATATATATTAAACATCTTGGCAATTGAAAACAGACATTTTAAAACCAGTTAAAACAATTTAAGATAGTATCAGCCCTAGTCCATGAACAGCCTGGTTGAAATCAGTTATGACAGAAGGCTGAAATGTGAATATGGAAAGCATTCTTTCTCCTTCCTTCCTTCCTTCCTTCCTTCCTTCCTTCCCTCCCTCCCTCCCTCCCTCCCTCCTTCCTTCCTTCCTTCCTCTGGCTCCAGATGCCCACATCCATCCCTCTTGACAGATGTGCTGGTCCTGGAACGCGTTACCCTTCCATAACTAGACCATCCAAATAACTAATTAACTGAAATTAGCTGATGCAGGCAGTTAGCTAATTGTTTTTTCTCTCATCACCAGAACCATGCCTGAATTATACATGAACTTACATGAATGTCTCCATTGTTTTTCCCCGGTCACCATTCCCAGGAGGCCAGTGAGGCCCAAATATAAGGGAATTGCTCTGGCATTCAGTCCGAACTTGGCCATCTTTTCCTCTCTCTGGAAACCTGAGCCGGAATCACTGCTGAACCTCAGGTGCATCCACCATGATGTGCAAAGTCCTGTTTCAGAGCAATCTCAGCCCTGGCCTGATCTTGTGGCAGGGAGTTCCATAAATGAAACCTTGTCATTGACACACACACTTTAATATTATTAGAAAACGATTCTCTCTTGTCCCAAGGGGTCATTCAGAAATCTCAGTCATGCCCCAGGCTTTAGCCCATTCTAGCCCAAAGTAATAAGAGGCATTAGCACTGAGACAGATATCCTTACTATGGGACCCAATGTGGTGTCAGGGTTTAATTTTTTAAATTCATTTGATTGATTGATTGATTGATTGATTGATTGATTTTAAAAACAACACATCTTTTTACATCTAAATGTTCACTTTAGCCACATGAAACTATGTCCATGGATATACATTTAGGCTGTGCGTATGATATTACAGTGTATAAAGGCATCCATTTGATGTTGCTAGTTGCTTTTGTCACAACTGTTGCATTCATAGGAATTCCATAGGAATGATGATTTATGAGTAACCTTAGTACAAGACCCTGGTCCAGAGCCATCTGAGGTTCTGACGCTGCCCTTGAACTGGGTTTGTAGGAAGAAGCAGGCTGAGTTCGCTCTGGCTTTTAGTCCACACTTGACAGGAACCATCTAATTTGCCGAAACTTAGTAAAGCCTGCAAATAAATACGTTGGATGGTTTTCTTTTTAAACGTTTGGATTAAACCTGAAGCAAATACTGGTTCTAGTCAAAAGCCAGTGGCTTTGATGCCAGCAGGATGGTGAAATCTGCCCTGGGTTTTAATCCGCACTTGATCAGTCAAAAGAGAAATGGAAGAAAAACAGGACTTTGCAGATTTGCTATTGGTTTTTGTAAGTCCATTTCTTTTGGGGGGTGTCCTTGAGGACGGTGGTGGGGTGCGTATTTAGGGTGCCCTTTGCGTGGCATTGTTTTTAGCCAACTTCTTCCTGAGCCTCAGGCAACAGATCAATGGAGGGGAGTCTGGGGCTGTTTTTCTCAGTGGAGGGGGGTCTTTTCTTGGGAGAGAAGAGGGGAGGCTGGGAAGGCTTTCCATGCGGAGGACCTGTTTCTGTGGCCATAAAAATGGATGAGGATGAAGGATTCAATGGGCTTTTTGAGATAACAGCATCCAGGCAGCATTAATTCACAATCATAAGCAGATAAGTATGATACATTTCTAATAACGCTCCTTTGCAAAGAGATGATAATTCAGATAATTCAGAAATATTTGAATTATCATCCAGGGCTGGGTTAGCCCCCCCCCCGGTTCTCCTCCCCCCACTTTCTTTTTTCCTCCTCTCCGGCATTGGCATGATTTGCTCTCTTTTGGGGTTAACGTGAGGCCCTTCCAAGCTTGTTTTCTGCTGCTCCAGAGACTAGGACCTGGAGCAATAGATGCAAGCTGCAGGAAAAGAGATTCCACCTCGACATTAGGAGGAACTTCCTGAGAGTAAGGGCTGTTTGACAGAGGAACACACTCCTTTCTCCCTCCTTGGAGGTCTTCAAACGGAGGCTGGATGGCCATCTGTCAATGGGGATGCTTTGATCTGGATTTCCTGCATGGCATAATGGGGTTGGACTGGATGGCCCTTGCGGTCTCTTCCAACTCTATGATTCTATGATTCCAAAGACTTTCGAATGAGGGCAGGGGAGCAGCCACAGAGAGCCATGGGTCTCATGCGCACAGACCCTGCAGCTGGAGGGAGAGGAGGGATGTCCAGCCACAGGGCCCACACCACTGCTGCCCAGAATCAGTTTTCCATAGAGCATTTTCCACAGACCATTTGCACTTAACGCCAGGCACAGAAAATGGTGCCAAGGCCATAATAACAGCCACATGCAAGAAAAAAGAGATAACAACTTAATGGTCGAACACTGACAGCTCAGGGTCAAGCACATCCAAAGGTCAAAGGGGCACAAACCTCTCCAGTCCCTCAAGGAATAACAACCAGTGCCAGCAAAATCAGCATTATGCCAAACTGCAAATCCACCCAGCATTGCCTCCTAAGAATAGCAGACCTTGGACATTATGCGCAAGTAATGGTGTGACCCATAACCGGTGTTAGGCTAGGATTTTTTGGGACACCGGGGTTTGAGTCCTCGCTTGGGCATGGAAGCACTTTGGGTGACTTTGGGCAAGCCTTAGAGGAGGGCAATGGTGGCAAACTGCCTCCCAAAAATTCTGGCCCAGAGAGCCCTCAATAGGGTTACCACAAAACGGAGTTGGCTTGACGGGGGCAGAACGACTTAGGGAGCTGGGGATGTTTAGCCTGGAGAAAAGAAGGTTAAGAGGTGATATGATAGCCCTGTTTAAGTATTTGAAGAGATGCCATATTCAGGAGGGAGCAAGCTTGTTTTCTGCTGCTCCAGAGACTAGGACCCAATGGAGCAATGGATGCAAGCTACAACAAAAGAGATTCCACCTCAACATTAGGAGGAACCTCCTGACAGTAAGGGCTGTTCGACAGTGGAACAAACTCCCTCAGAGTGTAGTGGAGTCCCCCTTATTGGAGGTCTTCAAACAGAGGCTGGATGGCCATCTGTCGGGGATGCTTTGATTGGGAGTTCCTGCATGGCAGAATGGGGTTGGACTGGATGGCCCTTGCGGTCTCTTCCAACTCTACGATTCTATGATTCTATGATGGTATGTAACACAAAGACGGATCCAGGCACACAGCTCAGCCCCCTCTCCCTGCTCTTTCCCAGGGACATAGCCAAGGGGGGGAGGGTCTTGGGGTCCGGACCCCCCTTCCCTTAGATAAAATGAATGGTTCATGCTGCCGCGCTCCCGCACCCAAGCCCCATTATAATAGTGGCACTTAGTCTGGACCCTCCCTTCCCAAAAACCTGGCTACGTCCCTGTCTTTCCCTCTGGCCCTCTGGCCTTGGTCCTTGCCCGGCTCAGGCCCCTGATGCGTTATGCGTTCTTCAGCCCATCGGAAGGAGAAGCGAGTAATTCCCTCACAGCCTTTCTTCATTATCAGGCCTTTTCCTTGTCGGTGGGGAGCTTATTTGCTGCTCAGGTACTTTCTGCCCCAAAGCAAAGTGACTCTCCCTTCTGGCCCACAAAGGCTGGCAGGCGTGAAAATCCGGCCCTCCAGCAGCATTAATGAAACATTAGGGTTTTAATTACACCATTATCCTGTTTATTTCTATAAATAATTCCAGAGCACTCATTCTCGTTTCTGCATTTGGGAGCAAATGACTTCAGGGAGAGGGATTGATTTTTCAGTCTTGCATTTCTCCCATCGCGGGGGCCGCTTTGTGGTCGTCTCACTCTTCTTTTGGTTGTCGGTTTAATCTGTGTATTCCCCCCCCCCCAAAAAAAAACCCTGCAATGCTGACATTCTTCACTGCAAAGTTTGTGGCAGTGGGTCGCTGTGTCAGCGGAGGCCGAGTCTCCCTTCCTTCCTGCACTTTTTGCACATGGTTGCCATCTATCTTGAAAAGCAGGAATGTTACCATGACACATTATATTGCTGGAAAAGTAACTTGTGTTCTTTTAAATACTTTTTTACCTTTTGCGGGTACAACAAACCTCGGGATTGAGCAAAAACCGGCACAAAACATAAGCAACCCTCTTGCATGTGAGCAGAAGCTGTTGCTCATTCCATGGCTGAAGCATCTCCACTTTCGGTTGAGAGCTGTTGGAACACAGTCGATAAAAATGGAGGGTTTCACTGGTTAATGTTGTCCTCTTCTACTGTGAGCCCTTTCTGTGCTTTTATTGATGGGCAGCTGACTTTTGTATGTACGTAACAAGAGTAAACCTTGTCACTTTGGAGGTATGCTGTTTAAATGATGCGTGCATACTAAGAGTCCGGAAGCTGCGCCAAAGCCATGATCCAGCCCTAAGGATTGGAGCGCAGCTTTGGTGCAACTTCCAGACTCTTAGTACGCATGCATTATTTAAACAGCATACCTCCAAAGTGACTCGAACCAGCTTTATTTTGGCCTGTCTGTATGGGGCCATGGTTACTATTTTTGTGGTTTTAGTGCTGCCATAAAACAGTGTTGTGTTATTTTTCATCCTTGCTGTGAACAATACCCAAAAAGCAAAAGGGCACATGCAGCAGCACAAAAGATGGTGACACTTTGCCTGTTGTGTCTCTCTTCAAGAACCCAGACATTGTGCTGGTCCACTACCTGAATGTACCTGCCATCGAGGACTGTGGGAAGCCATGCGGGCCCATCCTATGCTCCATCAACACCGACAAGAAGGAGTGGGCAAAATGGACGAAGGAGGAGCTGATTGGCCAGCTGAAGCCCATGTGTGAGTAGGTGGGGCTTGGGGAGGGGGAGCAGAGGCAGGCACTTCAGCCAAAGGTCAGGGTCTGGGGTCCTCACCCCCAGGGCAAGGCTGGCTTTGGTAACAAGGGGGCATCAGGAAAAGTCCCCATCTCACCCCATTCCTCCCAAGACACAGAGAGGCTTCTCCTTCTGGACCAAGAGACCCATAGAGGTCCTGCTGCCATAGATCCACTCTGCAGAACTGACCGTGTGTGTTTTCTGGGGGGGATAGTGTAAGTGTGTCCAGCACTGTCCCATTTCCCATTTCTCCAAGGCGGAGGGGAGCAAAGATGATTTCAAGTTTCATTCTTGGAAACCTTGAAGGCTGCTCTACAAAAGGAAGGAAGGGGGGAAGTAAGGCAACCAGAGCGCCTGGTGGAGGGGCTTGGTTGTGGGGCTGTGTTTTAAGCCCCTGATATTTGTAGCAAAGTCAACAATCACTGCGGGTCTAAGAGACCCCTTCTTTTCAGCCTTTCAGGGACTGGGGCCTTCAACATGCAAGGAGGAGGCGCCTTTAATAGCTGATCTCTAGAACAACAAGAATCACCTAGTGTGCGACAACAAAGCTTAAATTAACAGAGACTCTGCTGCAGGCCTAGGGAATCGGCACATATTTGCTATAACACACACTCACACACAATATTTCCTTGGATCCATTTGTCCTCTGTGTCCATCTTCTGTGTGCATTGTGTGTTAACATGTTGCCAGGACGCACATGCCGCCATGGTGGTGCTGTCCTCTGGCTGCCTTCTGCCAGTGCTGGTCCGGCTCCTCCTGGGCCCCTCTCCCCCACTCTGGCCCCACCAGCCCAGCCTTCCCAGTCCGAAGTGGGGAGAGGTCAACCCAGGCCCCCTTTGCTGCCGCATACAGATTGGGCCTGTATCAGGCCATGCATGGCCTCACTCCTGGCAAATCTCTCTGCCAAGCTGGCTACAGAATGCAACGGACCTAGAAAATGGGCAGAGGAGAGAAGGAGAAAATTGTAGTGACATAAAGAGTATTCATCAAAATTTGATACACACAAAATATCTGTTATTCTAAGATTTCGTAAGCTTTTTAAAGAGAAGGAATGATTAGCATTTCTTGATCAACGAGAGAGGCTATTTCCATTGTTAGGGTGATGTCCCCCCCATCTTTGCCCACAGCTTGGCTTTGAAAAACAAAAGAGAACAAAAGGAGAGAGCGTTTCAGACCTTCTTTCTTGTCCTGCTCCTCTCCCATTCAAATTCTCACAGAAGAGAAGACGGAGGTGGGGTGAAATCCTAGGGATGCCCAAGGGTCATCTCATCCAACCCCCTTCTTGGGTACATCACACTCTCTCATTCATGGATATTCTGAACTCCCCTTGCCAAAAATAAAATCAAGTAATAGAAATGCATGGTAGGTTTGCCTTAGCATCACCATGAGAGAGTGCAGAAAGAGGATTGGCCATGCCCTGCCTCTGAGGCTGAGAGAGTGTGACCCTCACAAAAGAGAAGAAGGGGAGCAGTGGGGTGCAATGGCAGGGATTCTGCCACGGATAACACCTAGCATTCAAAGGAATTCCCAAGGGTCACCCAGTGAATTTCTATGGTGTTCTAATCCCAGCTCAGCCATGTAAAGCCACAGACTGACATTGTACTGGGTGACCTTGGGCAAGGCACATCCTCTCAGCTTCACAGCAGAAGAAGAGACATAGTGCACTGATGGTGAGAGGGACATAGGACAAGATAGGATAGCATGGGATAGCATAGCATAGGACAGGATAGGATAGGATACAACAGGATAGGTTAGTATATTCAGAATATCCATGAGCGAGAGAGTGTGACCTCCCCAATGTCATCTTGTGGATTTACATGGCTGAGCTGGGATTAGAATGCTAGCCTCCACTTCACCATAGAAATTCACTGGGTGAGCTTGGGCAAGGCCCAGGCTCCCAGCTTCAACTCAACCCTATAATGCTAGGTAGAAGGCAGTTGGACAAGGTGACCCCTGGGAATCCCTTCCAATGCTAAGTGTTATTCATGACAGAATCCCTGCCATTGCACCCCACCCTTCCCCTTCTTCTCTTTTGTGATAATTCCTGGCTGACAAAAGAGCATTGCCATTTGCCACCCCACCCTTCCCCTTCCCTTCTGTGAGGGTCACACTGTCTCAGCTTCAGGGTCAGCCCATGGCAAAACTCCTCTTTATGCCAAGAAAACCCTTGGTTGCTCACATCTTCCAGTGCCATCCTGATGCTGAGCAGGGGGTCAGACTATATGTCCTCTAGGATCCTATGTATTCCTATGTATTCCTTCATAGCAGAAGGGGGTTGGACTGGATGGTCCTTGAGTCCGCAACTCTATCATTTCTTGTTGGGGCTTCAATCAAAGTTTATTTGTTGAGATTGGGTTTTCTTTTCTTTTTGTGTGTGTGCCTTCAGGTTTTTTCAGGCAGAGGAATGTTCTTTAAACCTCTGCCAAGCTTCCTTTTGACAGGATAATTGAGTTTGAAATGCAAATTAAATTAGCACCAACATACGCAATTAGCGTAAATGTTCGATTTGCCTTTTATTTTCATTCAGGAAATCTGTGAAAAATACTTCTCTAGCTGCTGACAGGGAGAGACAAAATCGCCTTTCAAAGGGGGGCTTGTGAAATGAATATATTTTAAAAGTATTCTGATCAAGTTCTCAATGGGAGAGAAGAAGAAATGGTTTGTCAATAGGAAAAAGAGAAAGAAAGGGGGAGAAATGAGGAGGGGGGAATGGAAAGGTCCCTGGCCAAACGGAGCCTCGGTTGCTTCTTCCATTCAGCCCAAAGGGCTTGTCCAAGGGACACATCCCCCCCCTGCCAATTTCCTCCCAATTTTCCTTGGTTAGTTTAGTATGGAAGTGACCATGATGTTTCTCCTTCATTCTCTAGTCTTGCAGCTACAAGAGCTGTGGCGGGAGCCAAGCAGGTTCCTCCAGACTCATTCTCAGAGGTCAGAGGCTGAGGGAGAGTCCACTGCCACCAGACCACCATCCGCCGCCCCCCACTGGCCCCAGCCCCTCCAGCCCTCCCTCTGCATCACAGCTGGGAAATGCTACTTGGAGGCATAACTGATCTCCAGAGGCCCAAAGCCAGCACTGGCCACAGCTCACACTGCCTGGGAGATCCCAGGAACTGCAATGCAAAAAAAGTAACCTTTCCAAGCTCTGCTCAAACATAGGACTCAATGGGTTGTTCCCATTGGCCCCAAAGATGCATGATCAGGGAGGAAGAGGGGCCTGAATAGCAGACCCCCAAGCTAAGGGACTCCCACCCCGCACCATGCTTGCAAAAGCACATACTCCAGCAAGATGTGGGGCAGCTCCCTTCTTTGGGTCTCATGCCAGACAGTCAGTGAATCCTCTCTGAGGTTTACATTAAAGAGACTATCCAAGGTGTTAGACTTGGAGAGACCCCTTTAGAATTGGCCTTTGCCCCCAGCCGCGGAACCCATCCTTCCCCACCATCCCTTGGCCTCCATTCTCCCTGCGCCTGCCCCTTTGGCATGGGCCTGGCCTTTCCCTGGAGGAGGCTGTGGGGCTCCAGGGAGCTTCAGTGGTTTTGTGTAGGCCGTGGCAGGGCCGTGGCAGAAGCAGGGGACAAAGGCCGTGCCCAGTGGCCCTGCCCTCATGCCCCCCACCCTGTTTGGGATGGAGAAGGGCCAAGCGGAGTCTTCTTCAGCCCTCAATGGAGGGGGTGGGGGTGGGTATAGGTAGCAGCAGGTTTCGAAATCTGCACTGCGTCAGGGAAGGAAAAAACCGGTGCAAGAATGACACCACAACGGCTGTAAATCTCTTTTATGCTTTGGGGGGGGAGTACAAAGTACAAAGTTCTGCCCAATGATTTAGCTTCTCCAGCGGGTGTCCATCCACACCTCCTCTTCCCTGTTTAGAGATGCGTATCTGTCCAGGAATCAGAGGGACCCCATGAAAAGCAAACTTGGTTGTTTTTTTAAAAGGGTCCCAGTTTTCATGCTGTTGATAATGATGTTTAGATTATTTGGGGGTTGAGGATAATGCTGACCTTGGAGTCTGGGGGAGAGGAAGGTGACTCTTAGCTGAGCCCATTTCAGGAGGGAACGGAAGCAGGACCTAGGGAGCATCCAGTGGGATCCACCAAAGCACCATCCCTTGAGCACCAGAAGGCTTTTTGTCCTGTGGATCAAGGCCAGGAGAACAGCAGCAGCTCCTGAGAAAGGCTCCCTTTGGGCCCAGTGCAGCTCCTGCTCCTGAATCCTAGAGCCAAACCCATTAAGCTCCCTCCCGTTTCCACATAAATCACGTTCCATCCCAGGCTTCACAGCTGGGTTTCCTGATGCTTCTTAGTTCCTCTGTCCCAAGGAGATCTGCCTGCCAATGTATCCAAGCATGGAGCCTCCGTGCACAGTGCACAGTGTCCAGGGAGGATGCTTGAGCCTGGCAGAGAGGGCCTCTTCTTCTCCCTGACCCCCACTCACCCTACAAAAAACCCAAACCTTCCTTTCTTTGCCTGTTGTGCAATGCAGCTCCCTAGACAGATACCAAAGAAATGGTTTTTCAAAAGATCTTCCAGGCCTTTGAAATGCAAAGTGTTCAGGCAAGCATCTCTCCTGCCCTTGCCACCTGCCCCCCATCTGCCCACCTCCCTCCTGAGAAGTTGGCCCCCTTTCACAAGAGCTTTCTCCTGGCAGGGATCTCAGGTGGCACAACTCCAGGCCCTGGACTGCATTACCAGGCCCAGGCGCCATGCAGAGATATACACAAAAACCATCTAAAATCCACAAAAGAGCAATTGCCTTCAAAAGGCACAAAACACACCATGCAAACTTTCCAAGTCTCACTGGCTTCTTCATCTGGCAAGGATGCTAAAATCATACAGAAGAAAAGTGATGGTGTTAAGAGTCATGGTCTCCGAGAAAGACCATGGAGGTTTGTGTCGGCATTTTACTGAGTTGTTATAGTTGTTCTCAGTTAAGATGGTCGGGAGGGATATCCATGTAGGCAGAGGCCATTGCTCCTCTTTGGCCATCTGGGCTTAAAGTCTATTAGCAGCCAGGTGGAGCCACACACACACACACACACACGCCTCCCATGTTCCTCAGCCCCCCACATGCACCGGCCGGCCAGGTGGGGCTTCCCTAAGTCCCTCTGAACTAGCCTGGATTTGTGGAGGGGGCACCGTGTGGTGCCAGCACCCTTTTGTCTCTGAGAGTGGCAGAGGGGTTGCCAGGCCTCTCATCTCTCCCCATCTCCTCCTTCCACCTCAAGGCCCAGGTGGTGCCCATGGGCTGAGAGGAATTCCTCCACGCCATGGGTGAATTCGCAGAGGGGTGAATACATCCTCCAGACCAAATCCTGTCATGCTCAGAGGCATTCTGGACACCAGGTGACCAGCCTCTGCACTTCACTGGAGGGTTTAGAGGGGCTGCTGAGGGCTGGTGGGGGAAGAGAGAGCCCTTTTGGGGCAGCAGGGGCTCCCAGGGAAAGAGGGGTTTTCCAAAGGGACCTCTGGCTGGCTGGCCTGCCCAGCCGTGGGCTCCCTCCATCATCCCTCCCTGGCACATTCCTCCTTCCCCACATCACAACCAGCCTCGCTTCCACAAAGACTGCTCCATGTCAGTAATCTATAAGCAACACGTTCTTTCTTTCACCTAATTATTCAAAGCACAGGGCCTGAAACATCCAACATAAACTCTTAAGACCGTAATCTTGGTGATTATAGAATATTTAAAGTGGGGGGGGGGAGAGAGATTGGGTCCCCTAACAACAAAAGCTTTAATATTGTACCAGAGAGGATCCAGAGGGATCCGTCCCCTTCGCCGGTCTGCCAGTGCCACCGTGTGGCTGCTGTGCCGAAGGAGAAAGAGGAGGAGGCTGTAGGGGCTTTCCTTCCCATTCAGAAAGGCTGGGCTGGGGAAGGAGGAAAGAAGGAGAAGCAAGTGGTTCACAATTGGCAAAAGGTCAGGCAAGGCTGCACTGTTACTCTGCAGAAAATGGCATACAAAGAGAAGGCTTAGTATCAGAAGAAGGAGGAGTGGAGACAACAAGAAAGAAGGGATATCAATAATCTAAGATACACCACAATACTTGTGAAAAACATCATGAGCTTGGAAGAATTACTCAGGAAGGCCAAAGAAGAAAGTGCAAAGTCAGCCGTTTTGGGGTTGTATGTGTGACATGCCTTTGAGCTGCCCTTTTGGCTAAGCTGGCTCCTGTGTGACCAGACCAAGGAGGGTCCCTTGGGAGGCTTTCCCGGCGTTGGGGGATGTTGGTTCCCCTCCAACACAGACTGAGAGGGAGAGAGAGAGAGGCGGGCGACAGGCGTCTTCTTGCCTTCCCTTCCCAGGCTTCCCTCCCCACCTTCCTCTTCCTCCTCTTCCTCTTCCTCCCTTCCTGCTGATTCATTATGTGTCAGGAAGCCAAGCGTGACATGTTAAAAGCCATCTTGATAGTATTTTATATGCAGCGCTAACCACTCTGGCTCAGAGGAGGTTTTCTTTCTGAAGGGCTGCAGGAGGGGGAGGAAAGCTAGACAATCTGCATATTGGATGTGCCAAGAGAGCCCCTCATTTACATTAAGCATCCCGAAATTCTCTCTTTGCAATCTGTCACCCTTCAGTGGCTTTTCATTTTATAACCTTCACAACAGAAGGGGGAGGAGGAAGAGGAGGAGGAGGAATGGAGGAAGATGACCTTTCCAAAAAGCACCACCAGCAGGACCAGGCCAGCTGGATCATCCCAGAACCAGCACTGGCTTTTGGGGGGTGGGTTTTTAGCAGGGGAGAGAGTCTCAGAGATGTGCAGTGCTCAATTTCAGGACACTGGCAAGGCATGCTTGGCCCACTGTGCCTTTGCCATAAGCATCCCACCTTCTCATCAAACAGGCCTTGTGGGTTTCTTTTTTCTCAGTGGTACTTCCAAAGCCTTTGGGGCCAAATTGTGGGCTGTAGAAGAAGGGCTGGACTGGGTTCCCCTCACGTCAGCCACCTCTTAAAAACATGCTACTGGGGCCAAGTTGTGCCTCCTTTTCAGAGCCTGGAACATATTCCTCTTTTGGACAACAAGTCCCATCTTATCCTGGCTTTTCTCTTCTCCCTTAGAAAGTGTCTTCCTTTTTAGCCAAGGTAGCAGAGAGGACTCTTTTTTCCAAAAAGGAAAAAAACCTAAAAACTAGAAGCCATCACGACACCCACTGATCTTAGGGTGCCACCCTGACCAGCCAATGCAAAGCGACAACAGCCTGGCCCTGGGGTTGGTTTGGAGAGGGGGCAGGGGCTGGCCTTGGGACCCCCCCCTCCCCCCTCCCGCCCCCCCCCCCCCCCCCCCCCGGACAGTCCACGGCATCAAGTGGACATGCAGCAACGGGAACAGCAGTTCGGGCTTCTCGGTGGAGCAGCTGGTGCAGCAGATCCTGGACAGCCACCAGACCAAACCTCAGCCTCGGACGCACAACTGCCTCTGCACCGGCAACCTGGGTGAGGAGGCGCCCAGGGAAGGCCAAAGGGGGCGAGGGCAGGGGAATGTTGCGTCCTCTGCCTTTCTAGCCCTCACAAGGTCCTCCCCAAAAGGGCTGGAGTTTTAGGGAGGAGGGAAGTTGAATGAGGAGGAGCAGAGAAAAGCCAGCCCTGGCTGGACAACCATTGGGTGGACAGTCCAGAGGCCAAAGCCAAGGCAGGGTTGACCCTCGCACCCCAGAACGCCTTCTTCCCCAGCCCTAGAATACAGCAGGTGATCCAGTGGATGAGAAGAGAAGCTCTCACACTTGCTCAAAAAGTAAAGGAGTAGAGTTTGCCATCACATTGGCTTAAAGCCCCACCGCTGCATGAATTCCACAAAGTTTCCTAAGGTGAGGAAGACTCAGAGGTGGTTTACCATTGCCATTGCCTCCCTGAAAAAATAGCCCCAGCGACCCCCCCCCTCCCCCAGGCCTGGCCCTGCTTGGCTTCTGAGATCAGTTGAGATCTGGTGGCACAGGTTCAGGGGCACGTCGGTTTGGCTAGGAGGCATGGGGATAACAGCTCTCTGAAGGCAGGGCCCAGGCATAGAAGCAGCAGAGGCAGGGAACAGAACAGGAGACAAAGCGCATTAGTGAGGTGAGGACCACACCAGACACTCTTTGGTCAAGAGCGGCCACTTATCCTCTGCTTGCCACGACTCACATTTCCTTCCTTGAGCAAAGCAGCTACCAGGGTCTGATCCATACAAGGATGAAGGCAGCAGGGCAGTCTCAGACAGAGGGGATTTCACGGACGCACACACTAAATTTCCCCTCTGAAAATTGCCCCCCCCCCAAAAAAAGCTACTGTTTGCTATATTTTGGAGAGGCAAATAGCAGCTGGCAGAGGACTTCTGGGAAAAAATGGTGTTTCATAGAACTGTAGAGTTGGAAGAGACCACAAGGGCCCTCCTGTCCAAACCCACTCTGAACCATTAAGCCCCTTCTGTATGGGCTTGGAGTGGCATTTCCAAGGGAGGCTGGTTTGCTGTATCCCGTTGGGCCATGTCTCCTGCTGACCCAGGGCCCCTTCCTCTCTTTCTCTGCTTCGTTTCTTTGGACAGGCGCCGGCAGCAGCGTGCACCACAAGTGCAACAGTGCCAAACATCGGATCATCTCCCCCAAGGTTGAGCCGAGGTCAAGCGGATATGGCGTCCACTCCGAAGTGCAGAACAACGATGTCTCTGAGGGCAAGAACGAGCACAGCCATGGCAAGGCTTCCAGCCGGGAGAAGCGGAATGGCAAAGTGGCCAAGCCAGTTTTGCTGCACCAGAACAGCACGGAAGTCTCCTCCACCAACCAGGTGGAGGTCCCAGACACCACCCAGAACTCCCCAGTCTCCATCAGCAGCGGTCTGAACAGCGACCCGGATGTGGCTGACAGCCCAGCCGTCACAGGGGTCTCCAGCGTGGCTGTGGCTTCCGTCATGGGGAATCTATCTCAGAGCGCTGCTGCAGCCGCTGTGTTCATGTCGGACGTCACCAGCGAGGCCGTCTATGCCATGTCCCCCACCACCGGCCCCAACTCGCACCTCCTTTCCTCAGATGCGGCAGCAGCGGCGCAAGGGCTGGTCCTGGCTGTCAGCTCAGAGGGCCACAAGTTTGCCTTCCCGACAACAGCCAGCAGCTCTGAAGGCCTGTCCATCTTGCCAGCCAGTGTCTCAGAGGAGCTAGTGCTCTCCACCACACTGGACAGCAGCAGGAAGATGCCAGAGACAACCATGAACTTTGACCCTGACTGCTTCCTCAACAACCCCAAGCAAGGCCAGACCTATGGTGGAGGAGGCCCCAAGGGGGACGGCTGCCTGGGTCCCAATCTCCGACAGTCGCCCACCACGGAGCGGAGCTTCAACTTCAGCACTGCCCTGGTGAAAGAGATCAAAACCGAGGACACGTCCTTCGAGCAACAGATCTCCAAGGAGGCTGCCGCCTTCTCCTCCTCCTCCTCCTCTTCTTCTTCCTCCTCCTCCTCCTCTTCCTCCTCCTCCTCCTCCTCTTCATCCTCCTCCTCTTCCTCTGCCTCATCCGCCTCCTCCGCCACCTCCTCCAACTCATTGACCCTGGCCCCCGGGCCCAGCCTGCTCCCATCCGGCGGTGGCCTGAGCCCCAGCACCACCTTGGAGCAGATGGACTTCAGCGCCATCGACTCCAACAAGGACTACTCCTCCTCAGGCTTTGGCCAGCCAGTCCAGAGCCCCCACATCCACCAGACCCCTTCACCCAGCTTCTTTCTGCAGGAGGCCCCCAGCAAGCCCTTGCCCCTGGAGCCCAGCGCCCACAACAGCCTGGCTGATGGCGGGGGCGGTTCCTTCGTTGGCCCCTTGGGCCTCCCCAGTGTCAAGACGGAGGCCTCACCCCCAGGCGCCTCCCACTGCAATGGCACCGTGGAGGCCCGGATCGAGCCCACCTCTTCACTTCAGCTCATGCAGTTCCAAGCCAACTTCCAGAGCATGGCGCCTGATGGTGAGGTCCCGATGGAGACCTCGCCACATGGGGAAGGAGCCGAAGGCCTGCTCAAGCCTGGAGAGCTACAGGCCTGCGGCACGGAGCACTACCTGCCACCTGAGGCCAATGGGGCTCTGCGTAATGGGAGTGGGGGCCTCCCCGTCCTCCAGGGGAACATGGTGCCTGGCCTCTACCCGGTGGCCCATCCAGCCCTCAGCAGCACCTCCAACATGGAGCTCAGCCTGGATCACTTCGACATCTCCTTCAGCAACCAGTTCTCCGACCTGATCAACGACTTCATCTCGGTGGAGGGTGGGGGCAATGCTCTCTACGGCCACCAGCTGGTCTCTGGAGACAGTGCTGGGCTGACCCAGGCGGCAGAGGAGGGCAACCGGGCCTCCTCCTCCTACGGCCCAGCCGAGATGTGCATCCCCTGCTGCAGCCCTCAGCAAGCCAACCTCCACCTCAGCGCCGCAGAGAACGGGGCCAGCACCATGGCCTACATGCATGTGACCGAGGTGGTATCGGCAGCGGCGGCGGCAGCAGCGGCAGCAGCAGCCCAAGGCACCCTGGGAATGCTCCAGCAGAGTGGGCGCCTCTTCATGGTGACAGACTACTCACCCGAGTGGTCATACCCAGAGGTGAGTCACAGAAAGTTCATGGGGTGGGTGGCTGAGTCTGTGGCATGGTGGAAGTTCCATATGGGCATGACTTCCCTTCTGGCTCCAATGGAGGCTTTGAATAAGTCCCAGAAGGATGAGCACTTTGGGGAGCTCCTGTAAGACTAACCAAAGCCTGGAGTGGATTCATTGCCCCACTGACACAAGGGTCATCAGTCGCTACCACCAGGGTGGGCTAGGGTGACCCGTGGGGAGCTGTTTCTTTGGGGCAAGTGCCTTGGGGTTGCTCAGGAGGGGAGGGAGGTGTCCCTATGCCCGCCTGGCACAGCTGGGATTCTTCCAGCACTTGGTGGGAAACAGGGTGCAGCACTTCAGGGAGTGGGGGGCCAGGAGGGTGGGGGGGATCCTTTCCATGCTGACATGGCAATACCTTCCTGCTCCCCCCCCCCCATTCACACAGCCCACTCTTCTGCTCCCACCCACATAAAATACTAGAGCAAAGGCAGGAAAGGGCCTGAGAATTCTATGGCAGCCGGGGTGGGGGTGGGGGTGGAATCTCTCTTAAGCAGTAATACCCCCACAACCATCTGCCAGCTCTGTACTGCCCCAAATCCTAACCCTGATACTGACCCTAACCCTAATCCTGACCCTGACCTCAACCCTAAACCCCAACCCTAAATCCTAGCCCCAACCCTAACCCGAAGCCCTAGCCCTTGCCCTATGTGTTCTGGTGGCCTTTTGGCCTGGCAGTGGGCTGGCTTTTGACTCTGCTGAGCTTTCCCCCTTTCTCGGGCTTGCCTTTGGGGGGTCCTCCCCACTGGCGGCCCCTCATCCTCTCTGCTCTTCCTCGCAGGGGGGCGTGAAGGTGCTGATCACTGGGCCCTGGCAGGAGGCCAGCAACAACTACAGCTGCCTCTTTGACCAGGTCTCTGTCCCGGCTTCCCTGATCCAGCCAGGGGTCCTGCGCTGTTACTGCCCAGGTGAGCCAAGGGAGCCCTCTGGGAAACCTTCTTGGGGGGAGAGAGGGAGGGATCCAGACCTTGGCAGCCCTGGCTGGAAGATGCCTTGCAGGTGAGCCCCTGTGGCTTCCTTCTGCCCAGCCAGGCCAGCCCAAGACTCCTGGCTCCTTCTTCCCATCATTCCCTGAAGCTGAGAGAGAGAAAGAGAGAGACTGCCTCTGAGCATGCAGGATCCCCTGCCCCTGTCTCTCTGGGGCCCGCAGGAGGAGACCCTGGCCCGCTTTCTGGCCTCCCTGGCCTCCGAAGGCCATGGGGAGGGGACCATGGGAAGCCCTGTCCCCGCTGCCTTTCCGCCATGGTCCCTTACCCTGGCTCCCTTCCTCCTGGGATGCCTCAGAGAAGGAAGAGCCTCCCTTTTTCTTTTTCTTCCTTGCCTTCCAGCGCATGACACGGGGCTTGTGGCCTTGCAAGTGGCCTTCAACAGCCAGGTCATCTCCAACTCCGTGGTCTTCGAATACAAAGCCCGGGCGGTGCCCACCCTGCCCTCCCCACAGCACGACTGGCTCTCCCTCGATGGTGAGTGCCCCGGCCAGGATGTGGGACTTCCCAGGGGACTGCATGTCTTCCCTGCCTGCTTTCCTTCCTGGGGGGTGAGGGGCTTTCGGGTGGGAGAGCCCCAGTGGAGGAGAGACAGAGCGAGGAGGAGGAGTTTCCCAGGGAGGAGAGTGGCCCCAAGTCCCCATCCCTCCAAGAGACGGGGGGGTGCCCTGCTGGGCTTTCCTATGGAGCCCCTGGGAGAGCCACCCCTGGTCCAGCCCCCTAGAGAGCCTCCATGGGGCAGGCTTGGCATGGGCCCTTGGGCCCCAGGGGCCTCACTTGCCGCCTCCTCCTCACCCCCCCCCCCCATTTCTTCTCTTTGGTCCAGAGAACCAGTTCAGAATGTCCATCCTGGAGCGGCTGGAGCAGATGGAGAGGCGCATGGCCGAGATGAGCCCGGGGCCCCAACAGCAGCAGCAACAGCAGCAGCAGCCGCACAAAGCCCCTGGGGCCCCCAGTGGAGGAGGCAGTGGAGGGGGCTCCGGAGGCGGAGGGGGCGGCCAAGCACAGGTACCAGCCCCCAAGCTCTGGGCCACCAGGAGGACCTTCCCTTCGGGTGGGGTGAAGTGGGAGGCTTAGCTAAAAGCAAAGGCAAACTCTGGGGGAGAGTTGGTCAAGCAGGGTTTCCCCTCCTCCTCCTCCCCAATGGACTTTTGGAGAAAGCAACGGAAGCAACAGCCCCAAGGACTGCACAGGACCCTCAGACATTGCTCCCTCCACTCCAGTGCACCTTTGCACCATTCATTACACTTGCGCACATGCAACACACTGACATGGAGCTGATCTATCCATGTCAGTTATTTAGGCCCCCTGCCTGCCACCAGTTGCCCCATTCTTTGCCCCTCAGTAAGGTTTAGTCCAGAAATAAGAAGAGACCACACTTGAAATCTCCCCAGAAGCCAAGATGCCTAGACTGAGGCTGTCATGTTTTGGCCACATCATGACTCATTGGAAAAACAATACAGCTAGGAAATGTGGAGGGAAGGAGAAAGAGAGGAAGGCCACACACCAGATGGAGGGACTCTATGAAGGAGGCCACAGGTATAAATATGCAGGAACTAAGCAGAGCAGCTGGGGTTAGGAAGACTAGGAGAAGACTCATCTACAGAGTCAAGATTGATTCCAGGGCAGTTAACAACAACCAAAAATTATTCAATGTTTATTTAAGAAATCAGTACAAAACTAGGAATGGGAAGGGTAGCCATGAAAGAACTAGACAAGATCCTAAAGAGCAAAGATATACAACTGAGTTCTAGAGTCGTCCAAGCCCTTGTGTTACCCATTACCTTGCATGGATGCGAGTGCTGGGCAGCAAAAAAGCCGGACAGAAGAAAACCGACTCTTCCTTTGCTCCCAGTGCATCTCAGGGACGACGGCCGCTTTGGGCAACTGCTTTGAGAGCCGTGTGGTGGTTGTGTGTGAGAAGATGATGACCCGGGCCTGCTGGGCCAGGTCCAAGCACCTCATCCACTCCAAGACCTTCCGGGGGATGACTCTGCTCCACCTGGCAGCTGCCCAGGGCTACGCCACCCTCATCCAGACCCTCCTCAAGTGGCGGTGAGTGCCCAAGGCCAGGCTTCGAGAGAAGAGGGTCAGGGCTGCCATGGGAAGGAAGGAGCAGTGGGATAAATGAGCTCCACTGAAGGCACACATATCCAAGTTGTGGTTGTTGTTATGTATCACTTCCCCACCCACAAAGGCTCCCAAGGCAACAAACAAAGACTAAAATCATACAGAGAGCCAAACAGTACATTACAAAACGTCCTAAAGGCAGTCTAATAACAATCCAAAAGTCGAAACAATTAAAGCAGCCATTTCAGACACTGAATGCCCTGCCGGACAGCACTGTTTTGGCTGCCCACCAGAAGCTTAAAAAAGACAGGACTAGCCTAACTTCCTGGGCAGGGAGTCCCACAGTCCAGGCGCCGCTACAGAGAAAGCCCCAAAAAAACTGGTTTCTCTCCAGGTGCTGCATAGTTGTAGGTTCTGCCCAAGAAGCTTTTGTTGCCTTTGGGGTGCTTTGTGACCTTTCCCTCTGTGGAAAGCAGGGTGCCCCACTGGTATTTATTTCCCAACCCAGCAGAGAGGTTCCCCTGAAGAAGCAGCCTGGCATGACCGTCCCTTTTTTGTCTCTCCAGCACTAAACATGCAGATAGCATTGACCTGGAGCTGGAGGTGGACCCCCTGAACGTAGACCACTTCTCCTGCACACCGCTGGTACTGCCTGCCCCCAACCATCATCCTCAGAGGGAGAGGAGGGTGGGAGGGAAACCTCAAGGTTGGAGGGCAAGAGAGTTGCACGGGTCGCTCCTCTTTGCCTTTGTTTTAAGGCCATGGGCTTTGCAGCTCTCCTGCCCTTTGGTCTGCCTGTTCTGTAGCGCTTTCCAAACCTGCCAAGGCTGAGAACAGAGAGAAGGAGATTCGGCTTCCCTTGTAAAAGATTGCTGCAGCAGCAGCGCCAGCCCCCCACCCCACCCAGTGCTGACCCAGGGTTGTTCTCCTGCAGATGTGGGCATGTGCCTTGGGCCACATGGACGCGGCTGTTGTGCTCTACAAATGGGACAGGAGCGCCATCTCCATCCCAGACTCCCTCGGCAGGTTGCCCCTGGCCATCGCCCGTTCCCGCGGCCACGTCAAACTGGCCGAGTGCCTAGAGCAGCTGCAGCGGGAAGAGCAGGCCCGCCTCCACCCGCCCTCCCGGATTCCCTGTCCTTCACGCGAGGAGCCCACTGGCGAGAACTGGATCACCCAGTGGCACAGCGAAATGGTGGCCTCTCAGGAGCCCCAGAAGGGTATCATGGTCATCTCCACTTCCAACACAGGTGGGTTGTGCTGCTTCCTGCCATGCAGAGAAGGCGTGCAAAGGATGGTGGAGCATGGCCCTTCTCTGCCATGCCTCTCTTGCTCCTTGGGGACTTTGGTGCACATTGAGGATTGATTTGGACAAATGCATCTCAATTTAATTAAACAAGCTATGTATGATCCTTGCGCCTACATGCATAGCCTCCTCTTCCTCCTCCTCCTGGGTGCTCCACTAGTGAAGGCTCTCTGGTAAATTAATCATTCTTTCCACGGGGTCCAAGCCATGGCTTCAGATGACAGTTTGTTCCAGGCTGGAATGGATGGAATGGGAGGCCCTGGAGGGGCAGGGAGGGGGCAGAGGAAGGGTGGAGGCTGTGGGCATCCCAGGGGTCATAACAAAGACCCTCTGGAGCTCCTGCCTTCCTTGCCCAGTCCTTCCCGCCTGATGTCCAGCACTCCCTGCCCTTTTCCCTGTTGACTGGCCACCTCTTCCCTCCAGCCCTGACCAATGGGCTCTCTTTGTTTTTTCAGAACTGAGGCGGCCTCGATCTGAACCTTCCAGTTACTACAGCAGCGAGAGCCAGAAGGATTACCCAGCACCCAAAAAACACAAACTGAACCCCGAATACTTCTCCGCTCGGCAGGAGAAGCTCCTCTCCACCGCCCTGAGCTTGGAGCAGCCAAGCGCCCGGAAGCCCTCCGCTGGCACCAAGACCTCATTGCCTGAGACAACCAGGCCCCGGCACACGGGGCGGGATTATCCGCAGGAGCTGGGCCCTGACCTGGCTGGCTACCGTGGCGCCAGCAACTCTGGGATCAAGTGGAGCCCAAAAGAGACCTACATGGCTGGCCTGCCTGGGATGCCGGTGGCCGGCAGCCCCAAGGGGCTGATGCTGGTGAGGGACTTGGGGGCCCAGCGGTCCCTGGTGGGGCCAGAGCGGGAAGCGATGGACACGGAGCTGCTGGCCTTCCGGGATGCTGCAGAAAGTGAGGATTGCTTGCATCATGTGGATGACCTGCAGGTACGTGTGCGCAAGGCGGGGAGGTGGCAGGAGTAGATTCTCTTGGGCTCCAGGACCAAATCTGGCCTTAAACTCAGAAGTTCTTCAGGGGATGCTTCTCTGTGGGGGTTTGGCTCTTTGGTGGCAATGGCAACCCCTCTGGAAAAAAGGTGCCAAGGAAAGTCCATGATAAGTCTGCCTTAAGGTGGCCCTCAGTCAAAAATGACTTGAAAGCACACCACAACAACAACAGTGTTCAAAAAGGTCAAAAGGCCTCTCCTCAGGCCACATTTGCAAAAGTAAGAAGTGCTTTAAATGCCCTACTCAAAAGAGTTGGGGGCCTCAAAAGAACCTCTACCATCAATATTCAGAAATGTTGCAAGAGCTTTTCTGAGTAGGGTGCAAATACAGGCTACATCTTGAGCTATGTCAGTTAGTGCCAGACCCACCTAGACTACCAACATGACCCAGCCTCATATAACATGCCTTTCCAGTTGATCCCCAAGTGCAGCAACACTCAGCCTCATCAGTCTTATCTTTACTGAGAAGAAAGGCAAAATTTACTTCCAAGAAGGAGGGGTACTAGGGAAATCCTGGAAGGGGAGGGTGTCCTGGAGGTACATGTGTTAAGGTGGGTGGGGTGGCCATCCAGCCCCCAGCAGGGGCCAATGAGGATGACCCATGTGGCTATGGTTGGCCAAGGAACATCCTTTAGGGCCAGTGGCAAAATGGAGCCCCTTCGGTGCATCTCTGGGGCTCAGCCTTTGCTGTTCCACCCCTCCCTTCCCCTCCCTTTCTCCTCCTCTGCTCCAATCAACTGGGGGGGGGGAGTCAGAGTCCAGCAGTGGGGGGCTGCCCCCCTTGCACCCCAACCCCAGCCCCCAATAACTGTTCCCTTCCCACTCCCTGATTCTTGCAGGTGACCATGATGACGCTGGCAGAGCATATCATTGAGGCGACACCAGAGAGGATCAAGCGCGGGGAGAGCTTTGCCCCAGCAGAGACGCCTCTGGCTGAGAGGACGGAGAGTGCCCCCCTTGGCACATCAATGAGCTGGCTGGCCAGTTACCTCGCGGATATTGACCACTTGCCAAGTGCTGCCCAGATCAGGTCTGTGGCACTTGGGCCCTCACTCCGGCACCTGCATATGCATCCACACAAGGGGGTTGTTTCTCCATATGGGGGTCAGAGAGGTCTCCTAACCCCTTCTTATTCCTCCTGCTGCCACAGAAGCCTCTACAGTGGAGCCCTGACCCCTCCTTCCAACACCAGCCTGAGCCCCGCCAACTCGCCCGTCAGCGCCATGGCTTTTGAGGAGCCCAGCCTCCCTTCAGCCACCGACTGGTCTGAATTCCTAAGCGCCTCCACCAGCGAGAAAGTTGAGAGTGAGTTTGCCCAGCTCACACTCTCTGACCATGAGCAGAGGGAGCTCTACGAAGCTGCCAAGCTGGTCCAGACCGTCTTCAGGAAATACAAGGTGAAGAGGAGGAGGAGGAAGAGCTGCCACGGCCACCACTGCTCTCCAGGGGAGCCAAGGGAAAAGCCCAGAGTAGTAGCCACAGTCCCCCAGCCTCCCCTGCTCCCTTGGGAGTAACCTTTCTGGCTATGGGAGGAAGGTGCCTTTGAACAGAATGGAAAGGAGAGGAAATCAAACCTGGGGCCCATTTGGACCTCTTGTGATGGGTGGCGTGATGGGTGTGCTTCGTGGGATGCCAGCCAGCCTTGCTGTTAGCTCACTCTGTTTTCTGTGCCCATTTGCAAAGAACAAGACCTTTGTTTGGGGGCTTATCTGAGGCTATTTGCCTCTACTTTGGGAGGAAACATATCTGTGGTGGGCAGGTGGGCATCCCCCAGTAATTCCTCAGGCATCAGGCAGCCACCTGAGGTTGCACCAGGAGCTGTGCCTGGACGCTCATTGGGCAGCCACCTTCTTTGCCATCTGTGCATCCACCTCAGAGTCCCCACAGTCCCCTCTGTCCCTGTCACATTCCTGTGGAGCCCAGGGGGTTGAGATCGGCCTGGAAGAAGGCATTTCTTGGAGCATGGCCATAGGGAGGTGTCTGTGTCTGGTGTTCCCCTTCTGCCAGCACTTTGTGAGACCCCCGTGGTTGCGCCTGGTGTCTCCATTTCCATGATTACCTTGGAAACACCTGGTCCTTGGCCTCTATTTTGTCTCCCTGTTATTCTGTGCAGCCATGCTTGCTTGTATCCATCTTCTGTCCCCATATACAGCAAGGCAACCCACACCTCCCCCATCCAGGCAAACTGGCTAGCTGTAGTTCCTCAAGCAGGTGTTCCCTTTCCTTTCCAGGGACGGCCCCTTCGGGAGCAGCAGGAAGTGGCCGCTGCTGTCATTCAACGCTGTTACCGGAAATACAAACAGGTGAGCTAGGGACCTCTCCAGGTAATCGCGGGCTGCCTGGGGCTCCGTTTGACCAGCAGCGGCCCTTCTCACCCTTGTTTCATTTTGGGAAACTTCGTTGAAGGGCCTGGTTTTTCCATTTCCTACTCAGCTGATACTTTGAAGGTAGACAGTAGGCCCAGTTCTACCTAGTTCTCCCAACACCACATTCCCAAGTGAACAACAGAAGCACCACTCCCTGGGCCTCCCCTTTGCCAATCCCCCAAAGCGCCGCTCTGGGCAAACAGCTTAGGATCCAGTGAAATGCCCCTCACTTGAAATGGGTGATGCATCCGTTCCAGTCTAGCCTTTAAAGGTGCCACTTGGCTTGGTCTCAAAGGCTCTTTGAGGTGCAATGGGGGGTGGGCATGGGGATGCTGGGGCTTTTCCCCAGACACACAGGCAAAGCCTAGCTCCATGCCCCACAGCCAACAAAAAGGGCTGCCCAGAGCATTGGGCTTGGGGCTGAGCCCGAATCAGGCTGGATTCAAAGAAGCCACTCCGCCAAAGCAGGGGTCTCTCCACTGAGGGAGCCAGTTCTGCTGCTCCTCCTTCACTGGATCCCTCCAAAAGACAGCAGATGGACGCCAGGACTGACCGTTAATCTTGTATTTTCTGTTTCTCCCCTGCCAAGCTTACTTGGATAGCCTTGAAGGTAATGACTTAAAAAAAAAAACCCATGTGCACGCAAGCCTTTCTCCTCATGAGCTTCTCACATTCATGGCGAAGCAGCTCTTTTGCTGCTGAAACATGCCTGGGTTGCATCCAGCCCTGGAGTCAAAAATGCATGCCAGCAATGCTGCTTTCTTGCAAATGCCCACCAGAGGAGGTGGAGGGTGGCAGTCTCAGGCTCCTGATGCCAGAGACCCCTGGCCAGCAGTGGCTTTTTGGGGGGTGGAGGAACTTTGGGTGGCTTAGAAAAGGAAGGGTGAAGGGTAACCAGTGCAAGATGAACAGAAGAAAGAAGTTGCAGAGTTATGATCATGGAACTGAATTTCAGTGCAATTTTTCAGTGGTGCCCACAGACGTTTGGCTTCTCAGGTGCCTCCTTTTGTCTGCACCATCCTCCTGAGAAATGGGACGTTGGGGGGGGGGGGCAGGGGCAGCCATCCCATTTCCCATTTCAGTACTTATGCTGTAGGCAAAAGGTGTTGGTGGTTACCTTCTGACTGGAAAACAAAAAGGAAGTCTAAAAGGGAGTGGGGAGCAGGTCCACCATCTGTACTGCAAAACCCTCCCCAACTCCCTCTGCTCAGAGTGGGCCCCTCGAATAGTTTCCTTCTGTCTCAAGGAAACACATGCACCAAAGGAGGGCAAGGAGGAGAGGGGGGGAGGGAGGTTGAAACAGACAAGCCAGCCTCCTGTGGGGGAGACTGGAGAGTGAGGAGGGGTGTTACCTTTCCTGACTTACAGGAAGGCTTTCCCCTGTTGCTGATCTCTACATGTGGGGGACAAGGTGTTATCACTGGGAAGGGAGAAAGGAAGAAAAGGCCCCCTCTTCCCAAGGTCTGTAGTGGTCCTGAGCAACTCCTGTCCAGCTGAGGGAGGCCTGGTCTATCCAAGGATCCGGATGCTGTTGTCAGAGAGCGGGGTGCTGGAGGTTCCCTCCACTGACTCTTCTCTCAGCTCCTGGGGAGAAGTCTGGGGGTGCCCACTGCCCTCCTTCTCTGCCGCCCATGCTTCTTTCCATAGGATGCTCAAGACCCCATGCCATGGCAGACGTCTTGGCACCAGTCTTACCCAAAGAGTGAGGCCATCTTCCCTGGCAAGAACAGGCAGAGCCCTGCCCTGGAGTAGATGGGCAGGAGACCATGGGCTGGGCTGAGGCCACCAGAGCCACGTTCTTCTTTGGGGGTTTCTCCCTTCCATGGGGACAGCAGCAAGAGGTGCCTCTTCTTCCATCTTAGACCAGCTCTCCTGGGCCTTTGTAAATCCACCCACACAAATAGTGTACCCCTGCTTTTTGCATGGTTCATTTTTCAAAATCTGGATGCTCAAAGACCAAGTGTTCTGTAGGTAGCACCTTTCCCCTCTTCTTTGTGCCCCCCCGGCTCAGACTGCAATGAGGGGGTGCCTCCATCCTCTGGCCCCTCCACCCGGCATGATGCGCATGGTCCTCCTCCTCGGGTGGCTGCTCCTTTGGCCATGGGATGCTTCAGTCTCCCTCTCTCTCTCTCTCTCTCATGCTCCCTTGTGCCCCCCAACATCCCATCCTTTGCAGTATGCACTTTATAAGAAGATGATCCAAGCTGCCATCCTCATTCAGAGCAAATTTCGGAGCTACTATGAGCAGAAGAAATTCCAACAGAGCCGGCGGGCGGCTGTCCTCATCCAGCAGTTCTACCGCAGCTACAAGGAATGTGGGAAGCGAAGGCAGAGTCGCCGGACGGCTGCCCTCATGCAGCAAAAGCTCAGGTGGGGTTCCGTGTGAGAGGGCAAGGTGGGGGGCTAGTCCTTGGGGCTCTGGGAAGCCCCACAAAGAGCGCCGCCTTGGGCTTCCTGACACTTTCCTGCTTCCTCTCCTCCCCTTCCTCTTGCAGAAGCAGCCTGCTTACCAAGAAGCAGGATCAAGCTGCACGCAAGATCATGCGGTTCTTACGACGCTGCCGCCACAGGTAAGACATCCCCAACATCCCAGGTGGTTTTTCTTAACTGCTAGTCAACTTAAATATTTGTCTCTCTCTTTCACTCCAAAACCTTTCTGGGTGGAATACAAGCCACCCTTCCGTTGGTGCTTGATGATGCTGTTGTTGCCAGGGAGTTTCCAGGGCAGGGCAGGCCTCTTGCTGTGCCCACAGCAGCCACCAGTCATTTGGCTTTGAAGACTGAAGTGGTTTTGGCAGGCACTGGTTTGTACTGGGGCACCTGCCATACGTTATTACTATCAAGGAATCAGAGAGGTCACTTCCAAGTGAGGAGGAGAAGGAGGGAGCATGAGTGCATACCTGCTCATGCATGTATGCGTCCACATGAGCTCCAGCTATGAGAAAAGCCCAGTGGATTCAACAAATGCAGCTTTCCCCCCTGATGCCCCTTGGCAGCAACAGCAGGCTCTCAGAGGCCAAACATGGAGGCTCCGTTGAGCTGTGCTGGTCCTTCCAAGAGTGGGATTGTTCTGCTTGACCCAGGGTCCTCCCAGCTTTAAGGGGGCCCTTTGCCTTCCCTGGATCTTTTGTTTCCCCCTTGGTGACACTGAACAACAGACAGACACATCCACTCATGCACCCACAAGTTCTGCTGTTCAGAAAGCATCCTCTCTGTGTGGCTCTCCACATCCTTTGTTGCTCTCTCTACAGTCCTTCTTTCCCAAACCAAAGGGGACCCTTTCCTTGCAGGGGAGAGGCCAATCAACAACCCACCCCAGTCCTTAGACGTCTTGCTTTTGGTGTGCCTTTTCCAGCTCTCCAAAAGGAGGCCAGAGTGGACTCCAGGGGCCAAATGTGGCCACCCCAGAGGGCTGTAGGATGCCAGCCAGGCCATCGTTGGCCCTGTCTCATGCGGGATCCCTTTCCCTGCCACCTCCACAACCGCATCCAGCATCGGTCCTGGCTCTGCTGTTCGCTCTCCCTTCCTGCCGCCTCTTGTCCAGCCGAAGGGCTCTCATGTATCTCCAACTCTGAGCCTGTTCACATGCATTAGTGTTCTGGGGTCCTTTTACTGGGGAAGATCTTTTCTGTCAACCCTTTAAAATTGATATTCTTTGTTTATTGGGGAGCAGGTAATCTGAACTGAATTCTCTTTCATGAAACTCAATGGGATATGAGCTAGCATATTTGTGTTGGCAACTGCCCTGGCATTGACCTTTGGGTCAGTTCTGGCACTACTTTGTCCATCACTTGATTTCTTGGTGTTTTACTTCTCTGCACTTGAACTGACACACTTGGAAAACACTAGGGGCATAAATCTGCCCTTGTTTCATTCTTGTATGTATGAATGAATCCATACAACGGTTTTATCTCCATTCAACAAGTATGTGAAGATCTCAGAGCAGTTTTCGACAGCTATTCATACTTAAGAACTTTATCAAAGAATTCTGTTGTGTAGAAAACATGCTGTTTTGCATGCCAAACCCCTAGCCCCATGTTTTCTCTTCCAAAAGATCACTCATCTTGTTGCAAACAGGTTTTCCAGAAAGAAGTCCTGACATGTAAAGAGTACTCAGACATGCACACATTTCTGAGGCAGTGCCTCCATGTGTCAAGAAGGCACCTGGGGTTGGGGCTGGGGCTGAGGGCGAGAAAATGACGGGGCATTCTTTATGGCCCTCCGCATGGCCATGGGGAGGGTCTGAAGGAGAGGGTCAGTTTGCAAGAGGGCACCCTGGAGCAAAGAGGGCAAGGGACTGGGGCCACAGAATGGAAAAGGTATCTTTTTAGTGGAGGGAGGGACCGGGGGGGAAGGCTGCCTGGGGCTTCCACAAGCTCTGGGAAAGGTGAGGTGCGGGAGAGTAGCGTTTTCTCTCTGCCTCAGGCAGCAAAATGTCCTGAGTGGTCCTTGCTGCTCAGAAGGAAATCCCTTTGAGCTCAATGGGACTTTCTCTTCCATCAGTAAACCTAGCAGGGGAAGGCCAAGCATAGCCCCTGCAGATGCTGTTGGACAGTGACAGCTGTCTGCTCCCTGCGAGCACAACCAGGGGCAAAGGATGATGAGACCTGTAGTCCCTCAGCAGCAGGAGGTACATTTTGCCCACCCCTGGCTCTTCCCCCTGGACCCCTGGGAGTTCCAGTCCAGCAGCATCTAGAGGGCCATACAGTCCTCAGCCCTACATGCCAAAGCCCCGTGTTTGCTGTGGTCACTTTGCCTTCCAAGGGGGCTTCTGCGTAGGGGGGTCTGGTCTGAGTTCCACATAATTCAGACCCAAAGTTCCTGGGTACACATACTGTAGGTACTCACCCCGTGGGGACGGACAAGGAAAGGGCATGCTTTTGGATGTGCCCTGGCCAACCCACTGGCTAAAAGGCAGTGTTTGCTTATAACTCAGTGGCCCTTGATGGGCAATTAGCTGGTGGCCAAGCAGAAGTCCAGGTGACTCCTAGCTGCCCGCTAGCCTGCTGTTTCCTGAAGAGGACCTGGCCCACCCACGGCCCTCCACCCACAAGCGCACACACGGGCACAAGGCATGGCAGGGTGGCTGCCCCGGTGTCGTCTCCTCTTTCTCCTCTTCCTCTCCTCTCTATCCCTCCCTCCAGAGTAGGCCACCCTGCCCTGCCCTGAGCTGAGGAAGTGCTGAGTAAAGGACCTTCTTCCTCTGACTCTCTCTTTTTCTCTCTTTCTGTCTCTCCCTTCTTGCTGTCTGTGTGTGCTAATCACTCTTTGCTATCATTTTGCTCCCACCCGAAGCCCACTTGCGGACCACAGGCGGTACAAAAGGGTGAGTGGAGCTGCTGCCTGCTGGACTTGTTTCTCTTCCATTGACAATAATATACCTATATATACCTATATATACCTATATATATATATATATATATATATATATATATATATATACACACACACACACACACAAACACATATTTTTATTTTTATACATACATATATATATATACATCTCTCTCTCCCTCTTTCTACCTCTCTCTCTCTTTCTACCTCTGTTTACTCTTGCTTTCTGCTTGCTTGCATGGGGGGCTGCAGCTGAGATAATAATGCCCATCAATTTCACATCCATCGGTCCCTCTCAGTAAGCATAAGGGCCGACTGACCAGTCAACTAACCCTTGCTGGGGGTACTACAGCGCTACTACAGCTGCACCTCACTTGGGGAGAGCCTACAAGAGGTGTGCATGCAGGAAAGCGGCTGGGGCTCTGTTCGTTGGGGGCATGCTGAGAAACCACAGGGGCAGAAACGTTGGCTTGACCCACCCACCCCCAGGCTTGAAGGGAGTTGGCTGCTGCAGGTATCTTTTTTATGACTGGATTCAGAGCTCATCCACAGGACAAGCTTAAAACTGGTTTAGTAGCTCCCTAAAATCCTAAAAGTCCTGAGGTGCGTCTCCCATGGATCTCAAACAGGGGAATCATTTGGGAAACTCTTTGACCATTAACTGAAAATTAACCAAGCATTTTTTGTTTGTTTGTTTGTTTGCTTGCTTGTTTTTTGCAGGAATAGTGGTCAGTGAAATAGACACATTAGTAAATTCTTTTTACTCTTGTGGTCAGTTCTGCAGGGGAGGGTGAAGGGAGTCCCCTTTTTTCCCTGGCAAGGCTCTGTATTGTTGGCGGAACACTCCTTTTTAAAGAGGGGAGAGGAGGGCTCCCCATATGTTTGCATGCATCATTGCCACCATCATGGGAGGAAGGAAGGGATGGGGCTCTACTTTGCACTTTGGCGGCATAAATTATTGGACAATGGAGTCCATTTTTGTGTTCCATCATTGTAAGGTCTGCTGGATCTTTACTTTGGAAAAGAAGGGGATGGGTGTCCCTTCTATTGCTGTGTGTCTTGAAGTCTTTTCTGACTAATGGCAATCCTATCACCGAGTTTTCTTGGCTAGGTGTCCTCCTCAGAGGAGGATTGCTACTGCATTCTTCTGAGGCTGAGAGAGGGGATTGCCCTGGGTCATCTAAAGGATTTCCAAGGATGAAGCTGGGATTTGAACCTTAGTTTCCTGCTGGAGCCCTAGTCCAACAGGAAGGAAGGAAGGAAGGAAGGGTGCACTGCGGCCGGCATGCTGCATCCCTGCGCCTCTCACCCCACCAGTGTCCCGGCCAGCCCTCCCCTGTGCATGAATGCTGCCGTTCCCAGGCTGGCGTGAGCTATCACACCATTTCCACACATTTCTTGTGATGCTGCACACCTGTGGAAGGGCATGCTCTCATTTTTGAGGAGGGCCTCTCTTGCGGTCTTTAGCCTTGGCCAGGATTGGTCACGTGGGGCCAAGCAACCCAGGCCCAATTTGCCCAGTAACCTTGTTCCCTTTGCCTCTTTCAGGAGCGGAGTGCTTTTGAAGTGTCAGCCTGTCTGTTAGGTGGCAGGCGTCATGCAGTGGGGGGGGTGTCTCTCCCGCTGGGCCCCCTTCTCTCCTGTCTTTGTGACCCAAGTGAGAGCCCTGGAGAAAGGAAGGAGGAGCCCCCCTTCCCTAAACCACCCACCCACCATTCCTGCTCTAAGAGCAACAGGTAACTGAGAGCTGTCTCTCCTTCCCTTGTCCTCCCTTGCCCAGGGCTACGGCCACCTTGGCCACCTCTGCCACCTCCTGCTGACTCTTCTCAAAGCTGCCCACTTCATCCAGCATTTCTTTGCCTGCGCTGCCTTTTGTAGACAGCTCTAGTGCTGGAGAGACAGCTTTGCAAGATGCTTGTGGCTTAGCCATGCTCCCTGCTCTTCAAAATCCCCCCCCTCTTTCTCTCTCCAAGTAGCCCAAACCCATTGGGTCACCAGATAGATGGTCACCAAGGGCAGGAATAAATGGCTCAGCAGAGGAAGAGAAGGAGGATGCTTCCATGGCTTCAACAAGCTGTGCCCCTTCCTTGGCCGCATTGTGGACTAACAACCCAGACTCCCTGCTTGTAAGCCCACTGACCTGGGAAGGCTGCATGGCGGCAGGCAAGGATCCTCCTCTTCATCGGGGGTCATCTCAGAGTCATCCACAGTGGGCCTCCTCTCCCAGAGACACAGCGGAGGCAACCCACACACCCCAGACGTGGACTGCCACAAAGACCAACAAACCCCACAGTCAAGCAGTCACTCAGGAAATCCTTGCCACAAAAACAGGGAGGCCAAATAATCCATCCTTAGTGTACTGGCTATCACTTTTTTCTTTAATTTAAAAAGGCTTATCTCATAAACCAGGTTTAGAAGCTGAGGGGATGGTTCCAACAAAAGAGAGGAAGTTTGTGCCCTGGGGAAGGTGCAGGCAGGGGGGGCTCTGGCTCAGTGGCCCTTTTCCCAGTCAAGACTGGAAGCCTGGCCTCAAATGGTGAGGCATCTCTCCCACTTTGCGCTGGGTTTGGGCCCTGCGTTGTGCTCTTGGTCTCTTATGGGCAAAGCAGGTGCATCCAAGGGTTTTGTGAAATGCAAATGGTGGCCATTGGGTGGGTGGAACTATGGGACTATGTGAGGAGCTGCATGCGTTTTCCCAAGCAATGGCAACAGGTCTGGATCAGTGGGGCACTGCATGCCGATTGACCAGAGCCCCAATGAAGCATGATGTGGGTCCTCTCTGCCCCTGACCAGCACAGGTGTTCCATTCACATAGACTGTGCACGACTTGGCATGCGCCCACAAAGGTGCCACCAGCTTGGAGTAGTCAAGCATGCCTGGCAGGGAGCCTCAACACTGGGTCAATCAATGGGCGCCTAACAGGATGCTGCATGGAGAAGCATGCCCCCCTCCTCCGCCTCCCTGCCACACTTTGTTCCTCCGCCGAAACGTCTTAATGTTTGCCTATGCTATCTCAGCTGTCTCCTAGGTGATGGTGCATTTATTTGGGGCTGCAGCCAGGAAAAGTCTCAATGAGATCCAGAAGACAGTCTCTTTCTCTGGAGGGTTTGGCTGGCAAAGGAAGAAAAGAGGGCTAGGGTTTCTGCCTTTGCTCCACCCCACAAACAGCTGCTCAATATGGCTTCTGCTGAGTACCAGGGTTTGCCCCAGACCTTCCACCACCGAGACAGAGGGCAAGGCGTTGCCAGCCCCGTCCTATAGCTCCACAGACACAGGAACCAAGTGGACTTTGCCACAAGACATGGCCCTCTGTCACCCACAGGGCACCAAGGCGACAGGCGGGAGCCAGGGAAAGGCTGCTGGCATGCGCCCAACTCTTCCGCTGCCGCTGGCACCCACCTTTTCCCTGGGGCAGAGCTGCCTTCTCAGCAGCCATGGTGACAGGTGGTTTTCTGGCCCCTTCTGAGCCCTCCAAGCCTCATGATGTCACTGGACAGGGAAGCAGGCAGCCCAGGCACCTCCTTCAACATGCTCCTCTATGCCATCTGGAGGAGCCTCTCACAGGAGGCAGCCATGGGAGATTGGCAGCCATGAGAAGCAATGCAAGAGGGCAAAGGAGCTTTTCTGCATGGCGAAGGGGCAGAGAGCCTCGGCCTCGGCTCCTGCCATGCTGCCATGCTGTGTGAAGGCGAAATGGCCGCTGCGGTGCGCCAGGAACATACCAGGGACAAGGCAGGAGTAAGGCGGGCCGGCTGCAAAGACAGCCAGAGTCTACCTGCACTAAGCCCAAAGGCTCATTTCCCTGCCTCCAGGTTGAAACCAACTATATTTCCCAGATTTTTACTGTTTGGTGAATGCCTTTGTAATCTCAAGTCAAGCGCATAAGCAACTGAGCAGCTTACTTTTTTTTTTTTTTTTTACCAAAAACCCGCTGAATTAACTTCAGATGCTCCAGTTCATTATCTGGAGTAATATACCACTAAACAGTTCCATACAAAGGCCCCCTGCATTTGCTGGGATTAAGGGCACAGGGCTCCTGTGAAAGTGGGGAAAACACAAATGAAAAGCCCACTAATCCCTAGAGAACAGCTCTTTAGGAATTTCTAGATCCTCCAGCGCAACTCTAGGGTCAACATTTGCCAGACGTTGACCATAGAATCACGCCAGATGGCCTACAAATGCCTAGAGAAGTGTTTTCTCTGGTAATATCTAGCTCCTGCTGCGCAACTCTATGGACAATTCCTGGCAGAGTTGTGCTGGAAGACCTAGAGGTTCCTAGAGAGAACATATTAATCAAATCCACAACTAAGGAAGTCTGCAAAAGTCAATACTGCCAACATGATTCCTGGTGGGGAAAATGGGAAGGGGATTAAGATGGTTGTATCATTTGCAAGACAGACGCAATGGATCCCTGGCTTTTACTATTTGACACAAAGAAGTCGGGGAGCAGTAGTCGCCTCAAACGGTTTTGCTTCTCTTTCTCTCCCTCTCTTTGTCTTTCAGAGTGAAAGAATTGAAAAGGGCCAAGGAACCTGAAGGGAGAGGTGGCGCCGGCGGCAGCGGCGGCGGCGGCGGCATCCCTTAGCAATGTGACATTGCTTTTCAGACTGTTTTCATTTTCTGTTTTTAGCAGAAACATGCAACAACAATTACAAATTTAATTATGAAAAAAACTGACTGCAATGCTGAGAACATCAGCTGCAGGATTTTAACGGTAATGTTTAGTCATTACATTTGCACTTTCATGGACAATTTTTAATTTGTTCAGCAAGACATCTTGGGACTCAAATCTTTGGTTGGATCATGGGGGGGGGGTAAGTGACACCCGGAAGGATCTTTCATGCGTTGCTTCGTTCCTCTCCAAAACGAAAAGGAAAAAAAAACAAACAAAGAGAGAAGCAATTAAATATCCTTTTCATATAGGGCTGTATTGAAACAAACAAACAAACAATGTGTGGAACTGTACAAATATTATACCAAAAAAAAAAGGAAAAAAAAAGGCAAACCCCCCACAATCCAAGAATCGCTATTCCTGCACCTGTCAATCATCTCCGAGACCCGGGAAGCGCTGGAGGTCCTCCGGGAGGCCTTGCTTTTCGGGGTCCAGCCCCCTCCATTTCCTTCACTCTTCCTCCACCTTTCCGTTCTTCATCCGAATCCGCTCGCCGCAACACGCTTTCATGCGACGTTTCAGATCCGCCGGTCTTGTGCCCCGTGGCAATTGCTTTTCCCCCCCCAGAAAGCTGTTGGTCTTTTTAAAGCAAACGGGTATTTGCAAATGGGGGGGGGGGCAATGGTGGGGGTACGCAGCTCAAGCAAAAAGGTCCTTTTTCGGTGTCCTCCTTTTTCCTTTCTCTCTCTCTCGAGCCTTCAAGTCTATCAACTGCCATATGCACTTCTCATATTTGGCACTTTATTTTCTGGCCTTACTTCACACTCAAGATTTTTACTTATTTACTTGCAAATGGTTTGTAAAGCATTTTTGGTAACCTTCAAACCTCTTGTTCGACCGAAGAGTCATGCGCAAATCAGCCGACTGGACACTGAGGCCACCGAGAAGGAGGCAGCGTGGTGCTGCGTTTCCGGCCAGTAAATTCCTTCTTTTGGCTATTTCATCTCAAAAAAACATTTTTAGAAAATGAAGCTAGGCAGTTTCTGTATATAGAGAGAAAGTAGAAATGGCAAATGAGAAATAAATATTTGAAAGGGAATATATTGATTAATTGCTAAATATTTTATTCACAAAGGGTCAATAACTTGGCAAGAGAACTTGGCGTATCTGTATAGTTTTGTCTGAATGAGCCAGAAGAGTGTGGATGTTTGTACATATTGTATATATTTAAAACAGATGTGCATGAATTCAAGGAAAAAAGAAACGAAAAAGCAAAGCATTAGTGGCTTACGGTCTGTAAAATGAAACAAAAACTTTATTTCACTATAAGAAACTTTATTTTAAATGTTCTTTAGAAGAACATTTTGCTAAAGCATGACTAACTGCAGAAGCAAAAGAGCTAATGTATTTAGACTTAGAAAAAAGGCAAAGTAACGTTACTTTTAAAAAAACAGAGATATGTTTACATTTGATTTTGGCTACCAGGAGTTTCCTTTCCGTTTCTTTCGACCTTCTCGATTATCCTTCCGTTGTTATTTAATTTCTCCTCTTTCTTTCTTTTCTTTTTTTGCCAATGGTGCCAAGTAAAGTGAATGCTAATATTGCTTAAGAGAAAAAAAAAATATTAAGTTATTTTGCAAAGCAGATAATCATAAGAATACAAAATTGTATCTAGCTTAACACCATACACTCTCACTCCAATAAAGAACACGTAGAATGAACATAAACTTTAAAAAAAGAAAAAGAAAAAAGAAACAGTAGGGAAGTAGAGAACAAAACGTTTCACCCGTCCATATTTCCTGCCGGAAGTCAGACAAACGTACCTAAAATTGCACAACGTTTTTAAGAAAAACCTTTTTAAAAGTGTTAAAAGACGCAAGCAGGTTTTGTTTGGGGTGTCATGGTATATTGCTATTTCCACATAGAGAGGAGCCAAAGAAATCTGTTTTAAATTAGTCCTTTTGGTCAAGAGAAAGGCAGAGCGCGCGGGCGGAGAGGGCACCGATGGGCACCATCGTCCCCGTCCTCCTCCTCCTCCTCCTCTTCCTTGGGGACCCAGGGCCTTTGCCCAGTCGCCAAGGCCCAGGCCGGGCCCGCCTCGGCCCCCAGCCCCACGTGGCGCACCTGCCTTCCTTGCCGGCCCCCTTGGCCTTTCGAGGGACCCTTTTGGTTGATGGAACAGGAACTGCTCTTGCTTGATCCCAGATGAGGAAACGATGAGGTTTAGTAGTCTTGCTCTCAAGAGGCTTGTTGTGAAGCCTAAAAATACTCACAATTCTGTGAAGTTGTTTTGTTTTTGTTTTTAAAGGGTGTCTTTAAAAGAAAGATTTAAAACACACAAAAGATTGTGGCAAAAAAACCAGCCTGGGGTCAGTGCTCTTGGTGCCTTTTCTAGCATTGTTAATTATGTGTGTGTGTCTGCGTCGCTCTCTCTCTCTCTCTCTCTCTTTCTCTCTCTCTCTCTCTCATTGATTCTGTTCACTGCCAGGACTGAAAACCGAACCGTGGGGGGAGCGGGGTGGGAAGGGGTTGCTGAAGCGCCTCCTGCTCTGTGGCCCTTCTATGACATGCAGAAATGAACCAACCCAGAAGCCCCTCAAAGGCAAAGGCCGAAGGGCCTGGCTCCCCGCGTACAGTGTCTCTTGGACAGAGGGACCTTTGCGCAGGGAGCCGGGGGCCCAGAAGCCGGAAGGGCTCCCTTCAGCCCTCTGCCTGTCCCACTAGCAGCCCTTGTCAGAGGAAAAGGCCTCCTTCTTTGGGACTGGCCTTTTGCTTTCCCTCCTGGCCAGAGGGATGGCCTCAGTGGCCCCCTTCCCCTTTGGTCCGTAAGGGTTTTCAGAGGGAGAGCACTAGGCTCTCTCTTTCTCTCCCCAAAGCGGTCGTTTTGCCCTGTGATTCCTTCCAGATCCAAGGCTTGGTGGTGTGTCCATAGGACTGGCAGCCTGGGCCTTCACGGTGCCAAGCTTGGGAAGGGTCCCACTGCCCTTTCAGGGGGTTTAGAAGGACTTTTCGCCGGCACCCACAGGGCAGCGTGAGGCCCGTGGCTGTCGCTCCTTCCTCCCTTCTGTCCCGTTCCGTTCGGTAGGAAACTCCAAGTGGGATCCTTGCAGGAACGCCATGCGCTTATTCCAGCTGGACCCTTGCTGGACGGAGCGGACGGACGGATGCCCTTTGGGTGTGTTGGCGGTGGCTCACCTGGCATGTTTGGCTTACCAGTTCCCCCGAGACAGTCCCAGATGCCCCCGCTCTTGCCCTTCCCTGGCTGGCAGGACTCGGTTGGGGCAGGGAGGGCGCCTAGTCCCCTTCCTTCCGGACAACTGAGGCCCCCGAGACCCAGGGAGCCAGCTCCCCTTGTGTCTCCCCCAAACCAGAATCGCTCCTTCGTGCGACATGACGTCCCCGAGACGCATGGCCCTGTGTGAAAGAAATAAAGGATATAACATGAACCCCCTGGACGGTTGCACGCTTCCTGGCAGTTCCACAGCGTAGTTGGCGCCCCAACGGAGGGGGGACGGGGGTCTCCCCCAGACTTTGCATGTGAACCTAGTATAGATGTCTCTCTTTTTGTAAGTTTTATTTTTGTAACTGTGCATGTTAAAAGCATCACTGAATCAATGGATCTGTCGAAGAACTCAGCTGCTGGAACCATGCAAAATGTTTTGAATTGCCCTTAAAATATGGAACATGTTTTCTGAATGCTTTATATTCTTTCTGCTGTAAATTAAAAAGAAGAAAATTTCCCCATTTGAAGCGTCTGGGGTTTTTCTTATCCTCCAAATGTCCCAGGAGGGCATCTGCCCTCCGCTCTCTGGGCTCAAGGCTGCCCCGAGGGAGGCCTCTGCGGGGCCCAGGGGCCCTCCTTGCCAGGCCTGGCTCTGCCAAGCGCCCAGCCAAGAGGAACAGCAGCAGCAGCAGCAGCAGCAGGAAGAGCCCGAAGAAGGACGGCTGCGGATCTGCCAGGCTCTGGAGCCCCTCCTCTCTCCGGCTCCCAGCTGGCCTGCCTGCCTTGCCTGGCTGGCTGCCTCTCAGCTGGGCGGAGGAGGAAGGCGAGGGGCCGGCCTCCGAGTGCAAAAGCCCCGGAACCGGAGAAGGAGGAGCAGGGCCAAGGCCAGCAGCAGCAGCAGCACAGCCCCCAGCAAGACGACGACGCCGCCGCCATGTGAGCCCCCTGCCCTGCCCTGCCCTGGGAAGGCACTCCCTGGGCCCTGGAGCCCCCATGGCAGCCCCCCTCTCCCCTTCCTCCTCGTTGGGGTCTGGACCTCTCCTGGGCCCCTCCAGGCGCCCTTCCCTTCCCTGAGGGGGGTCCCCCAGAGCCCCTTCCCCAGCACCCCCTCAGCCCCCCTCTCTCTCCCTCTCTCTCTCAGGTCGACCACCGGAGCCTCCGGAGCAGCCTCCTCTTCCTCTGGCCCCAGCCACCGACTCCAGCAGACGCAGAGCCAAGTGGACGAGGCAGGGGCAAAGGGCAAAGGGCAGGGGGCAGGGGGCAAAGGGCAGGGAGGGCAGTAGGGCCTGGGGTGACCCCTCTGACCTCTGACCCCGCAGGTGGTGGACATCATGAGAGTCAACGTGGACAAGGTCCTGGAGCGCGACCAGAAGCTCTCGGAGCTGGACGACCGGGCGGACGCCTTGCAAGCGGGAGCAGCCCAGTTCGAGACCAACGCCGCCAAGCTGAAGCGCAAGTTCTGGTGGAAGAACTGCAAGGTGGGCCACCTCCACCACTCAGGGCCCTCTCTGGCCACTGGGCCCCCTGCCCTCCTTCCTGCAGGTCGAGGGCCGGTGGGTGGTTGGTGGGGCATCGCCCGCAGGCAGCGTGGCAGCGTGCCCCAGAAGCCCCTGGCTCTGCTCTGCCCTGCGCAGCCACTGCCCTCCTGCCACTGGCCTTCCTAGGCCTCTGCGCAAAAGTGCCCTGACTTCCTGTGTTTGAGCAGCTGCTTTTGTGTGAGTGGCGGGTGTGTCCCTGCTTCCACAGGAAAGACTTTGCGATGGAAGATCCGTTGCTCTTGCGCTCACATTTCCAAGCCCCAGACATAACCGAGCCTGAATTTGGAAGGTTTCCAGCACTTGCGTCTGTAGTAAGGTGGCCTGGGGTTGTTTCATAGTGTTTTCTTTGAAAGCAAAAGAAGAACAACTCCAAGCCACAAGTTCTGTCATCTTGGAGGTCGCTTGCCTCTTACATTCTTACAGGACTTTTCCAAAAATGAAGTTGCAAGTTCTGTCTCCCGAAGTAAACACTTGGTGCCATACTCTGTTTTTCTTTTTCCCTTTCCAGATGTGGGCCATATTAATAGCTGTGGTGGTTGTCCTCTTAATCATCATCATTGGTAAGTTTTTCACGTTGCTCCGAGGTGCAAAACAACACACCCGGGAGCGTTCCTTGCGACACTTGTGCCCTTGCTAGCAGCCCTCTCTTTTCGCTGCCGCCACCACCTCAGAAGCAGGAAAGTTGTGGCCCTGCTTTCCAGTGTGCTTCATGGCTCTCCCTGGGCTGCACTGGGGTTTTTAAAGTAGAGATCCAGAACATTGAAGTAGTTTACAGTTTCTGTTTGGAGCAGAGAGGTTAATGATGGATCCGCTGGGTATCAAAGTCTCTTCATAAAAGCTGCATGCAAAGTGGTTTATTTGTTCCTACATCCTTGTAGTCAGAATGTGAACCACGCAGGAAGGCCTTGTAGCCATTCTAGCCTTGAAGGAAAGAATCATAGAATTGGAAGAGACCCCAAGGGCCATCCAGTCCAACCCCCTTCTGCCATGCAGGAACTCTCCATCAAAGCACTCCCTGTGACAGATGGCAATCCAGCCTCTGTTTAAAGACCTCCAAAGAAGGAGACTCCACTACACTCCGAGGAAGGAGTGTGTTCCTCTGTCAAACAGCCCTTACTCTCAGGAGGTTCCTCCTAATGTTGAGATGGAATCTCTTTTCCTGGAGCTTCCATCTTATTCTCTAGAGCAGCAGAGAACAAGCTTGCTCCCTCCTCAATCTGGCATCCCTTCAAGTATTTAAACAGGGCTCTCATATCACCTCTTAACCTTCTCTTCTCCAGGTTAAACATCCCCAGCTCCCTGAGCTTCATGGTTTCCAGACCCTTCACCATTTTATTTGCCCTCCTTTGGACACATGGCTCCAGTTTCTCCACATCCTTTTTGAATTGTTTTGCCCAGAACTGGACACAATATTCCAGGTGGGGCCTGACCAGAGCAGAATAGAGTAGAGCAAAAGATGGCAGAGCAGCCGCCAGGAAGACCACTGCTCTCATCCCATATCGGATAGGTTCAGGCCACATTGTATGATGCTATGCTGTGAGATTGAGCCAGAGGCGACCTGGCTCACATGGCATGAAAAGAACAGCTTTACCATTTGGTAGGCCAAAGCTGTTTCCCAGAAAGCTATCAGAAGCCCCTGAAGAAGAAAGTTACCAATGGAAAGAGAATGACAGGTCTGGTCCATTTGGAGGGTCATGGTCAATGGAGGACATCTTTTGTGAAGAGAATGTTCTTTTAGCTGTTAACTAGGCATATTTTCACAGGTCAGTGCTAAGGCATAAAATCTTGTTTTATGTGGTTTGTAAACACAGTTTGGAGTACGTCCTCATGAGCAACTGGGGAAAACTCTGGACTTGAAGCTATCGGCGAGAAACTCCAGGCTCCGACATCATAACTTGCTGCGTTGTCAAGCTTTCCTACGGTGCGCAAATCAAGCATTGTTTTGGATTGACACATTAACCCTTTTGTAGTTCATCAGCAGTGTGCCTTTATTTAAGTGGCATGCTTCAACTTGTAAATGTTATTTTGGGTGGGCTGGGGATGCTGGGAGCTGTGTGAGCTAGAGAGGAAAGCGTAAGACAGTCTCTTCTGGGACAAAAGGGCAATTCCCGGGATGTACTGCTTTTTAATGTCCCGTGAGTATCCTTTGCCTTTGCCGCTTGGAAAAGAGACAGGTGCCAGTTTTCATTAGTGCCTTCGTGGAAGAGGTCACCCTCTCACTCACCATTGTGCCATTTGGAGTCACCTTTGTGGCCTTAATAGTACCTTCCTATTTGTCTGGCTACCGTCAGCAAGCCCTGCCTATCTCACACAGCTTTTACATTACGACGGGATGGTGCTGCACATGCTTAGCACTTAACAACTGCCAAAGATACCTTACAGTTTTTCAGACAAAAGAAAAAACACTCGCACAATACCGTTCCTATTTTTCTTATGGTAAACTGCCACAACTTGGTGCCTTACTGCTTCGACCTGAACAAACGCCACAAAGTATTCCTAATCTTTTTATAACCCTGGATGCACTTAATGAAAGCTTCTGGAGGAGCTGCCCTCCTGGAAAAGCCAAAGCGGCAAGAAATACTTCACTCCCAGCAAGATGATGGGGAGGCTGTCTGCAAAAGCAGTGTTTGAAAAGTAAACCAACTTGCTTAGTTTGCTGTCTTGGGAACGTTCATCTGCCATCTCTTGCCCCTTGTTCCCAGTCTGTTTTCGGGGTGCCTCCAGACATGAGCGAAAGGCTGCTTTACCATTAAAATCAAACAGGCCCAGGGCTGTGTTTTGGGGGTTTGGGTTGGCCATTTCCTCCCTCTGTTTGTAAAAACATGTTTATAATAATGTCAGATTTGTCAGCTTGCTAGTTTGGAGGGGCTGGGAGCTTTACCAGGCTGATGATTGAAGACACATGAAATGTTGCTTTTCCTTCATAACAAGTGCTATTGTCATGTCAATCATACTGCAATTAATATTAACACTAATTGTCTAAATTTTGAGCTTAACAAAACAGGAGGGGTTTTTTGGGTTTTGTAACACATACCACGATTTTTAACTAACACTCTTCTTATCCGACGGCTTCTCAGTGAATAAATCCGCAGCAGGAAGAGAAGCGTCCTGGAATTAATTGCCTGCAGCAGGAAAAGGTGCCTTCCTTGTAACAGTTGAATAAAAGTGGATTTGTAGTCTCTTCTGGCATGTTTTCTTTCTCTTTCTCTCCCCCCTTTTTTCAATGGGGTGGAAGGATTGTGACATTAAGATGGAAACCCACAGAGGAAATGAGCAGAGTAATCGCTGTTTTTGTTCTGGAGGCTATGATCGCGGAAGACAAGAACTTCGGGAAGAACTGCGAGATGCTGGCATGCAAATTGCCAAGGGACTCTTCCACTCATTTTTGACACAGGTGCAATGGCCATTTTGAGCTGATTCCGTTGTTCGGTTCCACTGGAGCGTTAAATGTGTGTTTTCCCTTCCTCATTGGTGATGTTTTTTTTTCTTATTGGTGATGTTTCTCCCACCGTTGTGGGAACTGGAAAGGAAAAGCAAAAGAGATTCATTTCAGCTTGAGCCTGGGCTACAAAAAAACCCAACAACGACGACAACACTTTTCTGTTTGTGGAAACCCTGACCAGGGCAGACATTTTGTTTTCCACATCGTCTGACGTTGTGTTTGGGATGGAGCTGGAGGCAGCCTGTCTCTGCCATTTCGTAGGGCAAAGCAGTTCTGAAGAAGAGCTTGCCATTGATGGGAAGGGAGCAAGGGGTCTGGCCCATGGGGCACCAGCTTCACCAGTTCAAAGGGTCCAGTTATGACCAACGGAGGAGATCCTTTAGTTGCTAACTGTACACATTTTCACAGTTCAGTCTAAAATGCAAGTTCTTGTTATGTGCGGTTCTTAATTACAGGATGGAGTGTGTGTCTTAAGGTCCGTAGTGGGAATTTAAACAGGCTTGGGTCCCATGTTGGATGTATGTTAAGTAAGTGCATTAGCTGAATAGGCTCCCCAATCATTTCTATTCGTGTCGACGGTCCTGGGAGTGGGAGCTGACCAAGACCTGGAGAAGTTACTTTTTTATGGGGAAGGGGACAAGGCAAGCCCCAGGCATTCCAGGGGTCTAAGGTGCCTCAGGCTCAGAGGGCCTTTCCCAAGGCAGGCTTTGGGGGGGCATTCAAGGGAGCAGCAATGGCTTGGTACCTGTGGATGATGGGACAAGGCGGAAGAGGATGAAGCATGGGCTTCGCAGAGAGGGAGCAGCAGGGCCGCCTTCAGATAGCGGTGGCTCCCGGGGAAGAGAATGCCATAGCCCCAGAGCGAGGATGGAGGGGAGCCTCGAGGGAAGGAAGGAAGGAAGGAAGGAAGGAAGGAAGAAGCCTGATCAGCAACACTTCTAGCAGTTATGGGAGCCTGGGTAGCAACAGATTTTATAAACATGACATCAGTCTTGCTTCTTCCAGAGACTCTAATGGAAACTGCATGGAGGAAAGGCCAAGGGAACTAGTAAGTCCTTCTCTGCCCTCCTGGTCAGATGCAATGGGCAGCCATCACCATGTCAGAAATGTGTCCATGTAAAGTATAGAACTTTGTGTATCACACGTTAACTAGCAAGGAGGGCAATGGGACCAAATGATAGCATCACTGATCCGATGGTGACGTCTCTGTGCTTTGCCCCTTGGGGTCTTGACTGGGCCGGCAGCAGACAGAGCTCAGGGCTTTTGAGAGCTGAGGGAGAAGAACCGGAGCAGCTGGCCCATCCAAAGCCAGGCCTTGGGTCCACTGTCAGTTCTGGCTGGCTGCTCTCCTGCCTTCTCCGCCTGGAGAAGCCGCTGCCAGGAATGGGGTTGGGCCCTTCTAGAGGAGAAGCAGAGGCTCCTCTCCTGTGGCCAGCAGCCTGACCGTCCCATGATGCCTTCCTTTTGCCCCCTCAAGTGACGCCTCAGCAGGTCTTTGCAGATGCCAATGGATGGAAGAACATGGGTCAGCAGCTGTACATTGAGTCACACAGTCAGCATTTGGATGAGGGCCGCAGGGCTGCAAGGACAGTGCTGCCCAGTGATGAGTCTTTGGGGGTGAGCAGCCAGACAGACACAGACGGAGGCAATGCCAGTCTTTCTGCCCCCAAGGGCGGTGGGAGGGTCCTGGACCAACGTTGCCATCACCAGCACTCACACCATCCCCTCCTCACACACACACCTGAGCTATTCTCAGTGCCATCCCCAGAGGCCCACATCTCTTGGCATCAGCTCTGGTGCCAGCTATGGGTGTCAACACGGAAGCCTAGTCGGCTGGAAAGCTTACAGGAGGAAGGACCAAGATGTGAACTGCTGGTGCTGTACTTAACACTGTGCTGTCCCAAAATTTAACTCAGATACTGCAACAACCCAGATACCACCAGCAACAACAGCAATGGGGATGACAGGAGGAACAGCGGGCACCAGCTCCTGTCCTTTCAGCAGATCGGCTGCATGTGCAGCACCATCCTCTGAGTGCGGAAGCATCCGACTTTCCGCTTCCTCTTGTTTTCTAGGGCAAAACAGATCAACAGATCTGGAGACATAGCAGCCTTTTCCAGGCTTCTCACAGAGAGAGAGAGAGAGAGAGAGAGAGAGAGAGAGAGAATGAACAGAGGAAAATAAACCCAGAGAAGATTCTTTTTTGTGTCCTTGACTTAAGAAAACAATTTGTCTGAGGCTCTCTAAGAATAATGATGCTGCTTACAGTGATTCAGCAATTCCTTCCTGTTGGCATCATTATAGTGTTCAGTTTGTGTGTCTAGACTTGTTGTGCACAATCTCCAGTAGGAATAATAGCCAAATAAATAACCATCAGAGCGCTTGACAGCCGATAGGATCAGAAGTCATGTTTCCCAAATGTCACATATGTCTCTCTTTCTCTCTCTGTTGAATTGATTCTGACCTTTTGAGTAGCCATTCGCTTTGGCTGTGTTTGCTTGCAGGCTTAGGCCAGAGCCAGTCTTCTGTAATTCTGCCAGGACTTGTGAAATGAAAGGTTGTGTCTTGTTGCAGTAACTTCTAGACACAAGGCTTAGTTAACAATTCGGCTGCAGAGACAGCAGCAGCGGGTCTTTGGCCAGCCATGATGCCTCCTTTTTGCAGCCTCGAAAAGAGGAAGAGAAAAGGAGGAGAGGGAAGGAAGAGCTTAGCCAGCTGGGGGGGGGCATGGGTCAGGGGTCCTTGGCCTGAGCCAGTCCCCATGACTTACTCCTGCTTCAGGGGGCTAAGGCCTGCCTGTCGTTTTGCCACATGGATCTTCCAAAGGAAGGGGGGGCATGTGTGACCTAATCTCCTCTAAGGCCTTTTTTAAGTGAGGGAGATTGAGAGAGAAGCTGCATCAGAGGAAAGGCCGAGAAGCAATGGGTGGAAGCTTTTTGCAGATTAGGGATTACTGTGATGGCTGCAGCTTTCCTACTCAGCATCACACTGAGCTCTTAAGATCTGAGTGGCAGTGGAGCAGTTGGGGAGGTGGTGTGCCACTTGCGCCACTCGTGCCCTTCGTGCTGCTGCAGCCCAGCCAAACCTTGGGCTGAAGGTTCCTCGGGAGGCTGTTCAGCTGGGTCTGGGAGTTCGGCGGCATTGGGGGACGCTCACCCACCTAACCTTCTCCTGCCCCATCCAGGAGGAGGTGCTGCTGGAGGATGGGGAGAAGCTGGCCACCCGGGAGAAGCAGCAGCCATGCTTCACTGAGGAGCAGAAGGGAGAGCTGGCGGCAGTGCACCCCTGGGTTGCAAAGGGGAAGGCCACCAGCATGCAGCACCCACCCCTGGCAAAGCTGCCCAACACCAGCAAAGGAGGGAGGGAGAAAGGTGGACTGGAGCAGGTGTGGATCCTGCCACTCAGAGCCCACCTTGGGCCCCAGGAAGGGAGAAAGGAGGAATGTTGCAGAAAGGAATTGAATGGCAGGCTCCTGGCCCTTCTTGTGCAACATGAAGGGGTTGGTTCCTTTCCTTCCTGGTAGAGCTTGTTTGGAGTTTTCTGAAATGGCCCCATCCAAGTCCTGAGCAGACCCAGTCCTGCTGCTCCCCGGAAGGCAAGGGGTCTGCTCCCAAATGCTCCCCCCTTTCCTGCCTCTCAGCCGGGAGGAATCCCTGGGGCAAGTCTGCTTCTGCCCACGTTCATTCCTCCCACCGGATGAGTGTGGGGCATGCGCTCTGCCCACGCATTGGCACCACCTCAAGCGTGTGGATGAGGGCCACCCAGTCTCTCGTAATGGCTCCGTTCTCAAGCGGGGAGGGCATAGAGGAGATGGGCATAGCCTGCCAGGTTGCCATCTTTTGAGTCATTTCCTACTATGGATTGTCATGGAGGAAGGGGTAGTTTTCACAGGAAAGGGGGGCAGACTTTTCCTAGAAGCACATGTGTACACACCGTGTTGGATGAGGATGGCCGTGCCCTTTTGGGAGGAGGGAATGAAAGCATTCATTGCCCTTGATCGGCTCTAGAGGCCCAGTCTGGGGCCCCTCCTTGGCAAAGGGCCCACTTGCTTGGCTGAAGCGCTTACCCTTCCTGGGAAGAAAAGGTACAGATGCCCACCCCTCTTGCCCACCCATGTGCCCTGGCAGGGAGGAGAAGAAAGAACTTGGCCAACAAGGTGTTTAGCAAAACCAAGCAGAGGTTTATTCATCCCACAGACAGCCAGGAGCATGGACAGTTTTGCCACTTCAGATGTCATTTATTTCAGCCATGGCTGAGAGGCTACAGGTCTATATGCAGGGATCGAACACAGTTCTTGATCACATCATGGATTAAGGAGGGATGGCCGGGGCCGGGAGCCCAGCCAGAGGAGAACCTGGTGCTCCCAGACGGTTACACGCAATATTTCCAGAAGCATTCGGAGAGGTTGCCACGCTTCTTGTACTGTTTTCTGTTGTTCGCCAGCAAGCGGCTCAGGAGCATGGCCCGGGGGAGGCCTGCGAGGAGCACCTGGGCAAAAAAAGGGCGAGAAGCAGAAGAGGACGGAGGGGGCAGAGGTCAGGTTGGGCCAGGAAGGGCTGCAAAGAGGCAAACCACCCTTCGAGAAGGAACCAGTAGCAAAGAGTGGAGCCCATTCATGCCAAACACAGGCTCTTGCGGATTTTTAGTGGGCACATTTTGAAAGAAGCAGACAACAAAGAGAAACCCACCAAGCAGGGACGTAGCTAGGATTTTAGGAAGGGGGGGGGTCCAGACTAAGTGCCACCATTATAATGGGGCTTGGGTGCGGCGGCGCAGCAGCACACACAATTTTTCTAATGGAAGGGGGGGGGTCTGGACCCCAAGAAACCCCCCCCCCCTTGGCTACATCCCTGCACCAAGGGTCCAGCCTGCAGAGGGGCTGAAGGAGGGGAAAGCCAGCTGGCAACGCTGGGCTAAAGAGGAGGCAAATGGTTCACTGTTTTGTCCTCGCATGTGAAGATGAAGAACTGGGGTAGTTTTTTAACTGCTGGAGAAACGGATGTTCCTCCCCAGCCTTCTTCCCACATATGAACACCCTGAAATGGTGTGGAGGGATGTTTCTGCTGCACAGAAAACATGTCTTTGTACAAAGAGCCATGTCTTTCCACGATATTTCAGGCAATATGAATATTCTTGCTAGCCCATTATTCTTCTCAACCAAGTTTCCCATTTGTTGGGAAGCCTGTTTTTCAACCTGGGAATTAATAATGACAAATCTCCTTTCCATCCCTACTGGGCATCTCCCATCTCAGACCAGTGCAGCCAAGGTGGCCTCCTCTCCTGCCAGCCTCGCCCTCCCATGCCACCTGGCCAAGAAGGGATGAGCCACTGGCAGTTCTGACCTGGCCAGATCTTTCCTCTGGAAGAAACTCTCAGGATGTCCAGCCAATGGACTAAGAGACTAGTAGTAGCCACAGTAGCCCTGAAGGGTCACGGGTCTTCAGGGACTTGGCTCAAGCCAGCCTCTCCTCTCCCCAACCATAACTGGCCACCTAGTGCCAACTGAGCTAGCTGCCAACGGCCATCAGTGGGGTGTTTTTGGAAAGGTGCCCTTGTCCAGCAGACAGGATTTGGCCCCTAGTGTGGCGGCTCCCTCTTACCTTTTTGACGCTTTCTGGCTGGAAGCTGTCTGGCCGGAGACCTGGAAGGGAGGCAGAGAGATGATCAAGCGGCTCTTTTGGGGAGAGGAGACATGCAAGAGGGGGGCTGGCTGGGGCTGGCAGGATGAACAGACTTGCCCAGGATGACTGGCTGGGGAGGGAGAGGTGGCCAAGGGGTCTCCTGGTCTCACCTGTTTTGCTGGGAGGGTCATCATCTTCCTCGAGGCCCAGCAATGCTGCCAGGCTCTGCCGAAGGACCCCCCGGTTCTGGCTGTTCAGCTCCTCCAGACCAAGCCTGGCATCTTCTCCATCAGGTGCTGTTTGGGGGCAAGAGGAGTCAGAGACTTCCTGTGGAGAATGAGCACTTTGGGCCCCTCACCCTCTGGGAGAAGGGAGGCCCCCAAAATGGGTTTTCTTGGCATCGAGGGCTAATCTGGCTGAGACCTCTGCAATGGAAACCCCAGCAGCAGCAGCAGCAGCAGCAACCCACAGAGGCCTTCTGGCATCCCTTTTGTCTGTCAAGCACCCAGCCAGCTCTTCCTATCTGTCCTCTCAGGGCTTGCTCCTTCACTTGGCCCAAGGATGGCCCCCCACCTCAGCTCTCTGGTGCTCCAGGGTGCAAATCCTGCAACAGCACAAGCAGCATCTCCTGGGCTTTGTGTGAGAGGCTTTCTCCACCAGCCTTTCCTGGTTTGCTCTCAAAGGGAGGAGGTCACCTATGCCCTTCAGCAGGTGGTGGGTAAAGGGAAGAGAGGGGCTGCCCACAGGCCACCCATGAGGGAACCTCACTAACCCATGGCACCCCTTACCTTGCCTTTTCCAAGGGGGCTGGTGAGAGAGCCCTTCTACAATGATTAGGCATCAAGGTGAAAAGCTGGGCAGCTGATGCCTTTGGATACATCCATACGACTCATGCCTGGCAGTGACAGAGGAGGGGTGGATGCAAGGAAGGTGTACCAAGCCCTGAAGCCTCATTCTTGGGTGGCATCCCTGACAGAGGGGCCTGAGCTCCTCCAAGTGTCTCCCGCCCTGGGAGTGCCAGCATTCCCATGGGTACAGCACTGAGTGTCCCCACCGTCTCCCACCAGCCCTCCACAATTGGGCAGGGGTCATAGGCACCTGGGTCACTTGGATTTCATAAAAGCCCTGCCACTGCCCAGGGGTCTTCTCCTCCAGTGGAAAAGTGCCACTGGAGAGGATCGAGAGGGAGGGCCAGGGCTTTCTTACTTACCCGGGGGCCAAGAGGTGAGGTCTCTGGTCATGGCCACAGGGGAGAGCGTCCCACAGACCGGCCCAGTGAGGCTGGCCAGGGAGAGGCAGATCCAGCCCAGCTTCTCCATCCTGCCCACCTGCATGCCTTGAACTCAGCGGCTGCCTTTGGCTTGGGACCCCTGGCCAGCCGGCGTGGCTTCTCCCCAAGTGGCCTCCACCCTGGGCCTATATGGTCTCTTCCCCCCGTGGCCCGGTGACGCCCGCCACCTCCACCCCAGCAGCTCCTCCAATGGGCGCCTGGTCCGCAGGCGGGACACACGCCACAGCACTGGGTGCGTTGATGTCATCCTTCCACGCAGTTTTCAGTCAATAAATTACCCGTCTCCTTGCCTGATGGACAAAGCGGACAGACGCAGTAACAGAAGGAGGAGGGTGGGGAGTAAGAAAGTTTATAAATTGGACATAAAAATCTGAGAGCACCTTCCAGCTATAAATCACACCCTAATGAAGGATGGGGATGTGTCATTGGCAGTGATGGCCAGAGGATGGCAAGGCTGATCGATGGGCCAGGCAGGCCTGACGCAAGGCAAGAGCCAATGGCAAGGGCCCCCACGGCAGCCCCACTGCCACCCCTTGCCCTGCCTTTGGGGAGACGGATGAAGGAGATCCCCCCCAGAGGCTCCTGTGGGAGCCTTCTCCCCGTGATAAGAAAATAAGCATTGAGATGAAGTCATGGGCACATCTGCCTGCATCTGGCCCTCTCAGTGATTCTAGTACCAGTATCCCCTGGGGGGTTTTGGCAGCTTTTTGGAGAGGACTTGCCCAGCATCACTAGCTCTGAGGAGGGAAGCCGAGGCTGGAAGCAGGGCAGGGCAGGGCAGGCAAGTGGTGGACCATGGGGAGAGCACAGCCTGGCCAGCAAGAGCAAGAGCTACTCTTTTCCCATCTTTAAACGTTAAACTACATAAGTAACCAAAACGTATCCAGCAAGCTAACTTTCTCACTCCATTGGACAGTTGTTAATGTTGCAAAAAAGGACTCCAGAGCTCATCAGCCTGGTGACAGAGGCCCGCCTCACTCCGTTCCACTTTCTCAGCTTACACAGACAACTTTTGCAGCTGTCCAGTGATGCTTCCTTGCTAACATTTGTTGCTAACATTTATGCAACAGTGTAAAGTGCAAAGCACAAAGTTATACAGAACGCAAGATAAATAACAGCAAGGCATGCACATTATTTTTTAGAAGCTTTGCTGCAGGTCACAATAAAACACAGCAGGAGAACCGGGGGCGGGGAGACTTTTGTTGTTTTCCAAACTCCCCAAAAGAGAGCCGAATGGAGGGCCGGAGGGGCTGCCAGCCGAGCCACGCTGCGGCAACAAACCACACGCAGTGCGGCCCCTTTTGTCCACATTTGGGGACTGGCTGTGAAGCCATACAGGCCGATTTCATCCAGAAGGGAACCGCCAAATGAAAACACCACTCTCCCCTGGAAAATCCAGGCCCTTTCACGTCTCATCTAGCGCCTTCCTACCCCCCAATCTCTCTCAAATCTTTGGCTCCGGCACCAGCTGGGACCCCTCCTGCGCTTGTAACTTCTGCATCACACATTTCTCTTGCACAATCACAGCATATGCTAGACCACACACACACACAAACTTTGTTGGTTGCCTTATACACACTCACACTCGTGTGTGTGTGCATGCAAGCGCAAACACATAAGCCCACCCTCTCGATGTTACCACAACAAAGCTCAAGGTGTGAGCCCCCTTCCAACATGCATTCCCTCCTGCCTGGCCTAATAGCGGGGGCCTGTAAAAATAGCTCAGAGGCTCAGGCTGCCCACCCACAGTTTGGATGTCAGCCTGAGGCTGTGCTGGGAAGGGGCAACCTTGGCTCTCCCCACACAAGGGGCTCCTAGCAGGTTGGCCAAAGGGGGAATGGGGGCTCCCCGGGAGGCCAGGCCCTGCAATGTGTTGGGATTTTGCAGTCCTGGAAGACTGAGCTCTGGCCCGCTGCCTGTAGGAAAGTATGTGGGGTGAGGATGGGGGGCAACGCCTTGGCCCCTTCCCCCTTTGGGCTCCCCCCCTTCCCTTCCTTTGGCTCCATCACTTTTTTGTCCTGGTTCCTTCCTTCCAGGGAGCCCAGATTGGAGGCACCCACTAATTCAGGCAGCCTCCGAAGGCGGCACCTTGCGCCTGTGGGTCCTCCTCTGTTCCCATTTGGGGGGTGGGCTTGGCACCTCCAGGCCTGGATGGCTGCCACTGACGTCTTTGCTGCTCCTTTTGTTGTTCAAGTTAATTAAATGGAGTCCTGGCTCACCTCTGGAGCCAAGTGCCCTGGTTTTCATGAGGGGCTTCTCTCTCCCCCTCAGAGGAACTAGCCATGTTTTGGGGACGTTCTCAAGGTTGGCTCCTCTTGGCAGCAATGCAAGAGGCACTCCCCCTCTGTCTCCCCCCCTCCATGTCCTGGTGATTCATCATGTGACGTCAAGGCTGCCCCCATTGCAAAAACACTGACCCACTCCCTCCACACACATGGCCTGACAATATCTGATTCACCACCACTGGGCTTGTGGGGGGAGGCAGCAGGACATGGACCCTGGAGAGGAGGGGGAGGAAGGCAGGCAATGGGGCTGACCCTCCTGCCTTGCTGGAAAAGAAAGAGAGTAAGGCCCAGAAGGGCCCCCTGACCTCCTGCCCCCATTATTCAGACCCTTTTGGCTGCAGGGCCAGAAGGCCAGTCTGGCTGAGTCTGCTTTGGCAAAGTGGGGGGGGGGGAGTCCCTTCCCCAGCACTGGACTCCATCGTTTGCCCCCTCTCTGGGGGGCTGCCTGCCTTGGAGCTCCCCTCTGCTCATCAGGCCCCTTGGGGTGCCCTTTTTGTGGCACGTGCCCCATAAATGGTGCCTCCCCCTGCCCTTCCTTCCCCCAACCCTCCAAGGGAGAAGATGGATGGAGCCATCCAAAGTGAGATGGAGCAGAGAGACTCCGAGGGAGGAAGGAGGTGGAAGGAGGCCAGGTACCCCCTGCACCATGGCCAGAGGCACTTCAATTGGGCTGGGGACCTATTGGAGATTTGGGCTCCCTCTCTTCCCTTGCGTTGGGACCAGGTGCCCTGCATAGTGGCCTGCCAGTTTATTCCTAGCCAGCCCCAGGTGCCCTGCCAGACTGCCCCCCAGAAGATATGGGTGGGGGATTTGCTGGGGTTGAACATTTCCTGCTGGGTTCAGCAGCCCTCACAGGTGTCTTAAGAGAGAACCTGGAGTCTTGAGTGTATGAGAGGAGAGTGGGGAGGAGCAGATGGTGGAGCAGAGGCTGGCACAGACAGGCCCCTGCCTGCCCACCCACACACCCGTCTGCCTGGCTGTGGCTTGGCTTGGGATGCCGGGTTGCCTTTGCCAGGCTTGCCTGGACCTGTTTGCACTCCTCCCTGGTGGAGCAGACAGAGCAGTTGAGGCCCAGGTGGATTTGCCTGGAAGGAGAGCTTTGCCAAAGGTAGGGAGGAGGATAATCGTCTGAAAGCCAGGATCGGGACGGCCAAGGCAGCGGAGGTAATGGACCCACAGGGGCCTCTTCAAAGTCCAGGGCCCCTAGGGGGCCAGCAAGGGTCCCTGTCCCCATTCAGGAGCTCTTTCAGGGGCCCTCTCCTCAGGCTCCCTCCCCAATCCCTGTGCATGCAGGCCACAGAAGATGTACCTGCCGCAAACACCGTGAAAGGGCAGCCATGTGTCCCATGGGCCTTGTCCTCTCAGGGATGCGCTTCATTCTCTGACCATTGCCTTTCTCCTTGTCTGGGCTCAGTGTGTAGGATGAAGCCCCTTGGTCGGAGAGCGGCCCAGACCCAGGAGCAGCTCTGGCGGGATGAGGCCCTTGCCCGGAAGCTGCAAGAGGAAGAGTGGAGCCGCCTGGTAAGAGGATCCCTCCCTTGACCCCTCTCTCTGGGCAGGAAAGGGGCTGCACAAGAGGGCAGCTGCAGCCCAAGCAACCAGAGGCCTTGTGGCTTCCTTGGTGGGGCAGAGGGGCGATGTGGGACAGGGTCCATGAGGTGTGACTCCTTTCCCCTTGCCACCTGCAGAGAGCCCAGAGGAGCCAGGAGCAGAGAGAGGACTACAGAGCCGCCCAAGTAGCACAAGACGAGGTAGAGGGAGGAGGGGAGACCAAGAGGCAGACCGCTGGACAGCTCCCAGGGGGATATTGTGGGTCCAGGGACCAACTGAGGTTGCCTGGCAGCTGGTCGTGGAGGCCTGCCCTCTCCTGCTTTGTTGGGGGGTAAGGATCAAGCTGAGGGGGGGTCAGGGGAGGGGGCTGCTGGTCATGGACTTGCCTCCCTCACAGACTTTTTGAAAGCCCTGACCAACCTCCTGGTTTTGGGAGGCCTTTGGAGATGGGGGGGGGGGGAACCCAGAAAGGTCTCGGGTGGGGCTGGCAGTGTGTCCCAGAAGGGACTGCTCTCAGCATCTGAGCCCAAGACTGGCATCCTTAGGCCTCGTTGTTGGGCGGCAGTGTTTGAGACCAAGAAGACATATGGGGAGGCCATCTCCACCAGCCCTCTGGAGGCAATGGGGATGATGTGGGTGCCCATGTATCCCCCTCCCTGCCTCCAGGAGATTGCACATTACATCCAGGGCCAGGAGATGAAAGCACACTGGAGGAAGCCCAGCCAGGAGTCGGTGGCCCTCAGCAGCAAGGGGCCACACCATTTCACCCAGCCGATGCAGAGGGGGCCCAGCGGCGGCTGCAGCCAAGAGGTGATGTGGGGGGGGGTTCTCAAAGTAGTTGCCTCTTCTCCTGCAAGGAGGAGCCCTCTATCTGCCCCACCTTGACTGGAGGCTCAGCCTCAGAAAGGGGCAGCTCTGTTTGGAAGCCATCCAGCCCTTGCCAAAATCAGCCAATTTAGGGGCTGGAAGGCAGATCCTAAGCCATTGGGGTGGGGGGCAGTGGAGGAGGAGCTCTTGCCTTTCTGTTCTGTCTGACTTCTGACTTTTTTTTCCTCCTGGTTTTCCTTCTGGTGCCCTTTCCAGAAGGCCCAGCAGAGCCAAAGGGGCCAGCTCATGTCCGCCGGAGCCACCGCCATTTGGGTCCAGCCCCTGGAGAGACTGGAGGGGCCCACGCCAGAAGGCCACACAGTTGGCTGCAGGGGGTGAGCTGGTGTACCGCACAACAGGGGGCACCTTTGGGGAGAGGAAATTGGAAACCTTGAACCCAATTCTTGTCTTTAGGAATTAGGACGCACTATCAGGGGAGTTGGACAGAGATTTTCCAATAATGCCAACAATTGGTCCTTGCCCTGTAATCTCCCCCAGTACTTGGCATCTCAGGTATTGTGCACCATCGAGGAACCTAGAATCCTCAGGAAAAGGACTATTATCTGTTCCTCTGATGCGCACAGCCCTATTATTGTCATGCAACTGTGGCTAGGGTCTTTCTTTTATGTGAGCTGCCTCACATTGTTGCTTTTCCCTCAGGTGGCCACTTTGCCGAAATATTGCTGAAGATCTGGACCCAACATTCAGAGCCAAAGCGCTGGACTGCCTTCCCTCTGAGGCCTCTGCCCTTTGTCCCCAAGGTAGACCCATCATCTCCAAGAATGGACAGACAAGGAGAAGGGGAGGGAGAGGTGCCGCTCTGCTCCAAGCAGGGTTCCCTCACTGCTGATGGTGGCCTGGAGTGGTATCTGTGTGGGATCTGAGAAGGGTTTCATTGGTGCTTGGACTGTGGCACACATGGCAGCAGGGTAAAACAACCCACATGGCTGGTCTGGATGCCTCCAGCTGCAGCGCTGCGGTCCCACTTTTCTCCCTGCCTCTTGGTGATTTGCAGGCACTGCTTCTGTGCTTTCTGTGACCCTCCCTTGCTGAAGGTGGCAGAGGAACAACTGCCCTTTTCCTGCGGTTGTCAGGATCCAGCATTTACCCGGCAATTCTGCACCTTGTGGCAGACCAAGGCACTGGGGGGGGGGGGGGGCCGCGGGGGGGGGACCTCGGCGGGGTTTGTGCCCAGGGCACCTTTGGCGCTGCAGGAGGGGAGGGTTTCTCCACCAGGCCCCCCACCCCATCTTCCTCAACACTCTCCCCTTAAAAGGCAGCCTTTAGAGAACTGGCCATTGGGAAGGAGGTGGGGGGTTGCCAGGTGGGCAGCTGGAGCCATGCTCTCTTCTTTCTCCCTCCTTTGTGCAGCTTCTTCTGCTGCTGCCCCAAGCAGCCCTCTCCCTGTGGACAGATTCTTCAACTGCTTGGAGGCAACTGCAGCCCTTCCATTTGTGTCCCCAACAAAACGACATCCAGAAAACGTGGGCCAACAGAAGTCCAGGGAGAAGAGAGAAGGCTGCAAGCAGCAGTGAGGGTCTGATGGCAGGGGCTTTGGCAGCAGAGGAGCCTCCTGCCCAGGCACTCTGGGTGAGACTCCAGGAAAGCAGAAGCAAACGGTGGGGATGTGGCTGCCTTTGGGGAGCAGGTCAAAAGAACTGGATTGGAGACCTTTTGCTAGGTCCTTCCCCTGCCTTCCGGGTCCAAGGACACATGAGCACCTCTCAGCGTGGGTCGTTCTGAACTCCATTCATGCACACATGGGCTGCACATGGGTGGGCAAGCTCTTTCCAGCAGGGAGAGTGTTGGGATATAGCATACATTTCCCAAGAGAGCCTCCATCTCTGCTCAAGAGGGGCATGAGGGCATCGTCCTGTACCTGAGACTCAGTGGAGGACATGAGCAAAGGCCCTGGGCCAGCTGGCCAAGGAGGGCTCCAGGCTACCTTCTGCCCCTTCAGGAAGCAACCCTTTGGCTTCAAGCACTGGAGAAAGATGCTGTGCGCATTACATCTTCCATCACCCACATAACCATTGGCCATGCCGACTGGAGGTATGATGGAGGTTCTAATCCAGCCACACTTAGAGGTGGTGGTGGAGTGTGGGCTACAAGAAAAGCAGCTGCATCTGGTGCTAAACCTTTTTGCTTTGTTCTTCTGGAAAACAAGTTTACTCTCAATCTCTCTCTCTGTGTATTTATGTCTTTTCTATGCTTGTGCGTGCATATTTTTTTTTTAAAAAATAAAGGTGCCCTTATATAAGAATTAGTTCTTGCACATTTCTTGCCCATGTTCGCAGGGAGACGCTCACAGAATGGTCACTGAGAGGGGTCACTGACCTTTGCAGCCATGGAAGGGGGGTCAGTGCCTTCCCCACCAACACACACTGGCCGCTAGGACCCCAAAGGAGGGTCCAGGAGGGAGGCCTGCAAGAGCTGTGCTTGCCAAGGCAAGTCTGGGCTGTTGGAAGGATGGACAGCCCTGGCAGGTGGTCCGAGGAAAAGTCAAACTGGAGGAATGGAACGGCCACCAGCAACTCCTTGGAAGCATTTATTCCTCTCCAAGGAGCCCCCAGAGAGTCCCCATCCCAACAAGTGGCACGCAGGGCTTCTGACAAGACTTCCTTCTTTCTCCATCCATAAAAAATATCACATCATATAAAATTTAGGACAAGATCACACTTCTGGAAGCCTTTTCTTTTAAGAGCACTACTTCTGCATATCTTTTGCAGTATCACAGGCACAAGGTGGTGCTTCTCCAGCAGCCCTGACCTTCTCAGGGAGGGCATGATTTTCACACACACATTACACAGACCTCACTGGTGGCCACACAGTTTCTCAAGGCGGCTTGGAAAGTCTATGGCCCTCCATGGTGACGGCAGAGGAGAGGAGGCTCTGGTGCTGTCAAAATGTTTCCAGCTTCCTCCTCCGGTTGCGGTGGGTGAACATCAGCCCTGGTTCTGCGGCGTGTGAGGGTACATGCCACCACAGCCGCTGTCGTCACCCGCCTCTTGGCTCCAAGCACACAGACCAGATGTTTCCACTGGCTCAACCACCGGAGCCGACTCAGACTCATATAAGAGGTGGGAAGGAGAGCACCGCAGCAAGTCATAACTCTTGGCCTTTTCACAGGGATGGAACGAGTGTGTATCTGAAGGGGGAGAGAGAGCGGACAGGGCCTTCTGTCGACGGGGGCTCCGCACTGGTGCCCAAGGGGCTCAGGAAACCTGAAAGCAGGGCCTTGTCCCCTGGATGCCCCCCCCCCCCCCAGTAACGAAGAGAGCCAGACAAGAGGAGGACCTGGGGCAGAGCTACTGCCATGTGCCATGACAGAGGATGGCACGACCACATTGGTGGCGTTGGCAGGAACAGCTGGCACTTTCTCTTCCCTGAAAGCCCAGGGCACTCACAAAAAGTGGCAGTTTGGTGGCACGTGACCCGCCTTTGTGGCTCCATCTGTCCAGACACTCCATGGTGGTGGTGGTGGGGAGGTTGCAGTTTGGGAAGAGCCCTTTTGAATCCCCTGCAGCTAGGAAGCATGCACACACACATATGCAAACATATATACATATACAAGGTGAAGTTTCTGAGCATCCCCTCCCCAGGTGCCATAACAGCTAAAGCAAAATGAAACTGCTGTAACTGCTGAGTGCAGATGCCCTCCAGGACTGAAGGCGTATCTGCAGTCTGGAAGAATCTTGGAGCCTCCAGAGCAGGTCTGGACTAAGCAAAGCAGCCCCTGGGAAGGAAGGAAGGAAGGAAGGAAGGAAGGAAGGAAGGAAGGAAGGAAGGCCCAGTCATGGGGTTAGAGAAAGCAGAGGGGGCTCCAGTCCTGAAAGAGAGGAGTGGTGGCCCAAGGGAGGAGGAGGTCTCAGGTGGGGGCAGCCCAAGAACCCCTCTTTCTGGTTGAGCAGAAGGAGGAACCTCTGCCCCATGAAGCTCAAGGACCCGCTCCAGACACACTCCCTCTCGCATCTAAGACAAATCTCCTATGGGGCTCCTCTTCTTGGGCCCCTCTTCCTTTGGTAGAAGGATCCTCCCTCCTGAGGAAGGCCCCTTGAGCAGAGCTAGGGGGGCTCCTTAGGGGACTTTTTCGAGCAGCAGTTCCCACTTTGCCCCAGAGGCTTTGCTGCAGCCATCGCCGCCTTCCTCTTCCTCTGGGTAGCAGTAGCTGCAGTCGTCCACCTCTTGGGCCGGCTGACCATGGCAGGCAGACCCTGTGGGGAGAGCAGAGGCCGTGAGAGGCAGCTGTGGGGTCCTGGGAAGAAAGGATCAGGGCCCCAAGCCAACCCTGCCGTGTCCTCCCAGTCCAGACCCCCAGGATTCACACCCAGAGTCCCCAGCTGGCATCACCCAAAAGTTCCTACATCAGGGAAGACCCACGGAGGGGGAACCGCCAAGGGCCCATCCTTGGCCCCTTGGGGGCTGCCAGGTCTCATTTTTGACCTTTCTGGGGCATGGAAGCCAGCGCCTGACCAAAGGGAGGGGAGGACGAGCTGCCCATTCTTCCAAGAATTGAAAGCCAAGATGTGGGGCAGCTACATCCCATACTCCTGTGGGTCAAAACGGCCAGTGCTCACCCCCAGGACGGTCCCCAAGAAAGCAAGCAGATGGCAGGCTGGCCTTACCTCCTTCTTGGGACTTCTCTTGGGCCCATGACCTGAAGACAAGGCAGGAGAGGCACAGGGCCAGGAGGCAGAGCAGCAGGGCTGCCACGGACATGGCAATGGGGACCATCTGGCCATCTGTTTCTGGAGGAGCTGAGGAGAATGCATCTCAAAGGCCGGCCCAGGCCCTGCCAGAGCCAAGAGCTCTGCGCCTGCCTCTGGGGATGCCAGACCCACCCGCCCCGCCTGAGCAGCAGAAGCAGCCGCTGCTTCCCTGCCCTGTGAACTGGGCACGCTCCTGGCTCCTGAAGGCCACTCTGAAGGTTGCCCAAGCAGCAGAGTCCATGCTGCCTGAGGAGGGGCTCAGGAGCTGGGAAGGGGGTGCCATGGGTTGCGTTGGTCTTGGTGGCCCTTAAAGGGGGCCATGGACCTGCAGCCCCTGCTGGGTCAGGAGACTCTGAAGGGCAGCCGGGAGGCAGCCGGAGTCATCGCTGTTAATAATAATGACGCTATCACCACTGATACCTGTCGTCTTAATGGGGGAGACCCCCGTGGTTGGTATGGGGGGCCGGGTTGGCTCTGGCTGGCAAACCACATCGCTCTCCTTGGTCCCAGGTTTCAGGATCCGGTCATCGGGGCACCTGCAGGGAAGCCCAGAGGGGCATGGAAACCCCCAAGAAAGGCACCTTCAGCCCAGCAGCAGCCTTTGTGCCAAGAGAGCCAGCCTCCAGCCGAGAATCTCAGCATCAACAAGGCGCTGGCGCATCCTGAGTCGCTTCTGGCAAGTGTGCCGCTGTGATCCTGTCTATGGCCATTTCATTCAGAGGCTGAGTCTTGATTTCTAGGCCTTCCTGAACAGCCCCCAAAGCCTCTGGCCACTCAGACTCCATCAGGCGCAATGGGGCTGTCCCTTGGGGCCCTTGTCAAATGGCAAGGCCACTGTTTGCCGGGATTTTCTAAAATTGCAATGTTTCCAAGCCACGGAGGGTCAGATCTGCCGATGCAGAATCCACGGCTGCCGAGGGCTCTTTTTTGCCGCCCGGCACATTCATGATGTGTGTCTTGTGTAGAGGAAGGCAATGGACCCCTGAAATGGCTAGGAAATCCCTGGCCAAAGCAACCACTGGTCAGCAACTATCCCACCCGGCCAGTCCATTCCAATCTGAAGAAGGGGAACAAGGGAGTCTGAGGAGGGAGGCCTGGCTCTGGGGGCGTCGGACTCACCGGCTGAAGGGGCGGCAGGGGTCCCTGCTCCTGCTGCGGGCGTTGAAGGCTCCCTCGGGGCAGCTCTGGCAGCCTGCGGGCGGAGAGAGAGAGCCAGAGGGAGGCTGGGCTGGGCTGGCGGGGCCTGGCCCGGAGCCTCGCTCTCTCCCTGGCCAGGGCCACTCACCTGTCCGGGGGCTGGGCTCCGTTCCCGGGGGGGCAGCCCTCCTGGTGCTGGTCCTGGTGCGGGCAGGGCAGGCAGGCGTTGTCCCCGCAGGTCCTCCCCGGGGGGCAGCGGCAGACGGCGTTGGCGGTGGCGTTGCAGCGGGAGAGGTAGGTCCGGCCTTCTGCAGCATCGGGAGCCAAGAGGGGAAGAGGTTGGAGGGAAGGAGGCAGGCAGGGAGGCAGCGGCCCCGGAGGAGGAGGGAGCCCAGGGAAGGGAGGGAGGGAGGCAGGGACTCACGGTCGCAGACGTCGCAGGGCAGGCAGCCGTCGGGTTCCGGGTACGCGCGGAAGGTCCCTGCAAGAGCCCCGACGCCGGGGAAGGCAAGGGTCAGTCCGGGAGGGAGGCAAGGAAGGAAGGGAGGGAGGGAGGGAGGGAGGAAGGAAGGGGCCGCCTCCCCCGCTCACCCTCGGGACAGGCTCGCCCCCCCGCCCCGGGACCCCGGGAGCATCATCATCAGCAGCAGAAGGGCAGTCAGCCTGCCCTCCGCCTCCATCTCCTGCGGGGCCTCTGTGGGGCGGAGGGGCAGAGCGGCGCTTTTGAGGGAGGGAGGGAGGGAGTCCCCGCTGGGACGTCACCGCAGGGTCACGTGACGGGAGGCGGCGGCGGCGGCGGCGGCAGGGGATCCCCGGGGAGAGAGGGAGGGGGAGGAGGGGGCTCCTGGCGAGTCACACAACAACAACAACAACAACAACAACAACAACACACCTTGGGCCTCAGGCTGTAGCGATGTTTTAGGAAGGCGGCGTACAAAGGAGATGAGCAAATCCGAAGGAAGGCGGAGGAACGGGCCGAGTCTTCGCCCAGGAAGGCGCTGCCTTCGTCCCGGAGGGGCGACTGGAGGAACCTCCCAGGACTACCGCTCCCGGCATCCCCTCCGTGGCCCTGGCCACGCCCCCTCCTTCTGCGCATGCGCCGCCGAGGCAGACGACGGAGACTGAGAGCCAGGAGTCCCAGCAGGATCCAGGAGGAGGAGGAGCAGGAGGAGAAGGCGGCCGGGGATGGCTGCTGCTTCGCGGAGGGCGCTGCTGCTTCTGGCCGAAGGGGCGGAGGAGATGGAGGCCGTGATCCCCGCAGACCTCCTCCGCCGCGCAGGGGTCAGTGGGGGGGGGGCGGGGGGGGGGCGGGGGGGGCCGGGAGGCGGGCCTGGGGCCTAGGGCCTAGGGCCTGGGCTGAGCAGCACTCCTCCTCCTCCTCCTCCTCCCCTTAGGTCTCGGTGACGGTGGCCGGAGTATCCGGGAAAGGCCCGGTGCGGTGCAGCCGCGACGTCCTCATCTGCCCGGACGCCAGCCTGGAGGACGCCCGGAAGCAGGTGGGTTCTGGGCCCCTGGGTCCCTCCCTGGCGGCGGGGCGGCCGGGGCTGCCCCTGACCCGGCTCTCTCTCGGCCTTCCTTCCTTGCTTCCTTCCAGGGCCCCTTCGACGTGGTGCTCTTGCCCGGAGGGAACCTGGGAGCCCAGAACCTCTGCCAGGTAAAGGCACAACTCTCTCCTCGGCACAACCCCCCTCTGGGCCCCTGGGGGGGGCACAAAGGCACTTGAGGGCCCCGGGGTCTTCTCTGCCCCCCCAACATTAGCTCTCTTCCTGAGGGGCGCTGGGCTGAGCTGGACCGACTGGCGCTCTGGGAGATGGCCCTTGGGCCCCTTTCCTTGTTGGGTGCACCCCCCCAGCTTCCTTTTCCCTTTAAGGGCCATGTGCTGCCAATTGTGCGCTTTTGCCGCTTGCAACGAAGCCCTGTCTTCATCCCGTGTTTGTTTCCTTGCAGTCTCCTGCGGTGAAGGAAGTCCTGAAAGACCAGGATGCCAGGAAAGGGCTGATCGCAGCCATCTGCGCAGGTGGGGCCCCAAGACCCCCACAAGGTTTGGGGGGCAAAGGGTCCACGTGTGCGGCCCTCCTGAGCTGGTGCTGCGGCCGTGGGGAGCCCCAGGGGAAGCATGGGAGCTCAGTGGAAACTCTGAGACCAGGAGAGCCATCTAAAGATCCGGTTCCTGTTATCAGACCGGAGGCTTTGCTCTCTGCCCTTCTGGGGCCCAGCTGATAATGGAGAGCTTGAGGCCCCGGATGCCTAGGTTGCCTCTTTCCTGAGGCAAAGCAGGTCTGTGTGCCAGGAGGAGGCCTTGAGGCAGAAGGCAAACAGGAGACTTTCTGAGAAGGGGCTTAGCTGGCCGTGCCCCCCCCCCCCCCAGCCCCCTCCTTCTTTGGCCAGATTGGCTGAGAGGCCCACCTTGCACTCCCTTGGCTGATCAGGCAGCCATTTGTGCCAGCGTGACCTTCTGGTACCTCTTGCCCTTTGGATGCTGCCAGGCTAGGATTACTCCTCCTCCTCCTCTGTTGCTTATCTGGATGGAGGGCAGCATCTGGGCAGGGAAGGTTGGGGGGGGGGGTAACTAGATCCCTTCTGGCCACCACTCAGGGACCTAGCTAGGATTTTAGGAAGGAGGGGGGGTCCAGACTAAGTGCCACCATTATAATGGGGCTTGGGTGCAGCGGTGCAGCAGCACACACCATTCATTTTTCTAATGGAAGGGACGGGGTCCAGACCCAAGACCCCCCACCTTTGGCTATGTCCCTGCACCGCTGCAGAATGCTGCCCATGACGGTCACTGCTGTCCTCCTGGGCTTGGATGGCAGATGAAAGAGGCCTGGCTGTGCTGACTGCCCACAAACACACATAGGCAATGCCCCACTGCCATTAGATGGAGCCTACTTTTTCCCCCAGTACCTTCCTCCCAGGAACCAGCTTCCTTCTCTCAGAGCAGAATCCTCTGCCTCCTCCGGACCCCACTCCCTCCTCGCTCCCAGAGCCTGTGACCCATGGGCTTGGGTCACTTGGGGAAAGGCCTTTTCCCAGGGAGAAAGAAGGGCAATGGGGGCAATGGTATTTGGCAGTCCAGGGGAGTCCCCTCCCTGTTTGGGTCCCAGGTCCAAGGGAGGGCTGAGGGAGTGCTCCCCCCCACAACTTGGCCACAGAGGGAATGGTGCCAGACGGGCCTGTGGCAGGCGACTGCCCCACTGCTAGCAATGGAGCTAGCAATTTGTAGGCCCATATAGGTGCTTTCAGTGTGTGTTGCTGGGGGTGGGGCACATGGGGTGGGTCTGAGCTGGAAACCCCCAGTGGCCCCCATCCGCCCTCTCTCCCTGCGTGGTGCAACCTTCTCGCAGGCAGCCCCATTGACGTCTTGTTTTGCAGCCCGGAAGCTGGCCGTGGGTGTTTGCTACCTGCTGAGAAACGTTTTTTCCTTCTCTGTGGCTTTGGTTTCCTCTTGGCTTTTTTCTGGCAGATGGTTCTGATAGTCTGATTCCTGGAGCCCCGCTTCAAACACCCCGAGACCTGAGGAGCCCCAGCTTGGCCTGAGAAGGGCTTTGGCTTTTTTTTCCCCCTGCAGAAGGTTTTGAGCTGAGCTCAAAAGGGGCTTCCTCCTTCTTTTGCATAAACAGGAATTTGCACACCCAGAAAAGCCTTATCATGCTTTCCGCTGGGTGCTTTCATCAGCTCCGTGGTTTGGCCATACCTCCTCTGGTGGTATTAGAAGCTGAAGTGATAAAGTGTGTGTCGTCATTTTCGGCATTAGCGATTTGATGCTAGAGATTGTGGGGAGGGGGCTGGAATCTTCTTTGAATCAGCTACAAATCCAGCCAGTTTGGTGCACTTTCCATTTCCTCTTTCTCCTCCATGGAGCCAGAGGCCCTCAGCTGCACTTGTGGAGGATGCAGAAGCTGCCATCACAAACATGAGCAACAGCAGCTGCTGCTGCATATTTTTTGCAGGGGGGGGGATCAGATAATTTGGAGACCAGGGTTCGAATCCCTGCTTGGCCATGGTCTTTAAAGAGAGGCTGGATGGGGGTGTCTTCCAGGAGTACTTTATTTGTGTCTTCCTACATGGCAGAATGGGAGTGGACTAGCTGGCCCTTGCACTTCCTTCCTGCTTTATGTAGTCTTTTTAGAAGTGGAACTGTAGCATGACACTTGCATGCTTTCATTCAGAGATGAATGTTCAGGAGAGGGGTGGATCATTACAAGGGATGCTTGGTCTTGAACCTAGTTTCTTGAGCCTGAGGATTTTTGAACTCTAATAGTATAACTGGAGGCTTTGAAATGCACACTAGCCCCTTGGCTCCCCTCCTTGTGTGTCCCCTGCATGTGCCATGCCCGGAAAGTGTGCGCCTGCATGTGACGGCCCTTCCTCCCTGTGGCTTTCTACAGGTCCCACGGCTCTCCTGGCGCATGGAATAGGGTTCGGAAGGAAAGTGACAACGCACCCCCTGGCCAAGGACAAGATGATGAGCGGAGGTAAGTGCCCAAAGGGGGGCAGGGGGAAGTGGGGGGACCTTCTGTGTGCTTAGTAAAACATAGTTCTCTGCAGATTTCTGGTGAGCCGCACATTCCCATTCCGTGAGCAGCTGGGTGACACCAAAGGCATAAGTCCTGGAGAACAGAATTGATGCCTGACCTAGGAGCCCCTCAGGTGCCCATGCAAAGTCCTTTGTCCCTCTGGGTTGTTTGTCTTCTGTCCCTGAGGCCGGCCTTTTCTTTTTCTTCAGACCACTACAAGTACTCTGAAAATCGTGTGGAGAAGGATGGGCACATCCTGACCAGCCGTGGACCTGGCACCAGCTTTGAGTTTGGCCTTGCCATTGTGGAAGAGCTGCTGGGGAAGGAGGTGGCCGCCCAGGTGAAGGCTCCCCTGGTGTTGAAAGATTAGGGGCACCCTGCCTGCCCCCCACTGAGAGAGCCGCCTCAGTCCAGTTGCACAGGAAGGGTATCATGGTGAGGGGTGGCTGCCTCGGTGTGGAGATGGCAGTTGTCTTTGGAGCCAACTAGTGAATTTTGTTGCCAGTAGCAGGGAGGGAGGGTGCCTTGATGCCACAATGGAGCTTGCCTCCTCACCCACAACCCTTCTCCCCATTATCAGTCTTGTTCACCTTCAATAAAAGAGGGCTTCTGCCCCATAGGCACCTTGTGCCCTGGAAGTTTGTGGTTAACGCTTTCAAGTACCAGTTGCAGAAAATACTCAAAGCAGCCCAAGAGGAGGCAGGGCTTAAGCTGTCTCCATCTCAGCTGCCAGCCCCAGACGGCTTAAATCCCCCCCAACCAGGTTTTCGCAGTCTGCCTTAAACAACATGAAGTCAACTGAATGAGTTTCATCAGTGGTTATAGTAAAACTGAAATGGGGGAGTCTGGGCAAATGCCCACCATGCCTCACTAGCCAGAAGGACTCTTAAAAGGAGCCCAGGTGGCCACCTCAAGAGTCAGGGCTCCATTTGTAATGGAGGAGGCAGCGGCAGTGACCTGACCCAGACCCTGCTTTGGGCTTTAAAGGTTCAAACCGTCCCTGGGCTTGAGTTTTGAATCAGGCAAGTAGGACTCCCATTATCGATGTATTGCCTCCTGGGGCCAGTGGTCCACTTCTTGCCTCCTTAAGGAGGGGAGAGGCTTTAATTCAATCATTTTAATGGCTCCCAAGCATTTCCTATTTCCTCAAAATGTATTCCTTTGTTTCCTTCATGATAGTAATAGGTGGCAAGAGAATATATGGAAGGCAGCCTTCCAGCTAGGTACATTTTTCTCTGCACCTTCAGCCTCTGAGGATGAAACACCCCCAAAGCCCTTGCAGACCTCCTGACCAAGTGCATCCATCCATCCGTCCCGAAGGGTGTGCCAAAGACGGGGAGGGGGTGGAAGGGCTTCCTCCAGCTGCCTTTTAGCATACCTCTGGCACTTTTGACCTCCCTCTAAAGTGACCAGGCTTGACTAGTTGAAAATGCAAATGGAAGACACAATGTGAAACAAAGGGAATCTCCTCAAATTATGGGTGGCAGGGCAGACAGTCCTGCTCTGGTTTCAGTGGGCTGGCAGGACTCCCAGCAAGCTTGGCTTTGCCCTGGCCCCTACAAAGCAAAAAGGCAGGTGGGCAATGGTGTTTGCTGCAGCAGCGGTTTCCCCCTCCCATTTCTTTCTTGGTGGCAAGGGGGGCTCCCCCAAGGCCTGGCTGTCCCACCTGGGGGACCGTGGGGCCCAGGAGGCAGCAGCCGGGGCTCCCGCAGCCCCACCTGGGTTTCAAGACTAAGCAGAGAAACTTTCTCTGCAGCTTCCAAAGAAAGGCCAGAAAGCAAGAGGCGCTCAAAGGGAAAGTGAAGCGCGTTTCTTAAAAGCGCCACAGCAACCCTCGCAGGGCAGCCGGTGTGTGTCTGCGCTGTCTCTTGAGGCGCCCTCAGGCAGTCCCACAGGTCTCCATGCTGGCGCCAGCTTCTTCATCCCACATCCTCTGAAAGAGGCTGTCTGTCTGCCCTCCCTGCAAGGCAGCGTCTCTTGAACAACCTGCCCACAGTGCCAGTTGCGGCTCATCAGCCGCCCACTAGTGCCACTGGCCCAGCCATGGCAACTATCCGGTCCTTGATCTCCTCAGTTCCTGGAAGAGGCGTTGCAACCGGACAGGCAAGTGTGGCTCAGGCACCGGAAGACAAACCCCTTCATTTCTGAGTTATTCCAGCCTCCATTTTTAAAGTCTGGTGATGGCATTTCAGACAATGAGAAGCTGCTGCTGCTGCTGCTGGGATTGGGGGCTTTGCAGAACAGGAGAGCTACTCTGCCTTCACCAACTCTGTCAGGCCCTCAAAAACACAACCACATGGTGAAGTTTTTGGGGACGTCAGCCCCCACAGCCCATGTGCCCCTTGAGGGGCAAAAGGCTCCCCACGCCTCTTTATAGCAGTCAGCATTTGGTTCCCCAAAGGTTGGTCACAGATGAGACCCTCAGAGTCAGATTCTGGGTTGGTTGGCACCTATGTAAAATCTAGGGCAGAACCCACTGGCACCAGGTTTTCATCAGGCTGGGCACTCTTCCTGACCTTCCCTGGAGGTTGCTCACTTCTGGTTCCAGACGGGGGTCTCCAGTCCAAGGGCAAAGCACTCTTGTGGTGGGAGAGAGGCATCCTGGGCCCCTGCTGCCATGTGGACTGCGTCTCAGGACAGAACCAGACCAAACAGCACCCAAGGAGTGGTCAAACTGGGCACTTAAGCCATAGCACATCCCCTTCTACCCACATGTGTGTGCATCCCCTTGGCTGGAGAAAAAGAGCAACGCTGGCACAGACAGTGCCTCTTCTCACTAGAGCACATCTCTCTCCCTCCTAGCCCTCAGCCATTCCCAGGTGTCAAGGAAGCATTATTCTCACTGTCTGCCTCGGGGCCAGGAGCCCATAGATGTGGCCTTTGTGAATCAGTCTTGTTGGTCATTGCTCCACAGAGGCAATGGCTTGGCAGGGAGACCACCTCAATCAGCCCAGTGGACCCTCCTGTCCTTTGCCCTGGATCCTCCCTAGTGCCGTTTTGGAGGAGGAGGCTTTTCTGGCTGAAGGCCAGGAGCACTTTTCGGTGAGCACCCTTTCCCCACAGAGGCAAACTTGAGGAGAGGAGGGTGGCTGGCGTGAGGCTGCAGAGCCGCCTCCTGGAGATCCTGTGGCTTCCACGCCTGTAATTTGGGAGTGTGAGGCGGAAATGGTGCGCTGAGGGAAATTGGCATGTGGGCAGGGATTATGCTGGGCCTCAATTACGCCACAGGATGGGCGGAGGTGGCAGCAGCGGAAGCTGGGGGTGGGAGCACTGCTACCTTTCAGGCATGGAGGGCTCTCCTCATCCTCCAAGCCCCTTGCCCAAAAACTGAAGCCCAGCTGCAGAAACTCTGGGTGAGAAGCCTTCTCTTCCCAGATGGAAGCCCAGTTGGACTCTTGACCACAGAAAGGGCCCATGGTTCCAAGCTGCCTGTGCCCCAGACGCTACTGAGCACTGTAAACTGGAGCACTGCAAATCTGGCCTTGTCTCCCTCCCCACTTGCCCCCCAGGCTCCCATGGCCATCCCCTCCCCTCCTCCCAAGCCCTCTGCTGCCCCACCAGCAGCACCTGGCCTTCCTCCCTGCCCCACATCTCCAGGGACATCAGCCTCCCAGTGCCATCATTACATTCTCACAGCATGCACTCCCCTTCTCCTGGATGCGGACAAGGGATCAACTCCCACTGTTGCCCCATCACCAAGCAGAGCAGCCCCCCACCATGTGCCACTTTGGGTGAGTCCCCCAGGGGTTTGAGGGGCACAGGAGCACTTGGGGTGTCCGGGAAGGCACAGGAAAGCAAGTACGTTGAAAGAGAGTGCCAACATCACCAAAATGAGAGGCATCCTTTCGCTCTGCCAGGCAAGAAAGCACAAGGGGATTGCAAGCTACCATAAATAAGTACACAGTAACTTTATTAAATCCAAGATATGGCAATATCCAAAATACAAAGTGAACATCTTCATTACATCTTCCTCAATACTGTACACTGGATGCACAACCCTCAGTGCATTAATTAAAAAACACCTATGTCACCTTCATTTAGTTTTGTCCCAGAACCAAGACTACTTCCCTGAAGTTTTACTTGTGGGGAGGAAGCTCTGTCTAGCAGTTTTTGAAACTGCAGGCATTTATTGTGCTTCCAGCTACTGGGAGACCCCAAGGCAAAGAGGCTCAAGGTGGCGGCAGGGGAGAGCATGCGAGATAAAATGCAGCACCTTTCGCTGCCCTCCCCACTGCTTCCCCCCAAAACAACCTCAATGGGTCAGAGAGGCCACTGAGAGGAGAAGTAGGTGCAGATGCTGATAGGGCTTCAGCCTTCAAAGAAAAGAGGCCTTTCTGCTGAAGGGCACAGCAGGCTCCTTCCCGTCCTCTCCCACCGGCTGGACACTGGGCAGGAGGTGGCTCAAGACCCGCTTGTGCCACTCAGCTGTGTCTCAACCCGTCCCTCTGGGGAGGACAGGAGCTAGTCCCATGGGGCAGGGTGGGGTCCCCCCTTGCCTTATTTGCAGCTCTGCTGCCTTAGTTCGTGAGGCACCCGTCTTCCATGGGCTTCCTTAAGATGGCACAGGTAGGCAGAGAACCACAAATGCCCAGGCAAGAGAAGACCCAGGCACCCTAGCACCCCAAACACAATGGCTCCTGGTGCTGTTGAGGTTGTGAAGCAACACACTTAAATGGTGCCGGGGAGAAGGGGCATGTGAAATTGGGACATTGCCCCCTCCCAGGCAACCTGTTTGCAACCTGGCAATTCCTGGCACAAGAGGACCCTGTGCGCCCTGCAAAAAAAGAACGTCCTCAATGGGACCCATCACCCCTTCCCCAATACTGAACTGTCCTCCCACCACTTTCTGCTGAGGCCATTCCCCTCTCTGGCAAGACAGCAAAACAGTTCCTACTCATGGAAGTTTCTAATATCTACATCTCTCTCTACAGATAGATGGATATTTATATATGCATGTACAGAGATGTATATTTCTATATATTACTCTAGGATATGGAATAACCGGCTAGCCGCCACTCTCCATTCTTTCTCCAAACCTTCCCTTGACTGTACAACCGAGAGCAGAAAGCCGAGCCCCCCTCCCTACGCTGAGGGTCCTGCACGACAGGCGCAGGTGAGGGGGCCCTTGGCGACTCCCACCCCCAAAGATCTCCCTCTGCTCCCTTTGAGTCCACAAGCAGCTCAGGGGCTCTTTGTGTGTGCTGAGGGGCAGGGATGGCGCATTGCCAGGGCCCCAAAGCCCCCCACGCAAAGGCATGCTGTGCGCATGAACTCTCTCACCATGGCCACTGCCGCTGTCGCCGCCCTTCCTGCTCCTAGGGAGAGACCACGCAGGGGAAATGCTTGCGCTTGATGGGGGCCCCCAGCTCGGCCCTCAACGCCGGAGCCAACCTGACCGGGTCGGCCTCCCTCTCTCTCCATGGCTGCCCATCTCTTCCAGGTTCTATGTCCCCGGTGGGATCAGCCTCATTGGCTTCCTGGAAGAACTTTTCGTACCTGTCCAGGTAGGGGGGCCTCTCCGGCAGCAAGTAGTAGTGGGTAGAGCTGACTTTCCTGCCTTTCTCAATGATAGGCAGGATGCAGGGTCCTCTTGGGGTAGCCCCCTCGCTCTGCTGCCTCTGCAGGGCCTTGGTGCTGACGTACTTGGGGTCTGGGGCAAAGCTTTGGGTGGGGGGCATCACTCCATGAAGGTAGGAGGGCAGGCTCTTTGGGCTGGGCGTCCGGGAGTCCCCCCGAAACAGAGGCTCCCGGGGCGGCACCTTGGGGGGCTTGTCCTCGTCGCTGTAGGCCCCCGAAGCTACCTCAGCCGACCAGCGCCGGTAGTCTGGCTTCAGTGCCCGGGCCGGGATCGGGGCCCGGGGGGGCACCTCCGGTTTGGCATCGTCATCTGAAGTGGGGGACACCTGGCGGAACTGGTTTGACACCCGCACGACTATGTTCGGTTTGTGGAAGGAGCCAGCGGGTCCCGAGTGCGAGCGGCGTAAGCGCCGGTGCAGCCGATGGGGTGGCGGCGGAGGGGGCGCCGAGGGAAGGCTGGGGCCAGCCTTGGCAGAGTCCCCAGGAGACATCTCATCTGCGGTGGCCTCGAAGTAGGCATAGTTGACCTGGCCGCAGCCCCGGAAGCCGTGCTGTCCCTGCGCAGAAGCCGCGAAGGTGGAGGGGCTGCTGTTTCCCAGGAGGCGGTCGGTGTCCGAACTGGTCAGGAACTCCACCTCCCGGTCAGCCTCCTCCTCCTCCTCCTCCTGATTGCGGTGTGCCAGGCGATCCTGATCCTCTTCCTCCTCGGCTGGAGGCAGCGGGGGCAGCGGGCGGATGCTGCGTTCGCTGGGGGATGCGGCTGGGAGGGGGCCACCTTTGAGGGGGGGCGCATGCGGATGCGTCTCATCGGAAGCAGAGAGTTGGCTGAAGCCCAGCAGGATGGCAGCAGCAGCGGCAGCAAGAGGCTCCATCCTCCGGTCAGAAGCAGGCTCTTGGTCTGGGGGCCTCAGCAGATGGGGGCAGGCAGGAAGGGCCCAGGCATCCTCCGCAGGCCTTTCCCCTGGATCAGGGCCTGAGACGGAGCCTGACATGGAAAGAGGGAGGGAAGGGAAGGGTGAGTGCCCCGGGATCAGTCCAGGGGAGCCCTGCCCCAGCTGCCCTGAGTCTTTCCTCCCCTTCCGGATGGAAGGCCTCTGGCACGGCCTCCTTCTTGCCCCAGGCCAGGAGCAGCGGGAGGCTCTTCGGAGGACCTACCGGGATCCCGGGGGCGGCCCTGCTGGGGCCCTGCCGATGGGCTCCGGCGGCAGGCGGCGCTGAAGAAGGGGCTGCAGGGAGAGACGGCGCTGGTGAGAGACAGCCAGGGACGGCGGCTGCCCAGGACCACCCTCCCTCCTTCCCTCCCTCCCTCCGCAGCGCCAGCCGGACTCACTTGGGGCCCAGGCTGGGGCCTCCGCCGCCTCCGCCGCCGCCCCAAGAGGGCTCCAGGGCGTCCTCGGGCGGGAGCCGGGCGCCTGGCGCAGTGGCGATGCCCGCGGAGGAGGACATGGGCCCTTGCGGCCCTGGAAGAGGGCGGCTGTCTCGGCTGCTCTGGCCTCCTGGGGTCCCTCCTGGGAAAGGAGAAGCGAAGGCGCCGTCAGTCCCTCTCCCGGCCAGGGCTCCGGGGGAAGTGGGCCTGAGAGCCCAGAGGCCCGGCGGCGGAGCCAGGGCTTGCAGGGGCCCCGCGGAGGGCTCTGGGCCGCCAGGCGCTCTTCCTCCGCTGCCGTCGTCACTTCCTCCCGGCCAGGGCCTCCGTCTCCGCCGCTCCCTCCCTCCCTCCTTCCGTCGGAGGAGGAGGCCTGGCCCGGGAGCGCTCTTACCTGGGCATCCGGGGCCCTGGGCCGCCTTCCTTCCTTCCTTGGCCCAGAGGAGGTTCCGACCGAGTGAAAGGCCGAGGAGGCGCCGCTTAAGAGGGCCGGGGGCGGGGCCTCCTCCTCCTCCTCCACTTCCGGCGCCAGGGACAGGAAGCGGGGGCGGGGCTGAGAGGGGGCGGGGCTAAGGACGAGGGAGGGAGGGCGCTGGTCCGTGGGCAGAGGGCCTCGGCCGGGGGCCAGAGTGAGTCACTCGGGCTGCAGCCGAGGAGGAGGCGGAGGCCTCTGGGGAGAGGAACAGGAAGTGAGTCACTCAGGCGGAAGCAGGGAGGCAGGCGCGGGGCCCCTTCGGGCTGCTCTTCCCAGGGTGGGCCGAGGGAAGGGGAGGGAGACTGGGCCTGGCGCCGCTCGGTTTGGGTCTGGAAGCAGAAGCGGCGGAGAGCGCCTTCTCCGCTTTGGGCAGATGGCTCTCCGTCGTCGTCAACGCGAAGCCGGCTGGCAGCCGGGGCCAACGCCAAGCAGCCCCTGCGCCCCGAGAGCGGCCTCCGTGCGCTGCCTCTGCCTCTGCCTCCCCTGCCCTCTCTCTCCAGCAGACCGGAGTGGCCCTCTCCTGGCCTCGGGAAAGCAAAGGAAGCCCCTCCGGACAGACCTTGCCAAGAAGGCCCTTCTGTCGTCAGGAGAAAAGGCCCGAAGGCCCAGCTGCTCCCTTAGTACTCGGACTACCAAACCCGCCAGGGCCTCCGATTGGCACTGATCCGCCTGAACAGCCTCCCCTCCTTGGCCCCCGAAGGTGGCTCAGAAATGCAGAGGCCAAGGGCTCCAGGGAGCAGAGGCCTTCCGCCTCCCAGCTGGGCTCCAGGGGCATCGGAGGCCCTTGGGGGCAGAGAGGGCCCCAGTCTTGCTCTGAGGCCACAGAAAGCCTCACAGTAGCTGGAATAGCCATCTTGGGCGCATGCGCATGGAAGGGGCCCCATTCCCACACAAAACAGCAAAGTAAGGTCTGAGGTCCATGTGAAAAGAAGCAAGAGCCATGAAGTGCAGCAGCCACTGATCTCCTCTCTTTCCTGAATAGGAAGATCTTCGCAAGGGGATGAAGGCGAGCAATGCCCACCTCTCTGCCTCTCCTGGACAGCTCCCTGGGGCCCCAAAACTAAACCTCCTCCTCATCCCCTATCAGCCCCATTCACAGTTCCCTGCCTTCCTGGGGACCTGCAGGCCCCCTCCCCAATTTCTGGAGCCCCAAGGGACCCTAGCCATTCCCTCTCCGGCTGCCCTTGGCCTCTCCATCCCCGGGGCATGACCCCTCACCGCCCCTGATGCAGTCCAATGGGATGCCATGGGATGACGCTGCCTTTCCCAGAGATGGGGAAACCTTGCATCACTCTTCTCAGAAGCCTCTGGCGAGGGCAGGCAGAAGGGTGTCCGCTGGTGTCCAAAGGACAGGGAAGAGGGCCAGCCGCCTGCCCTGGCTCTTGCCCAGTTCCCTCCTCAGTGTTTGCTGTCCCTGCATTGACCTGGAAAGAGGAGGCCACAGCTGTCCTCTTGCTCAAGGCCTGGGCATGACAAACACACACACACACTTGCCTCTCGGGGTCTTCTTTGTTGGGGAAGGGGCAGGGACTGAGGCAGGGTCAGTGTGGGCCACTGCAGCCAATCTCTGAGCGACCTTTGTTGAGGCAATGGCCAGCTTTCAATGCACACACAATTACAATAGTCCCCAAAGCCAAGCCGGGCTTTTATGGCCAGAGGTGGGAGCCCCGCAGGAGAGCCACTGCTGGGATTTGGTTCCAGGGCCTTCCTTTGACACCAAACCCATGGATGCTCAAGTCCCATTATACACTGTAGTATAGTGAAATGGGGCCTCGTACATAAAATGGAGAACTCAAGGTTTGCTTTTGTAGAATGTATCTGTTTTGGGACTATTTTGGAGCCATGGGAGGGCTGACTGTACTTGGGGCCAATGCTTTGATAGTGAGTTCCTGCATGGCAGACTGGGGTTGGACTGGAGAGCCCTTTTGGGGTCTCTTCACTAGCACTAGCTGATGCCAGCAAATGGCAGGCAGACTTCCACAGTCTCCATCTGTCTCCAGCTAGAAAGGCAGGGAAAGGAACACATCCTGGGCAAAAGGGAAGGCGCATAGGGTGGCCCTGGCTAGTGGCCATGTGCTGGGAACCGTTCCAAGGCTTGCCTCCCTGACCCTTGGCCAATATGGCATTTCGGCCATCTGTCCCTGGCCAAGGCATTCTCACAAGAGTGCGGCTATGTCAGGATAGAAATCGGAGTCTCACTCTGAAGAGAAGGCATCTGGTGTGTTTTGTTTAATAAAATTCATTCACGTATTGATTATGGGTGGCAGCTCATGTTTTATTAACCAAGCGGGGCTTCGAGTCTCTTTTGAGGCCACAAAACCCTGCTGTGCCAACCGTCGCATGAACCCCCCCGACCCTCCCACCAGAGCAAGGTGACTGATATATTTTGCCGCTTTGTATTTTAAAAACTGTCCCAAAGTGAGGCTGCTGCGCACAGGCGCTTGTAGGACATACCCCACGACGGGAGGAGAGAGCCAAAGGCGCTCAATGGATGACGGTGACGAGAGACGAGACTGTGCCCAGGTCCGTTTTGGAGGGATAGAGGACCTTCAGGTTCCCATCCGTGTCCACGACCCGAACCTGTTCCAAGACCAGAGGCGAGGTGGCAGGAACGCTGGCGTTTTCGTCATTGGAGTCGTGATCCGAACCTGGTTCCCCATCCATGTTCCCCAAAGCAGACCTGTTCAGCTCTGCCATCTTCTGCGATTGAAAGAAAGGAAGATTGCAATGGCTAAGAGCAAACCCCTCAGAAATGCTGACAAAATGAATTGCCTGAGAAAGTTGGAACGCATCTCCTAGTAATAATAATAACAAATGTTATTTATATCTCGACTCTCCCTATGGATCGAAGCAGGTTACAACAGCAAGATATGTCAATAATATACATAGTACACACACAACCACAACTACACGATCCCCTACCCCCCTACCTTAAAACAATAACATTCAAAGTCTTCACCAATGCCTATGTTGTTGGATGACTGGGACTTACGAGTCCAACAACATTTAGAGGGTTGTGTGGTTTCCACTCAGGCAGAGAAAGCTTTTCCTAGTTTCCCTCAGTTCCCTTCATGTCAGCGTGTTGCCCTCCAGATATATAGATTCACCCTGTGGAAATTCACAGCTGGAAAGGGCTTGAGCCAGGTCCATTTCCCACCCAAAATGAGGATGTTCCTTCTTCCCACCCAACTTCGCCTCCTCTCATGAGCATGCGCCCGTTGAGCAAAATCCAGGCGCCTGTGACAGAAAACAGAGGATGGAAAGCACAAAACGGAGGGGGATCCTTACCAGAATGAGGGTGTCCATGATGTCTTTGCAGATCTGGAGGCTTGTGGCACTCGTGACTTCCAGAAGCAGGTCAGATGTGTTCTTCCCAAGCTTTAAAAATTAAAAGTACGTGGATAAGGGAAATTGCCAGAATGCCACCTGAGCAAGGAATTTCATGATGGGCTTCTACTATTCTCAGGCCTAAGAAAAACAATTACAAACCGGTCCCCGCAAAGACTGAAAAGCTTTCTTGGAACTTGGGAAAAGGCTTGCCAAGAGGAAAAAACAAACAAACATGTTTCTACTAATTTCCAAATGATCCCAACATTACAAGGAGCTGTCATTTCAAAGCTGGTAAGGATCTTCAATTTGCAATGAGACCTATTGCACAGGGCTAATTCCATGCTCGGTTTTGCCAGGTTAGAAATACGGACTTGGCCATACCTTTGTCTTCTCACTGTTTGTGATTGGCGGGAATGAAATCACAGTGCCCTCGGCGTCGATGAGACAGGGGTAGTTTTCCTTCCCATTGAGTAACTGAAGGTACCTGGACCAGGAGGATGCAAAGAAGATGAAAGATCAATGGACACATCCAAGAGATGATGTGCAATAAGGGGGGGGGGTCTCAATGGCTATGTAGAACGCCTTTAAAACATTTGTACTCCATGTTGTTTTAAAAGGCCAAAGGCGAGCACTAACCTGTGCAATCCAGAGATATTCTGCCTCTTCTTCTGTTTCCGCTGTTCCTCAGCTTCAGACTGCAGCTGCCGCAGGAGGTCTTTCGCCTTCACCTCCTTCCGGCCCAAAGGGGTGATCTGCAACACAAGCACTATCATTCCCATCAGCCACAGTTTCAAGGGCGGCTCCCCTCGCCAACCAAAGACACATGCATGGGTTATGGCCACTTTCCCTCGCCACTTCTTTAGTGGATGCCATTCAAAATGTGGCTCAAATGCCGGCGCATTTAGACAACTGATTTTTAAAGTTCACTCATTCGGACTGGAGTGAACGACAGCAGTAATTTGGCAAAATTAAGAATGGTGGAATTCCACCCTTCTTTCCTTCATAGCTTTGAAAGAAACAATTTAATAGATAAAAGGAACCCTCCACTGTCTCCACTGAGAAGAATTCAAAGATATAGCTATGTTAGTCTGTAGGATCAGTATGTAGAGAGAACTTGTAGCACCTTTGAAACTCACAGAAAGAAAAGTTGGCATCATGAACTTTCCTAGACTTCAGTCCACTTCCTCAGATGCTAAAAGCTCGTGCTGCCAACTTCTTTATTTCAGTGAGTCTCAAAGGTGCTACAAGATCTCTCTACTTATTATTATTATTGCATCTAAATGTATCTGAGGAACTAGACTTAAGCCTAGGAAAGTTCATGCTGCCAACTTCTTCCTTTCAATGAGTCTCAAAAGTGCTACAAGATCTCTCTGTTCATGAGGAGATCAACCCATGCGTTCCTCTGAGGCTGAGAGAGGGTGGCTTGCCCAAAATCTATCTCCATTAATGCCACCCTTATTTAAACAAACCATTTAAAGTTTAACTTATTACTAGGGCTAATGTGAGTTGCAGTCTGACAACATCTGGAGGGCAAAGTAATTCTACCTTTGGCTCAGTGGAATTGCCGTTTTGTCACAGCTCATCCTACCTTCAAATCATCTGGCGGCTGGACGTCATACAGAAGAGGACCTTTCACCAGCCGCAAGTCGTGTGTGGCGATGGTGGCCACCGTCCGTTTCTCACAGACGTCCTCATGGAGTCTAGTCTGAAGTTGGAATCAAGCAGTTAAAAGGAAAAAAAGGTATTAAAGACTCAGGGGAAACAGGGCCTCCTTTAAGAGTACAACCGAGGCTAGTCAACCAACACTGGCCTGGCAACCTCCACTGCCACTATTAATGCAAATGCATCTGAGGAAATAGACTTAAGTCTATGAAAGCTTATGCTGTCAGCTTCTTAGTCTCAAAGGTGCTACAAGATTTCTCCACATTGATAGCCTTTTGGCTGAAGAGTGGGGTATTAATAATAATATTCTATGTATGCCTTAATTATATATGAGTGTATTATTATTATTATTATTATTATTATTATTATTATGCTTCCCTTAAGGAGGTTTGGCCTTGCCTTCTTCCTCTGAGGCTGAGAGAGAGTGGCTTGCCGAAGGTCACCCAGTGGGTTTCGTTTTTCGTTTTTAAATATTTTATTAAACATAACACAACAACAAACTGCAAATTTCAGGATTCCACGGCATTGAGCCCTGGCAGTTAAAGTGGTGCCAAACTGGATTATTTCTGCAATGCAGATGCAGCCACTGTGTGAGATACAAGTCAACGCACCCCAAAATTTGTGAGTGCAGTGGTCCCTCCACATTCGCTGGGGTTATGGGCGAAACACCTCCTACGAACGTTGGAAAACTGCAGATTAAAGAAACCACTATTCTTTTTACCTAAGAGAACACTTCTGTGGGGATCTCTATTTCCTCCAGGGCACCTCTGTGGTCAACATCTGCCAGAGGTTGGTCACAGAATTACACTGGAGGACCTACACATGCCTAGAGGAGTGTTTTCTATAGGAACATATAGGTTCTCCAGCACAATTCTTTGGCCAAGTTCTGGCAGAGTTGCACCAGAGGACCTAGAGATTCCTAGAGAGGACGTATCAACCGCAATATACAGTACTGCATATTGCTTTCAGTACTTCTACCATCCTTTCCCCCCAGTGTAAACTTAATAAACTTTTGCAGTGCTTTTACATTTTATGACTATGTTCTGAATGCTATCATTCAATAAATTAAAATGTTGTTGGAATGTTATTACAATTTACTTTTGGTCTTAGCTTGGCCTTGCATTTCAATGTTGCTAATATAAGCTAAACAGCACTGAAGAAACATTTGGAAGGATTCAAACTGACTTTGACATCTTCCTGTATATTAAAAAACAAAGAAATCTCTCCATATACACATATGTGCAGTGTGTGTGTGTGTATATATATATATATATATATATATATATATATATATAGTTAAGAAATTACTAATAGTAATGATTTAAGGCTCTCTGGGGACAAATGGATGTTTTATAGTTTTGAACTATGTTTTTGAATGTGCTTTTCTGTCATCTTGTTTCTTAAAAAGTAAATGGATGCTTTATGGGGAGGGAATGGAACATATCAATGCCAACAACAAATGATCAAATCCGCTAAAGCTGCAAAAGCGGAGGGCGAAGTGTGCCACCTTTTGAGTCCTACCTGGACAGAAAGGAACCTCTTCAAGGTGTTTCCTGGGCTTAAATTCATTCCTCTCACCACGCAGCAGACGATGTACGGCCGGACCTCTTTGACGCTGGGGCTGGCTTTGACTACGACGGGCGCCGGGTTCTCGGCAATGTGGAGGATCTTCAGCAGCAGCTTCTGGGCCTCCTCCAGCTCCTCCTCGGCGTCACTGCCTGCCTTCTTCCTGGCCCTCTCTCTTTTCTTCTTCCTTGGCTCTTCCCTTTCTGGACCATCCTGCTTGCCTTTCCCCTTGCCGCCCCCTCGGCCCCCGGCCCGCAAGTACTCCAGGATGGATTTCGTCTGGCAACTGTTCACCATCTTCTCCAGCCTTTTGTCCTTCAGGGTGTTTCCTTTCAAATTGAGGTCCTTCAGCTTAGGGCAGTCGGCCAGCTCCACGGGGATTTCGGACAGTTGGTTGTTGGAGACGTCCAAGGTCTGTCAAGGGATAAAAACAGAGAGAGGAATAAATTGTTTTGATTCAGACATGAGTCCAAGCCTATTTGACCAACTGGCAGCAGCAATCAGACAGAAAGGATTCTGTCCCAGTCCAGCTACGTGAGATCTTTTGAATTAGAGAAGGTAAGGATTGAATCTGGGACTCTTTGCGCCCAAATATAAATGCCCATGCTGCCCTTCCTCACTTCGCGTCTGCCCAGGTGGGCCATGCCAGGGTCCTCCAATGCCAGGGAGAGCAGTGGCATCTCCTTCATTGGAGGTTTGTAAGCAGAGGCTGGGTGGCCATCTATCAATGGGGCGGTTTGATTGTGAGTTCCTGCATGGCAGAAGGAGGTTGGACTAAAGGGTCCTTAGGGGTCCCTTTCAACTCTCTGATGGCCCTGTTTAAATATCTGAAGTGGTGTCACACTGAGGAGGGAGACAGCTTGCTTTCTGCTGCTCCAGAGAATAGGACCCAATGGAGCAATGGATGCAAGCTACAGGGAAAGAGATTCCAGCTCAACATTAGCAGGAACTTCCTGATGGCGAGAGCTGTTTGACGCTGGTAGAGCCTCCTTCTTTGGAGGTCTTCCAACAGAGGCTGGGGGGCCATCTGTGCCAGGGAGAGCTTTGACATGGCAGAAGCGGACTGCATGGCAGAAGCAGACTGGGCTAGAGGGCCTTGGAGGCACCTGTGCCCAGTAGTAGAGCGCCAAGGGGACCTTTAGCCAGCCCTTGCTCTCTCTGTCAGAGGATGAGCAGGGATCCCTTTCCCTTTACCCTGGTTGTCTCAGGAACTGGAACTGCCTGGCAGCCCAGAGGGGTCTTTAGCCACCCAGGCCCTCATAGCACTTTCTCAGGGGCGAAGGCACCGGGATGCCAGCCCAGGGGTGTCATGTTGAGGAGGGAGCAAGCTTGTTTTCTGCTGCTCCAGAGACAGGACACAATGAGGAATAGATGGAAGCTACAGAGGAAGAGATTCCAGCTCAACATTAGGAGGAACCTCCTGAGAGTAAGGACTGTTTGGCAGTGGGACACATTCCCTTGGAGGTCTTTCACGAGAGGCTGGGCGGCCATCTGCCAATGGGGACGCTATGACTGTGGCTTCCTGCAGGGCCCCTGGGGGCCCTTCCCAATCATGGCAGCAGTGGGTTGGGCCAGAGGGCCCCTGGGGGCCCTTCCCAACCGGAGAGGCTCTGCATCCCTGGGCTGGTGGGGCGGGTGGCACTGGACGTCCCTGGGGTCTCTTCCAGCTCCAGAACGTCTGGACACTGGGTTCCCTCTGACTCTGGGATGCAGAAGGGGGCTGGGCTGGGTCCTTGGCATTCCTTGGGGGTGGTCCCTTATAGCTAGCTCCAGGGCCTTATGTATTCCTGCAGGGCGGGAGAGGGGCTCCTGGGGCATCCTGCCTCCCTGCCTGGACAGAGGAGCCTGGGTTGGGCGTCCCTCCCCGAAGGCCTCTCTGTCTCCCTTCCCTCCTCCCGGGGCTCCCTGCTCGCCTTGAGGCCCGTGAGTCTGGCGATGGAGGGGTCCATCTCCTGGATCTGGTTCCCGGAGGCCTCGAGGGTGGCCAGCAGGGCCAAGGCGGGGGCCGGGGCCTGGCGCGGGGCTCGGGGCGGCGGAGGGAGGCCGGTGTTTCCGGGGAGCATGGCGCCCGGGAGGCGGCGGAGGGCGTTGCCGGCCAGGAGCAGCTCCTGGAGGGCCGGGGCGTGGAGGGCCAGGCCGGGGCCCAGGGCGCGGAGCCGGTTGCGGCGGAGGTTGAGCAGGCGCAGCTCGGGAAGCAGCGGCCCAGAGGCTCCGGCGCCCTGGCCCTCTCCTCCGCCTCCTTCTCCTCCGCCTCCGAGTTCGAGGGGGAGCTCTTCGAGGCCGTTGGCGGAGAGGTCGAGGGTGCGGAGGGAGGCCGGGAGCAGGCGCCCGGAGGCCGAGAACCCCTGGGGGCCCAGGCCGCAGCCGGGCAGCGCCAGCACCTGCAGCCCCGACAGCAGCCCCAGCGCCGGGCCCGGCTCCTTCAGCGCCAGGCAGCCGCGCACCTCCAGCCGGCGCAGAGCGGCGCCCAGGCGGCCCAAGGCGGCGGGAAGGCGGCCCTCGGAGGAACGGACGCGGCGCTCCAGGGGCTCCCCCGGCTCCAGGCTCAGCTCCCGCCGAGGAAGAGCCGCCGGCCCCGGCTCCAACACCTCCGGCCACGGATCCTCCTCCTCCTCCGGCGCCGCCATTTCCCCAGCCCCAGAACGCCTTCCGGGGACAGGCAGACAACCCCGCTTCCGCTTCCGGGTCGCGCGCACCTCCGAGGGGCAGGGGGCGGGGCCACGGAGGCAGCGTTGATGGCGATAGGGCCACGCCCACTTTTAAATGAACCTTCAGGAGCTCACGTCTGTCTTCTTTACAAACACTACAAGACCCCTAGGCGGCTTTTGGACTACAAGTCCCATCACCCCGCAGCCAGGAAAACATGGCCGCCATTGCCCTTGAGGGCTAGAGGATGATGGGAATTTCATTCCAAAGTCTTTGAGCTGGGGCTGACCCCACCTTCTGCGTCGTCTGGGGTCCTGGGGATGATGGGAAGTGCCTTCCTCCGAGGCCCCGAAGGGCTCTGGAGCCGAGGAAGGCCGAATGGGACCCCCCCGCCGCCATTTTGTGTGCCTGCTGGGGATGATGGTAGTCAGTCTTCTCCAACTCCCCAAACTGGGCTAGTCTGCATTGAGGCGCCCAAAGGCCCCTTTGCCTGAAAACAGGTCAAGAAAGAGTCCTTTGGGAGGGAGCCAGCCCAAACCCCCCCAAGAGGCTGCAGTGTGCCATTGCAGCCGCAGGAGGGCGCCCCAGAGAGAGAGAGAGAGAGAGAGAACCAGGAATAATGGGCCCCTTGGAGACAGATGGCCAGCAACGCCCCTTTCCCGCCACCAGAGGGCGCTCCAGGATAGGGAATCATAATAGGGCTTGCACCAAAGCCTCCAGGGGCCCAAGAGAGAAGAACTAGCCCTCTCTGCTGCCGCCAGAGGGCGCTCCAGGACACGAGGGAAGGGGGCTTCTTAGTTTTTTGGACTAGAATCCCCATCATCCCCCCAAAGACCCACATATTGGCCATAAGGCTTCTGGAGATTTCCAGAAAGGAGCTTGAGGGAGGGGACCAAGGGCACAACAGGCTGGAGGGAGGGACACCATGTTCCCCCCCCCCCCAACCTCTTTTCAATGACACTGGCTTCTACCCAAAATGAATGGCAAGCCCTAAATCCCAGAGCTGGATCAGATCCTCCTCCTCTGGTCCCAGTCCATCCTTTTGCACTTCTCCAGAGGAGCAGACCCTCTGGAGACCTGGGCTCAAATCTTTACTCAGCCCTGGAAACACAATGGGTGACTTTGGGCGGATCACACTCTCTCAGCCTCAGAGGATGGCAGCGGCAAGCCCTCTCTCTGGTCAAATATTTTCCAAGGAAGCCCCATGATAGGTTCGCCTTGAAATGACTTTAAGGCATACAACAACAACATCAACTGTGGGTAATAATATTCTGTCCATTGCCGTGTGTGTAAATAAAACCTTCACCATTGCTTCTTTTTTAAAAATATAGACCTTTTATTGTCTCAGAGCAAATAGGAAGACGTACGCCAACTTGGTCTAAGGTAACAAAAACGGAGTACGCAGAACAACTAAAACAGCAACTCTGGACTCAGGCCGTTTTTGCAGCCATTCCTAGGATAGTCGGCGCCACGTTCGGCGGCACAAAGCTGCCTGTTTGCCTCCAAGTTCCTGGCAAAGCTACCAATGGCAACCTGGAAGAGGCTTTGGACCTGTCTTCTCCGAACCCAAAGCAGAGGAGGAGGAGGGAGGGCACGCCGATGCGCACCTATGGCTATGGCAGCAATCTCTAGCCAAAGTGTTGTATGTTATGAGGGATAGTGTGGGTCAGTTTGGGGGGGTCTGGAGCCCTTTCCCATGATCCCAGCCAGAAAACTGGTTGTTGCTTTCCTTCCAGAATTGAAATGAGCCTGGAAGGGGGTAAAAGCAACCCAGGGAAAGGGGTCCAAGTTGAGCACCTCTAATCCAGAAATCCAAAAACCTCCTTAAAATTATGCTGCCAGCTGCCCGCTTTTGCCTTTGAGGCGGCGGTGCTAGCACTCCTGTTCCTTCATCTATAAGAATCGTGGAAGGGAAACCAAGGGCCATCCAATCCAACCTCATTCTGCCATGCAGGAACTCTCAATCCAAGCCCTCCCTTTAACAGACGGCCATCCAGCCTCTGTTTAAAAACCTCCAAAAAGAGGAAATACCACAAAGCTCTGAGGCAGCATCTTCCATCGTCCAACAGCTCTTACTGTCAATACGCTTTGGTGGAATCTCCTACTGCAGCTTGCCTCCATTGATCCATGTTCTAGTCTCTGGAGTAGCAGGAAACAAGCTTGCTCCATCCTCTAATATGGCATCCCTCCAAATATTTAAACAGGGCTACCATATCACCTCTGAACCTTCTCTTCTCTAGACTAAACATAGCCAGCTACTCCTCAGAGGGTTTGTTTTCCAGACCTTCCACCATTTTGGTTGTCCTTCTCTGGACAACTTTCCAGCTTGTCCCCATCCTTCTTGAATTATGGTGCCCAGAACCGGACACAGGATTGTCCCAGGAAGCAGAACACTCTCCAGCCTCACATCTCATAAACCATGCAAGTAGCGAACGAATGAGAAGCGAGTTTAGAGAGGTAGAAGGAGCAGAAGCACCACTACCACTCTGAAAGTGGAAGCGGCCAGTTGGAAGAAGGGCATGAGGCTGGAGAGAGACTGAGCATCTGTGAAATGGCGGTCATCTAAGTGTAGCATTCGGCATGAATCCACGCTTCCCATTTCACTGATCCTTATGTCTATCTCTCCAGCCTGAGAAAACAGTACAGCTATATATTATGCTACTTGGGTATTTCAAAACCTGAAAAAATTCCAACTCTGAGACTCATCTGGTTGCAAACATTTTGGCTTTTGTGGATTGAAACCCATGAAAACTCATAGGATCATAGACTCATCCTAAAATAAATCAGTTAGTCTTCAAGATGCTGCCAGATTCCTGCCTCCCTTTTCCCTTTTTATGCTGCAACAGATGAACATGATTGTCTCTCAGAAATCTTGCATGACGCATTTTATGCATTTCCACTGTAGCCACAGATTCAACCATCTGCAACTTGAATATACTAAAAAGGTTTCTTCGCCCTCCCAGAAAGTAAATCTTGATTTTGCCATGTTATAAAAGCTTATATAAAAAAAGTCCCATTGCATATAATGGGACCTGAGCATCCACAGATTTTGCTATCTGTGATCTGTGTGTGTCCTGGGGACCAAATCCTGGGACTGTAACTGCTAACTTAGTACATTTTTTAAAAGTATCTTTCTAAGCTCTCTTTATGTCTGAGTAAGTCTAATGTGGTTCCAGACAACTGCAAAAGAAGGGTGGTTTTGTTTTGTTCTGGTGGTACTTCCATCACACAAGCACCAGCCTGGTTCTGTACTAAGCACACAATACCTGCCATACACCTCATGGCCTTGCTTGAAGATGGTCCAGCTGGGACCCACAGGTCTGGGGTAGAGCACATGCTTTGCATGCAGAAGGTCCCAGGTTCCATCCTGACAATGCCAAGCGGGGCTGAAATAACCTTGGAGGGTTGCTGCCACTGGTGATAGCAATATATGGCTGGATGAACCGAAAAGAAGGGAGCTCCCTATGTTATGGCCTCTTGGGATTTAGATGGCTCTTTGGTTTGCTGCAAAAGAACTATGCAGGGGAAACATATTGGGGAAATGTCAACCAACTAGCCAGCCAGCTTTTTGTGAACAGCGGATTGAGTGTGGGACTACAACTCTGGAGACAGGATGAATTCCCACTCAGTTATGGAAACCCACTGGGCGGACCGGGGCAGTCGGCAACTCTCAACCCTAGAAAACCCATGATGAGGTCCCATAGTCAGATACAACTTGAAGGCGGGACCATCTTCTGGCATCTTTCCCTGACCTTCCAACAAGGGCCTGATATTTGTAGGGGAGGCGCGTATTGTGTGCTTAGTACAGAATCAGGCTGGTGCTTGTGTGATGTAAGCACCACCAAAAAAAAAAGCCATCCACAAAAGGAGGCCTCCCTATTTTTTGCATCAATACGCCTGTCAAAGAATGTGGGGAATTAGGGGCAAAGGTTGTGGGTATCTGCTCAGTACACGATAACAGTAGATGCGCTCTTGGTTTGCATGAAGAAGAGCAGAACACACACCCAAAACCCTGGTCTGAGAAGACCAGAGAAGATGACCAGGACAGGTGAACACTTTCACAGTCCACTCTGCTATGCGCCTTACACTAACACACACTTGTGTGCGATACTGTATCAGCACACCACACAGAGAACAAAGAGAGATACCTTTTAACTGGACAAGGCTTTTGATCATATACAAATGTATGTGAGAAAAAGCCTTGAGGTGGCATTTAAAGCCACCCGTTTCTGGCGCCTCTAATTAGAAAGGACCTCAGTCTTCGTAGGAGGGAAGCAGAGATGCCTCTTTGAGGCGACAGATGAAGGACAAGGGATCAGGAGCAGAATTCAATAGGAAGAGCTCCCATGGAAACCCATATTAAAACTGGACAAGGCTTTTGATCATATACAAATGTATGTGAGAAAAAGCCTTGAGGTGGCATTTAAAGCCACCCGTTTCTGGCGCCTCTAATTAGAAAGGACCTCAGTCTTCGTAGGAGGGAAGCAGAGATGCCTCTTTGAGGCGACAGATGAAGGACAAGGGATCAGGAGCAGAATTCAATAGGAAGAGCTCCCATGGAAACCCATATTAAAA
>NC_056528.1:10515013-10553746 GCF_019175285.1 Sceloporus undulatus | reverse complement strand
ACAAGGGGAATTCTGTGTGGACCCCAAGAAAAATGAGAATGCACATTTCAAATGTGCCCTATGAACACTTCAGTCTGTACCTCGATTGCAGTTCACTTTGCCTAGGAAAGGTCTATGACAACTCGCTGGAATTGGGATGAGAGCTTCATGGTAAACAACACGAAAAGCAAAGGACTAAACGGAGGCGTTGGTGGCAAAAAAAGGTATGGCTTAACTTCCTTCTGCCCCTCCCTTTGCTTCTCAAGGACAGCGGCAAGTGATTTAGCACCCTGAGAACCAGTGATAACAAACAAGGGGTGATGGGACCCCAACTGGCTTAAAGGGCCAGGGGTTTTGTGGGGCCAAACTGCTCCACACCGAAGCGCTGGTGCGGGTGGATGCAGTCAACCTATCAGAGAACCAACCTACGATCATAAATAGAGCGAGGCAACTAGCCGACAGCCAGGGGCGCATGCCGCTTGGGCAAAGAAGAGAGACCGGGTGTAGCCATCATCACCTGCAAAGACACCCTCGGGGGAAGAAGAGATCCATGTCATCGCTTGGCGTACGTTCTGCCAGTGCTTTTATTCAAGCCTCCGCGTGGAGTGGGGATCTTGCTTCCGACCGAAGGGGAGCGAAGCTTCACGGCTGGTGGCCCGGATCGGTTGAGTGGCGCGGCGGTTCTGCCTGGAAAGCAGAAGAGGAGCAGTGGGGTCTGAATTGCGGAAGAGAGGCTGTAGGGTGTTCCTGTTTGGAATCTAATGGGGGATTTTAATGGGGCTTGTGAGTTTTTATTTGAGGACTGGAGGGGATGCAGGAGGCAAGTGGTCCCAACTCACCCCCAAATGTTGCGGTGGTTTGGGTTACTTTGAAATACAGTGGTACCTCGGGATACGAAATACCCAGGTTACGAAATTTTCGGGATACGAAAAAATCCCATAGGGAATTATTGTTTCGGGTTACGAATGTTTTTTCGGGTTTACAAAACAACTTTGGTGCTTTTTTCGGCTTTTTCGCACGGAATCGCGGCTTTTCCCCATTGCGCCTATGGCAATTCGGCTTACGAAGGCTTTTCGGGTTAAAGCGGCCGCGTTACGAATTAATTTCGTAACCCGAGGCACCACTGTATCTTTGACTGATTCTGTGATCAAGCTCCAGATGTTCTCCATCATATTGCATTGCTTTGTCCATTGTATATCATTCCGAGGGGGAAAATTGCTAAGAAGGTTATTGGAAATGAATATCTGTTTGGATGGGTTATCAGTGGAATACTTATTAGAAGATAGGAACCCACATATTACCAGGTTAATGGCCAATTTTCTGGCAGAGGCAACAAGAGTATGGCTTAAATTTTAATAACGATCCTGAGGTTTTATTGTAAATGCATGTTGTTTTTCTATGCCCAATAAAGGTTGACTGACTGACTGATTCTGTTTTATAGAAGAGGAGGTTTTGGGGGATGCAAAATGCCACCCCTCAAGCCTGGCACTCTCCCCATTCCTGCTTTATCCTTGGCCATTTTGAGTGGGGCGGTTACAATGTGCAGAATGGAGGCCTTACCGGTGACGGACTGCGATGGCAAGCTCTTGTTCAAGATCTGGGTCCGCCTCAGGTTCATGCGACAGCCATCTTTGCCCATGAGGTGCACCTTCCAGGCCTGTGGGAGAGGAGTGGAATGAGTGGAGGAGAAGGTAAGAAGGGGTCAGACCTTTTGCATGGATGAGAAAGTGAAGCGGAGGGGAGACACCACAAGACAGGACTGAGTCACACACTTTGCATTTCTTTAACACTATAGATCAGTGGTGGAGAACCTTTTAGAGACCGAGCACCCAAACTGCAACCCAAACCCCACTTATTTATCACAAAGTGCCATGTACCTCTGGATTTCTAATGACAAACTCTAGTGAAGTCTGTGTTGGGACAATGGTGCATATGCTCACAGAGAGGGCTCTGCGTGCCACCTCTGGCACGGGTGCCATAGGTTTGCCATCACTGCTATAGGTTAAGGGAGCTCCCACTTTCTGTAATAGATAGTGAGATGCAATGGCACAGTTCTGGACCAGGGAATATTCCAATTCTAGCCCACATGGAACTATGAAACTCCCTGGGTGACCTTAGCCCAGTCCTTCTCTCTCAGCCTCATCTACTTCACAGGGTTGTTGTGAGAATAGGAATGGGGATAAGGAGCGCCACATAAGCTGCCTTAAGCTCCTTAGTGGAAAGGCAGAGCATAAATGTAATTACCAGATATCTTTATTTATACATTTGTTTACTTTATAGCCTGTCTTTCTCCCCAAACTCACATCACTCTGGTTAAGGGTCCCCTGTCTTTGGCTGGCTGAGGATAGAGGATGTTCCTCCCTGAATGGGAAAAGGGCCCTTCCAAGGTGTGGCTAATTCCCTCCCTCTGACTCTAAGGCCTGTTACAGACTGCCAAAATAAAGCTGCTTCGGGTCTCTTTGGAGGTATGCTGTTTAAATGATGCATGCATCCTAAGAATCCGGAAGCTGCACCAAAGCTGCACTCCAGTGTTTAGGAATGGAGTGTGGCTTTGGCGTGACCTCTGGACTCTTAGGACCGATACATCATTTAAATAGCATACCTCCAAAGAGACCCGAAGCAGCTTTATTTTGGCAGTCTGTAACAGGCCTAAGAGACACAGCGGGGGAAGGACATCCCATGCAAAGCCCACTGCTTCTGCACAAAAGCTGTGCTAAAGGGAAGGCAACCCAAGGCCTCTCTCACCTCTTCTCCTGGAGTGAAGTTCTCGTGGCACAAGGGACAACGGTTGGCCACCTTTTCAGGTTTGGCAGCTGGCAGGAAGAAAGGCAGAAGTCAGACAGAGGTGGGACACTGTGGGCATCTTTTTCTTTTTCAATTTGTGCTGATTTGTGTATGAAACAAGGTGGCCGCCATTCCTGCATCCTCATCAGTGGTAAAGGATAAGGTAAGGGCAGTCATTCACCTGCCCCTTTTCTACATCCTCCCACATCTGAGCTTGGCAAAATTGCCTTTTCTTTTACACTGAATTCCCTAGCTAGCATTGGCTGCTCCAGGATTCTGGGAACTGTTGTACAAAAGAAGCGGCTTGGACAGGTCGCCATCCCACACAATGAGACTGTGGTCGGTCTTGCTCTCCTTATCCTTCTACAAGTAGCAATTGTGCTACTTCTTTAAAGTCAGTGCAAGGAGTCAAGACAAGAAACTTCAGGTAATCCAGCAGGTTGAATAAATACACTTGGATGCGACACTTTTATGGGGGACCGGTCTATGGGAAAGGATCAGCAATTAATCTCTAAACCACAATACGGCAATCCAGAAGCTGGCTCTGTTTGCTTGTGGGGAAGAAGAGGGGAATTCTGCATATGCTCAAGAGGTCCCCCTCCGAATGTCTTGGCTAAGGTATTACATGACAGGTCTTATTTTTGCAAAGAGTGCACATAGGCCTGTTACAGACTGCCAAAATAAAGCTGCTTCGGGTCTCTTTGGAGGTATGCTATTTAAATGATGCATGGGTCCTAAGAGTCTGGAGGTTGCGCCAAAGCCACACTCCATTCCTAAGCACTGGAGTGCAGCTTCCGGATTCTTAGGATGCATGCATCATTTAAACAGCATACCTCCAAAGAGACCCAAAGCAGCTTTATTTTGGCAGTCTGTAACAGGCCATAGTCTCCTGTTGGGTCCACTGCTTGTGTCCCAAACTAACCCAGAAACAATATCTCTTTTTAAAATCTCCCCGTTTCCTGCTGAAGTAAGCATCAAGTCAGCAGGTTTTATTGGATGGTAACAAGACAGAACTCTCATCTCAATTTCAGGTAAGTAAACCTGCCTTCATCCCAAACCCTGTCTGTTTCTTGGCACCAAGTCTGCCAAGGCACACTTACGGTTGCAGGCCTTCCCCTTGATGTGGCGGGGCAGCTCATCCTTTGGAAGGGCTTCACAGCAGCGTGGGCACTTGCCAAAATTGTCCCTCTTGTCACACTCGGTCAGCAAGTGCTCCGTCAGGCTAGCGATCTCAACAACCTGCGCCAGGGAAAGGGAGGAGGATCTGGGTCTGAGAGGAGACCTGAGCAGACCTGGCCTCCTGGTTGTAAACAAAGGTTTTGCTAAACTCCTATCTGGAATAGGGAAAAGGTGCAAATGGCAATGGCACTTGTATACAGTCAAAGAGAAAAGGGGACAGCCCTGCAGAGGCAGAAAATCTGACCAAGACATGGGATTGGTGGCAGATCGATTTCTGTAATGAAATCGAGAGGGCAACAAGCTCACTACATAAGCAGCGAAGAAGTTTTTATGTCCTGGCATATGTAGAAATATTCATGGTAACCCTGGCAAAAGCGGAAGGTCTCACCTGCTTGCAGAAATCACATCTGGTTAGCATGAGGCAGCGCTTCCAATAGTGGAGATCCAAGCCTTCCTCTGTGAAAGATTCATCTCTTTCCCCACAGAAGATGCAAAGGCTGGAATGGGGGAGAAGAAGCAAGGGCAGAGATAAAGGTAAAGGGACAGCTGGGCTCAATGCAGTCTGTGCTCCATCTATCTCAATACTGCATAAAAGAGGGATGAACATCAGACCCAGGGGCCACATCTAGTTCCCACATAGGCAGGCACAGCCCCATGCCATACCTTCACTGGGAGACTTCCCAGCATCCCTAACCCTAAATGAATTTTTGTCTGATTTAGGACAAAAATAGGACTGGGGCAGGAATGGGGCTTGGGTGCAGATGCAACAGGAGGGCTGTTCTGGAGGATCTAAAGATGGCAGTGTACATACTAGTAAGCTCAAAGCTGGACTGATGCAATTTGCTGTACCTTAGGCTACCTCTGTAGCCAAGTTTGGAAATGTCAATTAGTCCAAATCTTCCCCAGTTAAAAGAAAGGATGGTTTTGACCACTATTATTTCACAGTATGTTCCCTGGGGTAAATCCTGGCAGGCAATTTTTGCACTTACTTGTCAAGGTAATTTGTGACAGAGGAATGATCATCCGCAACGTCCGTAGGCTGTGGGGCTTTTAAGATGTCACCTTTCAGAAAGAAAAGAAAAGAAGGCTAGACCATTAAACAACTTGAGCAGGGAATAAAGAACCTGTAATAAAGAACCTGGGACACTATACCACTGTCTCTGGATATGTAAGACTGTCAAAAACTATTGGATAGATGTATGAGGTGTAATAAATTCAATCCTCCAAAGAAAATTAAAACTTAGACCAGAAACATTTTTATTAAATATGTGGGAAGAAGACTTAGATAAAGAGTATGGAAAAAGTCTTCATTATTTAATAACAATGGTGGGAATAGCATTGACTCAAAAATGGAAAGCAAAAAGCCCCCCAGTTACTTAAAATATATGATGCAACAGAAATGGACAAATTAATGACACTTCTTAGAAATCAGTTGAAAAATGAAGGGAAAAAAGAATGGAGTAAGACCTTGGAATGATTAGATAAAGAAGAGAGGAAGACCACTACTGTTAGTTATCACTAGTTCGACTTGAGACTTAAATAAAGGTGCGTTAATAAGGTTAACAAGACTCAGAATTGAGAAAAGATATGAGGAAAGTTAAATGAGAAAAGAGACATAAGGTAAAGGACTTAAAATATATTAATTTTTTGAAACTATAGTAAAATAGAATAATTAGGGCTTAAAATAGACACTTTTTATTTGATTCTGAAAAGGGGATATTATAGAGTTACACAAATGAATGATAACTCTAAAGCTAACAATATGTATAGCATTAAGCTCAAAATAGAATAGCTAAAAATTTAAATCTGCTTCCTATTATAGGCTAAAATTCACATGGAAAATGGAGAAAAAAGGTCTGTATTAATACCAACTGACTCGGCATAAAAGGAAAGAAGCCAAGGATGATTGGAAAGAGAATGCTTGGGAGAGGTATGAGTTGGGAAAAGGAAGGTGAACAGCAGGTTTAAGTATGTTGCAGAAGGTGAGAGTAGGTTGATGGATGGCAGGAAGGAAAGTTAGTGGAAGAAAGAGAGAGAGAGAGAGAGTCGATGGAGAAGAAGTAGAGAGAATAGGAATGAGAGTGAGGAGGTGAAGGGAGAAGTGAGGTTTGGTTATGAAAGAGAGGTTGAGGGAAAGGAAGGAAGGCTAAAAAGAGTATAATAAGGTGGAATGAGAGAAACTAGGCAAGAAAGAAGGAAGAAAGAACCAGGAAGATATTCAAACTTGACCTATATTAGTACGAATATTTAAGGGTTAATAATAACGGCAGTTTCATGATGCAAAATGAATTACCTGACAAGAGGATGACTGATATAAATGAAATTAACAGTATGACTTATAGAAAATTGTTGTATAATATTAATTTAAGTTTGCACATTTGCCAGTATTTCTCTAATAATTTCTGTTTGTTAAAAACCAATAATACTCATCACATTCTGGATCAATCTGAGGACTGTATAAATGTTTTTAATTTTCAACATTTGTTTTCAATTAAAAAATAAAAAACCTGACCTTCCCCTATGAAAATGTCACCTATTTGGAGGAGAGGGCATGGGAGCGCAAGGCAGTAACTCTCACGAGGAGAAACTGCTATCATCCCAACACTCAAATTAAAGTCTGGGAAAAGGCCGGTTCTGATCTGTCTTGGAGTCCCAGTTTCTTCCTGGGACAAACAAAAGAAAATTTTAGGTCTGCTGCTTTTAAAATATGGCTTCTATAAGGCCATGAGATCCTCCTTTTCTTGAAGTTATGTCCCTGCGCTCTATAGTGGCCCCTTTCTTAGAGCACACAGTTTGGAGTATTTTGCTCTGGAACATCTATGTTCCACAAAGCACCAGAAATATTGGTAACATCTTCTATGAGAGTCTATCATTAAAAAACAACAGCAGCAGCCTACCTGGGTTCTTGGATTTCTGAAAATCGGCCTCTTTCTCCTACAAGAAAAGGAAAATATAAGTATTTTAAAGTTTAATTAATGTCATAATCTTTAATGAGGAGTTAATTAATCTATTTTACATATTATGTAGAAAACTTAATTTATTATTTATTGTATTCCATTTATAGCCCGCTTTTCTCCCACCAAGGAACACTTCTCCTCCGCTCCCATGTGCGTGAGTTGCGCACAACATCAAAACTGCCCCAAATGTTCCTAAGATCCGGGTACCTTTGCTGCCTGAGCTTCTGTCTGCATCTCCTTCAGAGCAGCCAGCTGACCTTGCAAAACTTTGATTTCATCCTTTTTCTGTCTTTCGGCTTCTTCTGAGGCCGCCTTCTTCTGTGCCTATCAAAGGACACATATGCATATGCAACATGCTCCAGAGTCATGGGGTTCTGGGTCAGTGCCATGAATTGGGTGGGCCTCCCCATCTTTTGGAATGGCAATGTCTGGAATATTGCCATTGCAATCGGTTTAGGATTAGGAAATATTACGGGCCCCACCCCTGGAGACACTTAAACAAAAAGAGCAAGAGCTTAAAAGCTCACCAAATAACAAAAAGATTCAACAAGACTGGCAAGGTATAAGGAACAAAATACACCAAAATTAAATACCTGAAATAGCAAATAAGGCCTGTTACAGACTGCCAAAATAAAGCTGCTTCGGGTCTCTTTGGAGGTATGCTATTTAAATGATCCATGGGTCCTAAGAGTCCGGAGGTTGCGCCAAAGCCACACTAAGCCATTCCTAAACACTGGAGTGCAGCTTTGGTGCAGCCTCCGGATTCCCAGGGTGCATGCATCACTTAAACAGCATACCTCCAAAGAGACCCCAAGCAGCTTTATTTTGGCAGTCTGTAACAGGCCTAAGATGAAATACATAAAACACTATCACTTGGAGCATGCTAATAAAATAGGCCAATGGCTAGCATCTAAACTAAAAAGCGAAAGGGAGAGAAATGCAATAATTAAATTGAACAAAGAGGAAAAAGAATACAGTCAACAGAGTGAACTAAAACAAATAATTGCAGATGACTTCCAACAACTTTACTCAGCAGGAAAAACAACCCAGAAAAAGGATAAGGCAATACGAGATTCCTAAGAAAAGAACAAACAAATGCCTTCAGCATCTTAGCTCCATTGACCGCCTGGTTTTTGGACTCTTCCCTTTCTTCCCCCCTTTTTGTTGCATCCTGATGGCTCCCCAACCCCAAAACAAATGTTGGGGCTTTGCCTGCACTTACCCTCATCTCAGACTCCGTGGGCTTGCCGTCTATTTTAGCAAACCCGTCGAAAAGTGTCTTGTACAGAACGTTCTTCCGGGTGTTGGCGTCGTCGGGAGGGAGGTAATCCAGGATGATGGCTCGGTGCTGGCGGTACATGTCCAAGATCACCCGGAGGGCTGTTTCGCGGACCTCATAGACCCGGTGCTCCAGGCCGCCTGTGGCAAACTGAGAGCAAAGGAAGAGGAACAGTCTTGAAAAGTGATAGGGGTGGCCTGAGAGCATTTGCTGTCTTGGTTAGGTTAGGCTGGAGAGTCACTGTGGTGTAGGTATTTGAGCATTGGACCCTGGGAGACCAGGGTTGAAATCCCCGCTCAGCCATGGAAACCCACTTGGGCAAGTCATACACCCTCAGAATCACAGGGAGACTATGGCCCCATACAGACAGGCCAAAATAAAGCTGCTTCGGGTCACTTTGGAGCTATGCTGTTTAAATGATGCATGCATACGAAGAGTCTGGAAGCTGCGCCAAACTTGCACTCCAGTCCTTAGGAGTGGAGCATGGCTTTGGCATGGCTTCTGGCGTCTTAGGATGCATGCATCATTTAAATAGCATACCTCCAAAGTGATTCGAAGCAGCTTTATTTTGGCCTGTCTGTATGGGGCCAAAGTCTTGCCAAGAAAATCCCATGGTAGGGTCACCATGAGTTGCGAAAAACTTTAAGACACACAACAACAACAACAACAACAACACTTTAGGCTGACAGATGGCAAATGTTTCTCACTGGTTTATACAATACCACTTAGGACCACTCAAAGAGGGCTTGGCTCCTGCAGATGTGTATGTCTGTGCCTCCAATTGCCTGTTGACCTATGGCAACCCCATTAACTTCACAGGATTTTCTTAGGCAAGGAAAACTCAGAGCTGGTTTCACCAGTTCCTTCTTCTGAAATAGAGCCACAGCACCTGCGATCCCTTGATGGCTATCCATTTTACAGAAGCCCCTTTCTATGCATGCCAGTTAGAGGCAGTACAATTTCTGGAAACAATTTAAGATTGTTTGGGTTCAAGTGGAATGTGAAGATGGGATACACTTCAAACCCTTGAAGGGAGAGGTTCTGCTCTGTGACTCAAACCCTATGATGATTTATCCCATGATAAAAACCAACAGGGGCAAAGGAAACACAGCAGCTTAGTCCCCTACGCGCATGACGTTGTCAATGGTGAAGCCGGTGTTATCCGTCCCGAGATCTTTTAGCAACCGTTCCACTAATTCCACCTGGCTCATTGCGAGATGTGTTGGAGAATTTGGCTTCAGGGGATGCACCAGGTGAGCAGGGATGATCTGAAGGGGCCTTACTTCATTACAGAGGGCCATCTCCTAGGAAGAGAAACGTCACCTTTTAAAAATCCGTTGTAAGCAGCCTTGAAATCCCAACTAAGAAAAAGCGATGAATGAATGAATGAATGAATAAATAACATGGGGATATATATGACACAGCAGCATAATGACATGACAGTTAAACAATTCTACATGGCTGAAACTGGACAGCAAGTTGTACCTCTGCGTTTTGGAAGCAAGCTAGGAAAAGCAAACAGGAAAAGGTTCTCCTTGTTTGCCATCCAAACTCAAGTAGTGTGGTTTGCTCTGAGTTTTGGCAGCAGTTTTAAGAGCCCCGGGAAACAAATATGGCATGAAGGACACATAATAATAATAATAATAATAATAATAATAATAATAATAATAATCCCATCCTTCTCCTGGGGCGGCTTACAACATTAAAAAAAGCACCATACAATTAAAAACATACACAAGTAGTATATTAAAATAGAATTAAATGACTACAATAATTAAAACAAATTCAGTGCTAAAATCAAGTACTTCAAAAAGACTGAAATTCTTAAAATACATTAAAACAATATAATGCATGAGCCTCATTCTCGCTATAGTAGTGATGTCCAAACTCTGTCCTTCCAGGTGTCTTCGACTTCAGCTCCCAGAAGCCTCAGCCACCTTGGCCAATGGTCTGGGATGCTGGGAGCTGAAGTCCAAAACACCTGGAGGGCCAGAGTTTTGACCTCACTGCCCTATGAAGATGGATATCCGAAGGACCCTAGTATTTTGATTCCTGGATTCTTCCTCCATTTTTTCAGGTAAGTACTTTGAGTTGACAGGACTCTGAACTCATTTTATTGCCCATGGCACAATCCAGAACCATTGCAGGCTGCTGACGGAAGAGCTAAGTTGGAGCCTTCATCTCACACAGTTTCTCTGCAGGCTGACCTACCTGGATGAAGTTGGCAGCCGCTATGCGAAGGCGGGCAGAGGAGTCTCCGGTCCTGGAAAGCAGGTTGGGAAAAGTCCTCTCCACACAATGCGCGGTCTCTTGCTTCCCAAGCTTATGCGCGGGGATATACTGGGTGATGATCATTTTAAGAAGTTTTAAGGAAGCGTGGAAAACCTGCCGTACCAAACAGCAGACAAACATCAAGACACTGAAACATGTCTGCAATGAACCCCCCAACTCACTGATCTGCTTTTAGAAATGAGGACCCAAGGAAAGGGGCAAGCTGTAACTCAGTGGCGGAACGCATGTTTTCAAAGAGAAGATCTCAGATTCAACTCCTGGCATCTCCAGGAAACCAATGGTGGGGGCCACAAGGTGCCATAGCTAACGACCCATGGGTTTGCATTAAAAACAATGTTTTAGGGGACTGCACATGGAAGACTTGCAAACACATTAATAAACAAAACAAAACAAAACAAAACAGAAAGAAAGAAAGAAGTTAAAGGCCTACCCCTGTCACAGAGACTGCATAGTTCTGGACTGTGGTCACACTCACCGATGAGACAATGTCTTTTATGGCTCTCACTATGAGAAAGATGGCACCCCGAAGCAGGTTCTTCAGGTCTTCCTTTGGCGTACTGGGAGACACCTCCATCATCTTTTTGTAAATTGCGAGCAATGAGTCTTCCCGGTAGGACCACGTTTTGGAGTAGGCCCCAGCAACCTGCCCCAAACAAAAACATTGGGAGAGAAGCCTTTGCTGACTGGGACCATCCACAGGCCGTTGCTAAGCAGTCATTTATGGGCTCCATCACCAGACTCCATCTGACCTGGGAAGCTGACCAGGGTCAGCCCTGGCAAAACTCCCTGGAATCAATCTGGCCAAGAAAACTCTAAGGTAGGGTGACCCTAAGTCAGAGCTGACATGAAGTCTCACAACAACAACAAATTACTCTGAAAGGTAACTTACCAGCCCTTCGCCAAACACTTCAATGGCTGTGCTGGCCTCCCTCAATGCTTTCTCCGTCAATGGCTCTGGCTCTCCCACAGTGCCACTTCTTGGCGTGTCTCCCATGTCCTCCTCGTTCATTTCAGGATCCAGGTAAGCAAACCCTTCCTCCTGCTGCTGCTTCCGGGTGGCTGGGAGAGGCCTCTCGTCGTAAGGGATGAAGTCAGCCTAGGGCAGGGAAAGGAGACACTGTCAAATGCAGGAGACCTGGCCTCTTGCCTCCAATGGACCAGCGGCAAAACTAAGTGACCCATGAGTGAGAGGACAGCAGTGTCTTCAGGGGAGCAGAGAAGGAAGGAGACCTTTGCCAGGCAAAGGAGTGGCCACTGTTTCTCTGACTTCTCCTTGCCAGGCAAATAGAAACTGGTGAGCCACTTTTTAATGTAGGCAGGTTTCTCTCCTCTCCACTCCTAAGCACAGCAAACTTTAAATAGCTCAGATGGGAACACAAGAGAGTCATATGGGAAAGAGACTTTTTTTCTAAATCAGTTCAGAGGTGAAGAATTCAGAGGATTTTTTAATTTAAAAGACATTGGCCTGTTACAGACAGCCAAAATAAAGCTGCTTCGTGTCTCTTTGGAGGTATGTTATTTAAATGATGCATGGGTCCTAAGAGTCCGGAGGTCGTGCCAAAGCCACACTCCATTCCTAAACACTGGAGTGCAGCTTCTGGATTCTTAGGACCCATGCATCATTTAAGCACCAAAGAGACCTGAAGCAGCTTTATTTTGGCAGTCTGTAACAGGCCATTGGTTCCTTTCCCACTCCTTCTTTTCTTCCCCATGCACTGCAAAATAATGGGGCTGTCTCAAACTGGATTTACACTGCAGAAATAACAGAGTACAACACTGCATTAACTGCCACGGCTGAATGCTATAGGAGTCTGGTATTGGTCGTTTTGTGAGATATTTAGCTTTCTCTATCAAAGAGCTCTGAAGCCTGGCTAACCCATCACACGCGAGACAAAACAAAGCTTACATTTATCTTTGGATTTCCAGATTCGGTAGAGAGAGGGGCCGCCTGGGCTGCAGGAGGAGAGGGGCTCTGGGCAAGAACCGGCTCAGGAGAAAGAGCCTCTGGTGGCTTTTCGGGAGACAAAGCCTCGGCAGCCTCCGCTTCGGTTCTGTCCCGCCGGGGAGAAAGCAGAGGCTTCTTTTGGTGAGGAGACGTGGCAGGATAAGCCAGGGGGTCAAGAGGCAAGTCGGGGGGCCGCCGGACCTGGAGGAATGAGCCATGGGAAGAAATCCTATCAAAGATTAATTATTTCCTAACGTTTAAGAAGAATCTAATACAGCTGCCCCTCCCTATCCATGGATTCTGCATCCATGGCTTGAAAACGTTACAAAATTCCAGATTGTGAAAAAACTATTACTCTTGGCCTAGAGATGGACAACTGACCCCTTGTCCCACCAAAACCTTCAGGGAGTACCATTGCCCTTGACAGTTTTGTTTTCTCCACCCTCAGACCTTTTGTGGGGGCCTTTCCTCCCAAACGGATCGCTGTTCATTTCATAAAAATGGGGTACGTGTAGCCTGTGCCCCCTTGGCTGAGCCAATGCCTGAAGCTACACGAACATTCGCTAGAAGAGCTCCCCTGCTCAACTCCTAGTCCAATGGGCATCAAGGGTCGGGACATGTAAAGAAATGCATGTGTGACATGTATTGATGCAGACGTCACCCACCATCAGGTCCGGATCAAGGAGGTTGTGTAATTCCAGCTGCTGGTAGACTTTGAGGCGGTACTCCTCCATCTGCTGCTTCTTCTGCTTGGCCAGATCATAGTCCTCCCTCTCAACTGCACAGCGCTTCTCCACCTCGTAGCGGCCCAGCCGCTCACCGACCTGAAATTCAAGGGCTTAGACATCACTGTTGAAGGCAAAGCAGCCTCCAGACAACTCAGGCAGCCTCATGGCGCCTTCTGCTAGGTCAATTCCCTTCCAAATATCCCCACCAAGTTCTCCAGGGCAAATGAACAATGGCACAGCCATACTCATCATGCTCTGGCAATACCTTCTGCAGGTCCGCAATGGCTTGCTTGAGTTTCTTGGCCTGATCGTAGTGTTCCTTGCGCACCGCTTCGTGTTTTTTCTCATCCAGTTTGCGAATTATCTGGGCAACCTCTGGGTCTTGGTACATGTCAAAGGCCAGATCATCCAGTGGTGAAATGGAGTCGGGCTTCCTGGGGTGGAGAGAGACAGCCACATTCAGGCGTGTATATGGAAAACGCCTGCAGGAGTGGCGTCAGTGTCGGGGATGAAAGTGTGGCCACACTGGAGAAGAGGGGGTCATATCATAGTTATCCTTACCCAATGTATGTTCCATCTAAGGCCGATTCGTCTGGGTTGTTTCCAAGATAATGGTCAATCAGCTTCTCTCGTGAAGCCTTTGGAAAGAGCAAGAAAAAGGCACAGGACATTTTTTGTGTGAAATACCCACGGGATGTTTGCAGAGTCTTTTCTTTTATAGGACTAATTTACTGGTCTCCCACAGAGGCCCTGGGAAACCCTGCTCTGAGTGACGTTACAACCCGACCATCTCCCTGGTTTAGCCGAAACCAAAATTGGGTGTCTTCCAAATTTTCTCCAATCCCACCATTTCATGACTTACATGACTGTTGTCGCTGCTGAAATCTGCAGGCTCGCCGATGATATTTATGGCTACAAGAGCAACCTTTAAAAGAGAGAGAGAGAGAGAAAAGAAAGAAAGAAAGAAAGAAAGGAGAGATGAGGAGGTTCCTCTGCACCTGTTTTTAAAAAATGCATTTCTGAATCATGGCTCTTGTGAAAAGAATAATACAAACTGAGAGGAAAGGAGAGTAACCCTTTACTTTGCATAATTTCGTTATTTCAAAACTACGCTGCTTTGTTTATTCTGGTTTTGTCAGCAGATTGGCAAGAATGACACTCCAAGATCTCAGAGAGGACAAGACAGAGTCACAAAGAAAAGACCCCCACAACTACTTTAGCCAAACAAGAAGTACCACCTACAAGATAAAAAAAAAGTGTTTTACCTGGCTGTACAAGTTGTATCGATTGACATAGTTTTTGTGGAAGGTCAACTTCAGGTATTGGCCAACAGCATCCACATAGACCGATTTCAGTTCTCGGGCTTTGTAGCCAGTCTTCTCATTATCCGAGAGAGAGACGTAACTGCATGGCAGAAGGAAAAACACTTCAAATACAATCTGCTAATAATGACTGCCAAGCAGCAGTGGCCTTTTGAAGCAATACAGCTCATCTAGTTACGAGCATCGTGAGCGCTAACAGGATAACTGGAGCCATGTGTCCGAAGGAGAACAACCAAAATGGTGAAGGGTCTGGAAACCATGTCCTATGAGGAAGGACTCAGGGAGCTGGGGATGTTTAGCCTGGAGAAGAGAAGGTTAAGAGGTGTTATGATAGCCCTGTTTAAATACTTGAAGGGATGTCATATTGAGGAGGGAGCAAGCTTGTTTTCTGCTGCTCCAGAGAATAGGACCCGGAGCAATGGATGCAAGCTCCAGGAAAAGAGATTCCAGCTCAACATTAGGAAGAACTTCCTGAGAGTAAGGGCTGTTCGACAGTGGAACAAACTCCTTCCTCGGAGAATAATGGAGTCTCCTTCCTTAGAGGTCTTTAAGCAGAGGTTGGATGGCCATCTGTCAGGGATGCTTTGATTTGGATTTCCTGCATGACAGAATGGGGTTGGACTGAATGGCCCTTGCAGTCTCTTTCAACTCTATGATTCTATAACATACTAAGCACTAAATGTTTATTATCTCAAAACAAGGGCTTCTGAAACCAAAAAATGAGGATACAGTTATGGCTTTTGCTCATGTGACACACCATGACACTTAAAAGCTTCAGATTCCTGAAAGCTATAAGGCTTTATCAATGCAAAATCCTTTCCACCTTCTTCATTTTCCTATTCGGTTTCCTTGTAGTGAGACATGGAGAACGCATATATATATATATATATATATATAGTAGCTTACACATTGTAAACTGCTTAGCTTAAGTGCACTGATAACCAGTACAGAAATGTACTTGCTATTGATATATATATATAAAACAATTGAACCTTAGAGTTGGAATCCATCCCATTGAGTCCTTGTTGCCATTCTCTATGCCATGCTCTAACTTCTCCATAGCCTTTGTAAAACGAGGAGCCTAGAAGTGAAGACACTACTCCAGAAGAAGCTTGAACAGAACGGGACCATTACTTCCCTTGACTTGGAAACTCTGGAAGCACCTGGACTAATAGCCGCTGAGAACGTTACCCTCCATAGAGGTCCCCTTCTTCCTCTAAGGTCACCTCTAGTTCTGGGATGAACCTCCCAGGAGGGTCAATATGCAGAGGGATCTTCTAGTGCCTTTGAGACTAAGAAGTTGGTAGCGTGAGCTTTCCTAGACTTGAGCCTACTTTCTTGGATGCATGGGAAGCAGACTCAGGTCTATGAAACCTCACACTTCTGGCTTCTTTCTTTCAACTAGTCTCAAAGGTGCGGCAAGATCCTTTCGCATACTGCTTTCCCAGACTAACACAGCTGTGTCTTCGAATTCTCTCAGGAGCACAATGTGCTTAGCGTGTTTTTAGTGGGACTAATACTTCCTTTGACCCGGAAACTCGAAAGAGAGGCTTACCCCAGCCTTCGGAACCTCTCCGACTTGTACGGCGCAAAGTACTCAGGCAGGTTATCGCTGATGTAGAATTCAATTTTGCTGGAGATCATGTACTGGTGAGCCAGCAACTGGAGTTTCCGGATTCTACATCGCTCCACCATCTGCAGGACGATTTCTTGGGGATATTGGCAGAGCCTGGAATGGAAGAAAACAATAATTTTTACTTATATATCCCTCCTCTTCCAAGGATTGAAGCGGGATTACATCATTAAAATAATACAATACAATCCAAACAATCAATAAAATACTAATACTGAATTAGACATCTCTATTAGTTCCTTAAAATATCCAGTCGTCAAATGGTAACCAAATCCAGGAGCAATCCTTTATATGTCATGACTTCCGGTAAACCACGTAACATAAAAGCGGGGGGGGGGGGGGGAACCCCATAACGGTTCCCTCTCAATGCATTTTATTCTTCACTTCAACGTGTCAAACTAGGTTTTTAAAGATGTTTAAAAATGAATAAATGATTGCTGAAGCCGCAAGATGCTGCTGTGTCACGACCTGTTGCGCAACAGCTGTAGAAACGGAACCAGAGTTGTGATCAGAGCTCAGTTCTCAGGGATCCAAGTCACTTGGTATTAATGCTTTACAAATAAACATCTCTAATTCTCTGGAGGCAGATGTATCTCTTATGAGAAAGGAAAGGCCAATGAGCAAAAGAGGTCGGGCCCTCGCTTATCCTCAAATGTCCTCCACTTTGTGTACCTTGGTGACCTCCATCCGTTGATGGTCGGCGCGTGGACCATCAGTTCTTTTGCGCTGAAGCCATCCTCGTGTCCCGATGAACTCACAACAATAAACCCAACCTTGTGCGGCATCCTGCCCTCTTGAGCTTAACTGGAAGGAAAGGCAACGGAGGATTATTAGAAGGTAAACCACATGCGCTGCTAAACCTTCAGGGTCTGATATTGACTGGGCGCATTGCATTGGACCAGAGAGCAGCTCCGTCTCCTCCAGAGCAAACGCCAGCCAAGAGACCAGGGATCCCAAGCACACTTTGCAGAACGAATCCAGCTTGGGACCCCTTTAACTGCCCCGGCTCAGTGCTAGGGAATCCTGGGAGCTGTCGCTTTGTGAGACACTCAGCCTTCTCTGTCAGAGAGCTGTAATGCCAGAATAAACTACAATTCCCAGGATCCTCCAGCGGTTAAAGTGGTCTCAAACTGGACTATCTCCGCAGTGTGCTTTGGATCTGATATTTATGTTGACTGACATCTTGGTGTTTTCTTTACTGATGCTACGCATTTGTGGGTCTGTTGGTGTTCCCTGCCTCGATCCATAGGCAGAGCAGGGTGAGAAATAATAACAGTAATAGTAATAGTAATAATAATAATATTTATTTACTTATTTCCCACCTCTTCAACAAGATCGAGGCAGATTACATCAGCAGAGACCATATAATACAATGAAACAACCCCACTTTCCCCTCCCTCCTTAAAACGACCCACAGAATAACGATAACATGATAATAGCTCTAGTAAAAACTCTAGTAAAATAACTATAGCAAAACAGTTAATAATAATAATATCATTAAAATAATAATACCAATTAAATATTATAATAATGCCATTTAATTAATAATAATAATGATAAATCATTAAAATGATAATAATAATGTCCTTTAATAATAATAATAACAACAACAATAATAAATGAGACACTTTCAAGAGAGAGAGGGAGGAAGGCTGCATCTGCATTGGAGAAATAACTCACTTCGGCACCGCTTTAGCTGCCCTGGCTCAATGCCATGGGATTCTGGGATTTGTAGTCCTGTGAGGCCTTGAGCCTAGTCTTTCAGAGGGGTTTAGGGCCAGAATAAACTACAACTCCCAGCATGGCAGTTAAAGCAGCGTCGAAGTGGTTGGTTTCTGCAGTGTGGGCTCAGCCTCACTGTTGGGGCTGAGGATGATGGGAGATGTAGTCCAAAAGGCCTGTTTATGAAGGCAAGAGGCACCTCTAGTGGCGGGGAGTCCCCCAGGGCCCTAGGGACCCCTCTCCCCGGCTTCCCCCTGACCCCAATCCGCCCTTTCCCCCCTTCCTACCTACTTTATTCCGGCTCCATCACTAGGGCCACTAATCTCCTAGCAACCGCTTGGACGCTACTGCGCAGGCGCAAACAACGAGGAGGTGGCTGGGACTAGCGAGAGGCACTTCCTAGAGCGGCACTTCCTGTACGCTAGAACAAAGGGCGGCGACGTCACTTTTCACTCGACATCCTGCGCATGCGTCAACAAGCAGAAGCCAATTACTCCCTCCCCCTTTACAAAGATTTCGCTTTCTTGAATAAAATACATAAATGTTTATTTATAAATAAATGTTTATCTCTAATAAATAAATAATCTTATTTCTAAAAACGTTTTTACTTGGTTCGAGGAGTAACGGAAATGGGCGCTCCACCTTTAAGAGAGGAGGCGGTGCCTTTGTTTTGAGGGACATCCCTGGCGGCCAATAGGGCGCTGTGCTTTTAAGAGCCAAGGGAGGAGGCGGTGCCTTTGTTTTGATGGACATCTCTAGCGGCCAATCAGCGCCTGCTTCTGCAGGGCCAGGAAGATAAGGGAAAGGATCGGGAGTCTGCCGGTTCGAGGCGGGCCTTCGACAAAATGGCACCGAAGGCGTTCAAGGTCCGCGGACCCGAAGGAGGCAGAAAATTCGGGGTGGCGGCCAAAAGCTTGAAGGAGCTGCTCGCCAAAGCCAGGGCCCTGCTCCAGGTGAGAAGGGAGGGCTGGGGACCCCCCCAAAAACACAGAGAGAGCCCCAAATGGGAGGGCGCCACTGCCTCCTGCTGGCGGCGCCCTGGAACTGCAGCCCCATAGGAAGCGCTTTATTTTCTCAACTCCCATCAGCCTTGGACAGTGGGGAAGGGAAGGGGATGATGGGTGCTTGTGGCAAGATGTGAGACGTCACCAAATGCAAATATATATATGCGCATCCATTCCATAGGGTTCATTGGCAGCTCTTAGCAACAAACCCTCGACTGAACCTACATTTCAGTTACTCCTTTCATCTGTCCTTTGTGCTGAAATTAAGGCTTCTTTAACTGTGGCTTGAAATAAAATGTCTGAATGGAGCCAGTGTCTCTGGACGAAGTGGGTGATATGGCATTTGAAGGGAGGCCATATTGAGGATGCATGGAGCAAGCTTGTTTCCTGCTGCTCCAGAGAATAGGACACTATGGAGCAATGGGTGCAAACTACAGTAAACATTCGGAGAGACTTCCTGAGAGTAAGGGCTGTTCAACAGAGGAAGACGCTCCTTCGGAGTCGGCTGGGGATGCTTTGATTGTGAATCCCTGCATGGCACAACAGGGTTGGACTGGAGGGCCCTTGTGGTCTTTGTGATTCTGTGTACTTTGCTAGCAACAAAACCAGGACTTATCTGCTCTGTGAGGAAGGCTGGATTGGTGGCCACCTCTTTGACCCGCATGTGATTTCCCCCGCAGCTCCCTTCCCCTGGCTCCCGGCTGTGTCTATACGAAGACGGGACGGAAATGACGGAGGCCTATTTCAAGAAGGTGGAGGGTAACTCCGAGCTGATCTTGTTGCCCCCGGGAGAGAAGTGGCAGGGCTGTAAGTATGGCCAAGGGCTCTCCTCCTACGCTTCCTGCGCTTGTCTGTGCTCAGCATAGTCACAGAGTCTTTTTGGGGGCAGAAGGCTGTACAGATCTCCACAAGGGACTTAACACTCCAAGAAAGGGAGAAATGGGGGCAGGATGCATCTGCACTGCACAAATATTATAGTTTGACACCTCTTTAACTGCTGCTGCGGCTCAGTGCTTTCGAATCCTGAGATTTGTAGTTCGTTGTGGCAGCTGAGCTCTCTAACAGAGAAGGCTGAATCATCACAAAACCACAAACCCCAGAATTCCATGGCGTTGAGCCGTGGCAGTTAACACAGGGTCAAACTGCATTATTATTCAGGGCTAATTCCTGGTCTCTTTTGCTATTCCTTGACTCCTGTCCCCCGCAGACGTGAGCGAGATCCAGCGCTTTCTGGACGCGTTTTCCAGCCGAACGGACGACATTGTCCGCGCCGCTCAAGGCTTGCTCTCCGACGAACAAGCCCCCAAGAAACGGAAACTGCTGGCGGACCTGATCCACAACCTCAGTGAAAACATTGCTGCAGAAAGCCGAGCGGACGACGAAAAGTGGTTCCAAGGTGAGCTCTGTCCTTTACACACCTATTTGTTTTCCTTTCTCATGTACTTTACGCTGTGGAATTTATGCTGGAATTACACTGGCATTGGACTCCTCTTACTGGCAGCACCAGTAACTATACTGGTGTCAGTGTCATTGGCTGGGAGGAAAAGGCTTGTGAAGGAGGTCAGGAAGATAAGAAATAGGCTGGCAGACTTGGCCTGCCTTCCTTTGCCATCACTGCAAAGGAAAGTAGAAGCCCTGGCATATCACACACAGAGTCTTCTGGTTACTGCTTTCCTTTGGGCTCTCACCGCCATCTTAGTCAGCAATACTGACTTTCAATGGAAGCCCTCAGCCTCCATGGTTGTTGCGCCGTTGGATATACTTATAGTATATCAGCAAGTGGGTAGGCTGATAAGCGGCTACACAACATGCTGAATTTGCTACAACCGATTTTTGTTGGGGATGGAGACCATGGTATCCTTTCCTTCTCTTCCAGGCGTTGAATCTCGCTTTAAGACGAAGTCCAGCTACATGCGGTACAGCTGCGAGAGCAGAATCCGAGGTTACATGAAAGAGGTAACAGTTTTTATATCCAGACATTCAGTTGCGCTTGCCCATCATTTTGGAAAGATTAAACAGTTGATGAATCAAGGTCTTCAGTTTTAGCCCCCCAGTCTTGCAATTCTGTTTATTAACTAGTACATTTATCTGGAATTTTCTGATCGATGTTGATGATTTTCATTTATAATTTCAATGCAAAGAGTAGTTTGACTGGTAGTGGTTTGTGTATTGGAGCAGGACACTGGAAGATCAGTGTTTGAATCCCTGCTCAGCCATGGAAACTCATGTTTCTTATGTTTCTTGTAAGGTTAGTAGTTATGCGTCCGCCATCCATCCACCTCTCCGTACAAAATTCCAACAGATTGCAGAAGCAATGATGGAGAAACTGAAGTCGGAGAGGTACAACGGCTGCTACTTTGACCGGAGGGAGGAGGAGAACGTGTGTCTTTGCACGCCAGAAGGCTGGTTTTCTTGTCAAGTACGTTTTATTCTTGGAAACACACATTTGAGAAACATTAGCCCCCTCTGGAGACATAGGAGAGCCACATTCATGCCTGCTATAAACCCCGCAACTTAACCATTTTTGCCCCCAAATGCTACTTAGGGCACATTGTCACCATGTTTGGGAGCCTTCCTGGGCCATGTTAGATCCAGAAGAGGACTCTTTCTCTCTTTAAACAAAAGGAAGTGGGCAGAAGTCTGTTCCTGATTCAAAAAAGCCTCTCTTGAGGCTAAATTGGTTCAAAGTGGGCCCAAAATGTGTGGAAATATCCCCTACATCTCCAGGGATATTTTGAGGCTAGTTTTTGGTACACATTTGCAAAATTTTTGTGAAACTTGCTTGACCAGAGGGACTTCTCTACATGGTACAAATGTGCTCCATACTATGCATTTTGGAGCAGTCAGAACTAATAATAAAGTTAGCACATCAGGGAGTGATATTTAGTTTTTATGGTAAAGGATTGAGTTCGAGGCAAACAAACAAAACAAACAAGCTTCATTTATATACTGCTTCATACCGCCTAAGCAGTGTCTAAGCGGTTTACAACTGTAAGCTAATTTGCCCCCAACAATCTGGGTACTCATTTTAGTGCCCTCCTCAGAAGGATGCTAGCCTGAGTCGAGCTTGAGCCCTGTTGCTGGTCTTGAACTCGCAACCTCATGGTTTTGAGTGAGTGGCTGCAGGACAGGCATTTAATTACTGCGCCACCAGGGCTCCTGTTTTGGGAGAGGCGCCATCCAGTCTTCCACCGCCTTGCCCTGTGCAATGCTATTTCTTAGTGTCAGCTCTTTGCTGTTGTATCTCCAACAGGGGCCTTTTGACACCAAGGACTGTCCTTGCAGACACTCCATCAATCCTTATGGGAACAAAGAGAGTCGTATCCTTTTCAGCACCTGGAACCTCGACCACGTGTACGTACCTGGGCAACATCCGATGGACCGTGGTGATCAACGGATTGTGTGTGCATCCATTTTGGATGCTCAAAATGAAATGGCTTGTTTGGTCTTAAGGGGAACTGGGTACCTGCGTTTGGAGATACAGAATACACGCATCTTTATGCACCAAGGCGAGGGGACTTATGTTCCCCCAAGTCACATTTCATTGCAGAATCCATACAGAATTAAACTTACAAAGGAGGCATTCTGCAACAACACACATTTGCACACACTAACTGCATTTTAGTAGCTCCACGCGTGTAATGCCGTGCTTCATCTCCTTGGTGAAGGTTAAAACCTCCTTTCTGTTCAAATGAAGAAGCTATAATCTTCAAGGGGAGGTACTGAAGTTTTCTGCCAGAGAACCTTAATGCTGTAGTCTACGAGAGTGGGCTAGAGAACAACAAATCCCACAATTCCATAGGATGGAGTTGTGGCAGCTACTGCAGCAGTTGTGTAGTGTGGATACATGTCTTCTTGTTCTCCTCTGTTTCAGAATCGAGAAGAAACGGACGATCCTCCCGACGCTGGCTGAAGCCATTAAGGACCGGGACAAAAGGGAAGTGGACTGGGAATATTTCTACCGGCTGTTGTTCACTGTTGACAATTTGAAACTCGTCCACATTGCCTGCCATAAGAAGACAAACCACAACCTTGGCTGCGATAAAAAGAAGATCTACCAAAAAACGAAACATGCCCGAAGGATCCGGAAATAACCCTCACTGGGCGTTTGCTGGGAGTCTGGTTTCTCAGGACAAGAGGAGACATTTCTGAGCAGTGGGATAGGTGACCCCATAGTCTGCATCAGTGGTCATGTCTGTCCATGATCATATAGCAGGCTCTCATCTTACTCACTGCCTCTACCTTTTCCTCCAGCACCACTTGCCTACTCCTATCTGTGGGGTAGGCAGTACTTTTTAGAAACCCCAAGCTGAAGGCTTTCTCCAGCATAGGCGCTCTTTTGGAAGACCCATCCAGAGAAAGAGGTCCAGCCATGTCTTTGGGCCATTGGTTTCATTGCTCTTGCAGTCAAGAAGTTTCTTCTTATATCCAAATCTATCCTCCTGTAACTTGAAACCATTAGATGTGGCCTTGCTCTCTAGGGCAGCAAAGAACAGGCTTAAACCCTCCTCTCTAGCATAGCCCTTGCAATATTTGAAGATCGCAATCCAGTCGCCTCTCCATCTTCTCTAGCTTGAATGTGCCTAACTACCCCAACCTTTCCTCTTACATTTTGTTCTCCATAGCTCTTAGCACACTGCAACCTGCTTCTTGAATACATTTCCTTAGGAGGACTTCCTCCCATGGAAGCAAGTACTGATTCTGTGCCTTCTTCTATTATTTTGCCTAATAGACAGAATTTTTAAAGAATAAATTATTACTGAAGCCGTAAGATGCAACAGTGTAATGCCCAATTGTGTAATAATTGTAGAAATGAAACCAGAGTTGTGATAAGAGCTCAGTTCTCAGGGATCCAAGTAACTTTGTATTAATGTTTTTAAATATAAACATTTCTGATTCTCCGGAGGCAGATGTATCTGTTATGAGAAAGGAAAGGTCAATGAGCAAAAGACAGGTCGGGCCCTCCCTTATCCAAAATGCTTGGGACCAGAAGTGTTTTGAATTTTGGAATACCTGTATTTGCATATATGTACATAACGAAATACTTTGGCAATGGGACTCAAGTCTAAATATGAAATTCATTCATCTTTCACGTACACTTTATACACACAGCTGAAGGTCATTTTATACAACATTTTAAATAATTTTGTGCATGAAACAAAGCTTGTGGACACTGAACCATTATTATCTCAGCCACCCATGAATAAAGGTTTGAATTTTGGAGCATTTCAGATTTCGAAATTCCGGATAAGGGAGACTGGACCTGTAGTGTGAATGTTATATTCATGGCCACCAATGGATATCTGACCAGTTCAGTGCTTGGGAAAGGCACATTTTGGACTACACTGCCTAGAGAGCTGGGAGATGTAGTCCAAAATGCCCCCTTTTCATGTTTTAGGAGAGATGCCCCTTGAGATGGAAACTGTGAAGAAAGAGCTTGGACAAGAGAGTAACAGCTGCCTGGCCTTCTATACATTTTATTGATTTCTGCCTTGAAAAGAAAAAGCAACTTCCTTGCCAATGTGAGGAGTACTTTCCTTTAGAAAGCCTCTGGCTTTCCTTTCTGTCATCAGGAAAAGTGAAACCCGGAGAGAAGATTCCTCCCTGCTGTGAATAACTTTGCAAAACAGGCAGTGTTGTATTGTTTAATTGGTTCTCAAGTGCTCTAACTGCTGCTACACAAACCTTGGCCAACAAAAATATTGTAGTCAAAAGGGATGGCAACCTCTTTGAAAAAGAAAGGACTATAATAAGTTTGGGGCACCATGAATGTGCAGATAGTTTGTCCTAAGATTTCTCTTTGCATCTCTAAGCCGCTTTTGAGAGGTTGTGCTGTTAAGACTCAAGGTCCCCAAAACCAGTTACAGGTCGCCATGTTTTCTCTCCCATCCAGAGGGACAAGGACATCGAATGCCCAGACTCAGCTTCAGAGTGAGCGGCAGAAATCAAGCAGACAACCTGCTCCTTGGTCAAATAAAGCAGGTACCAAAACAAGAAAAGCAAGCCTAATAACAGCGAGAGAGAAAACCACGGGGTCTCTGAGAACTATGCGTCCTCTCTCACCATTGCAGTGCTGTCCAAAGAGGTTTTCTCAGGGAAATACTAGTCCCAAACTGGCCTCTTTTAATCCCGCTGTCCATGGCTCTGCGGCCATGTCCGTATGGACCTTTCCAAAGAAGAGGCCACCCTGTTGAGATAGAGCTCTAGTCCCTGGCTGCATGAGAGAAAGCGATAACAGAAAGGGGAAGGTCTCCTCTGGGCCCTCAAATGACCTCCTCCTCCTCCTCTTCGTCATCGTCGTCCTTGGCTATGAAGTGGGCCTTCCGGAACTCTCTCCTGCTGGGGGTGGGCCTTGTGAGGGGAGCCGGCGGAGGATCCTGGGGGGACAAAAAGCACAGCCCAATTCGGCCTTAAAACCGGGAGGCTTCAGCAGGGCATGGAAATGGAGATTACAAAGGCAAAATGGGAGAGCCAACAAAGTGTTAGAGCTGAAGTTTGGGAGGAACAAGCGTTGGAGTTCAGTTCATCTTATTCTTCTTGTTGTTGTTGTTATTATTACTGCCAACCCCCCCATCACCACCGTTGTCCCAGTCTGCAACTCAAAGCAGGGGTTGTAGCGGTTGAAAGAGACACAGCTGAACAACATACCAAATACAAAAGTATTTAAAAAAAATCATTAAACCATCCATAAAATCAAAACCAGTGAAAAACACAGCCATTAACAACAGATAAACGAAACACAGATGGAGAGTACGGCACAATTCTGCGAGGCCCAGTCTTCAAAAACAGCAGAGATCAAGGAGGGTGCCAGTCTAGCCTCTCTGGGCATCTACTCAACCAGCCCTGCTCCGGAATGGAATAGAACAGGACAGGAATTGCATTTTTATGCTGCCTCTCCAGCAGGATCTGGGAAGGCTCCAACACACAAGTGGCGGCTCTCATCCCACCAAGAAGCCTAGCCATAGATGTTGTGGGTTTTTCGAGCTATGTGGCCATCTCTTCTGGCCGCAGGCCTTTCCAGACTAGGTCCACCTCCATTTTCCTGCCTCCCCCCTTCACTTCTCTCCTCCTTTCTCCATCCCCTTTTCCATCCTATCTGGACCCCTGCTATACAGTTCTTTTTTACAATTCTTCTATTGGTTTTAACTGTGATTTTATACTATTGTTTTAATATCTCTCTGGTTTAATTTCTTTTTAATATTACTATGTTTGTATACTGGGGGGGAGGGATAGGGGTTTCTTAGAATTTTAACTGTATCTTGTTTTATTGTTGTAATTCGCTTGGATTCCAAGTGATTAAGCAGAATATAAATAAATGTTATTATTATTATTATGTTCTAGCCTGAAAAACCCTCAAAAAACTATGGATGCCGGCCATGGAAGCCTTTGACTTCACAAATCCTATCCATATCCTTTAGATGTTTAAAGTGAGAAGTATCCACTAATACCTGCTGCAACAGCCTTAAAAACCAAAGGCTAAATAAAAAGGTCTTTTCCTCCTGGCAGAAAGACAGCTACAGTTTATGTAGCCTTGGAGGCTTTGAAACCAAACATATGGCACCCAGGCACACCAAGGTTATTCAGGCATATACCAGAGGAAGGATGCTCAGGCTTATCCTTTGAATCCTGGTTCAAATTGTTGCGTTTCTCTTACCTGCACAAACGCGACGCTTCCAAAGAACCGGTCCACTGGCAGCGGCTGGTTACTATCCTCGTTCAAGAACGCACTGTTGTCCAACTCCAGCGACGGGTTCTCTGCTTCTTCTGGCTCCATCTCCGAGTCATCGGACAACCCGGCTCCACCGCTTTCCTCTTCTTCTTTTTCCTCCTCCTCCTCCTCCTCTTCTTCTTCCTCCACATTCTGAATGTGGGGCTGGAAATGAGCTCCGCCGTCACTTTTTAGAAAAGAGACGTCCGAATCTGACGCTAAGGGCTGAATGCAGAGGCTGGGTCGCTCTGCTGCTGGCATTTCGGCATCCATCTTGTGTTCCAGCTTCCCTTCGCTCTGCAGCATCATTGTGCGATTGTGCGGATTGTCTTTGTTGGAGGACTTATCTGCAGGTTCTCCTGAGCGAAGTCTGTGGCTGGCACTGGCGCGATGATCGTCGTCTCTTTGCGCCTCTAACTTCCCCGGGTTCTTCTTTTCACATTTCAGCTTCTTGGACGGCCGTGGGTCGGTCGCTTTCTGTGAAGAACCCTGTCGACAAATTAACAAACAATTAAAAAAGATAATAATCCCAAAGGGTTTAAAAGAAAAAAAGACCGCTGCTTCCACTGCAAGCAGATCATTAGTCTGAAATGGACTAATACTCTGAATACCCCTCAAAACCCGCCTTCCTGGCTCTGATTATTTCCAATTGATTTTTAAAATGTTTAAAGTGTTATTTATTACTGTTATGTAGGGATTCTATGATTCTATTATTATTATTATTATTATTATTATTAAGAGTCAGCCTAAAACAGCCTTTCTCAACTCAAACTCAAATAGGACTACAATGCAATTGTGAAAAGACTTTGTAAAAAGGAACTTCTTTGATGGCGGCTTTGTCAATTAAGGTCCAAAACACACTGCAGAAATAATCCAGTTTGATACCACTTTCAATTGCCTGGGAATTAAACTAGGGAACTCTGGGAACTGTAGTTTGCTGTGGCACCAGAGCTCTCTAAGAGAAGACTAAATGTCTCACAAAACTACCATTCCCAGAATTCCCTAGCCCTGAGCCAGGGCAGTTGGAGTGGTCTGAAACTGGGTTATTCCTGCAGTGTGGGTTGGACCTAAGATAGGCCTAAAGAAAGACAGAGAAGGTCAATGGCAGAGAAGGCAAGGAGACCAAGAAGGTCTGAGCAAATGCAGCCTTAAATCATCTTCATAACCCATTTTTAAACTAATTGCAAATTAATCTTAAAGCTATTCAGAAGAATTGCTTAGTCTGTATGTCTCTTCTAATGAAACCTAAATCTCGGAATAGGCCTCAAGGTTATATTAAACAGTAATGCCTTTGCACTCAAAAATGACGATTCCTCGTTAAACCATTAAAAGCCAGTTCTTCAGGGAAGCATTTGAAGCGCGACTGAAGCCAAGTCTTTCCTAGTTCTGCTGGTTCACTTTCGAAATGGAAAAGCCGAGGAAGAATGGACACCTGTCATAGAGTAACGCAAAAAGAAATGAGGACGGCAGCCAGAAAGCGATGAAAGAGTGAAGAGATGTGAAGAATAAGAGACGGAGGGAAGAAGAGGAGGGAACTGGAAAGAGGGAGCGTGGAGAAAAAGGACACACAGCACTTCTTCCCTCAAAGGAAAAGGGTTTAATGCCAAGGAAACCCAGGGGAGCTTCATTGGCAGGATATTGATTGGGGCGTTTGGGAGAGAGATTTGGGTGAAGGAACAGAAGGAGTTTCGTCCCTTTTAGAGATGCAGCAACAGGAGGAAGGAAAGGAGAGTTAAGGGTTTCTATACTTGAATCATGACTACTGTGTGTGTATGTATATATATATATGTTTTCATTACACACACACACGTATATATAGTCATTAAATATATATATATATATGTACATGAATTAACAATTTGTATACTTGAATGACTATTAATGATTTGTATACTAGAATGACTCTCTCTCTCTCTATATATATATATGTCATTGTTCAAATATACCAATCATTATTGTCATATATATATATATATATATAATTCACAAAACTACACATTCCCAGAATTCCATAGCATTCCTGGGCCTCCCTCGCAGGGCTGTTTTGGAGACTAACAAAGCATGAGGGGGAAAATGGACAACCTGAAATGGCCGCCAACCTTAGGCCCATATTAGAATGTATTTGCATAAATCAGCGTATTCAAATGAGCGCTCACCCTCCTGGGCCTCATGGAGGAGGCCGCTAGTCCCCAACCCGGTCCGCTCCACTGGTTCCATCCCCTGACTTCCGGCTACTTCCGCTCTAGACCCTCCTCCAATCAGGACGCACACAAGAAGCCCCGCCTCCCCGAGTCAGTAGCCCCGCCTCCTATTCCCGAGGTTTCTTTACCCCTCTGAGAGGAACCAGTGTCGCCATCTTTGTTGAGGGCATCCCTATAAAAGAGACCTATTTCCTTCAGGCAGTTCGTGAATAGTCAAAGGCGGCTCGGAGGTTTCTGCGGCCATCTTTGTAGAGGGCAAGGTTGCCAAGCACGGGATACAGAGCTACGAAAAGGTAGAGCACTATGCTATCTCGGTATCTTTTAAATACTGTACCAGTTTGCCAGCTCCAGTCCCCCTCCTTTGAATCCTGGGATTTGTAGTTTGGATCTGAAATTCCCACTGTTCAGACTGCTCTACAAGACACACCTGTTATTTATTATTATTAAATATCATAATATAAATACTACTACAACTACTAATACAATATATTATAATATAATAATAATATAAATAATAATAATAATAGCATATTATATTATTATTATTATTAACCTTTATTTATAAAGCGCTGTAAGTTTACACAGCGCTGTACATCAATTTTTTTTAGTCAGACGGTTCCCTGCCCTCAGGCTTACAATCTAAAAGACACGACACAAAAGGAGAAGGGAGTGGTGGTGGGGAATAGGATCAGTCCAGCAGATCTTTTCCACCTCCGATGCCTGGACCAAGGCAGATGGACTGGAGGAAGGGCTTGGCTTCTTGATGGATGGTTAGAAGGAGGCTTCCTGGGTCAGAGAGGGTCTCACCTCTGGGAATGCTTCTCTAAACAATATAGTCTTTAATTCAGTTTTGAAACAGGTTAGAGAAGGGATGAGGTGTGTATGTGGGGGAAGAAGGTTCCAGGAGTAAGGGGCAGCAAGCGAGAAGGGACGAATTCGGGAGGGGGCAGTGGTAGTCCTACATTGTGACAGGAGACCCTGACTACCAGAGCGGAGGGTGCGAGTAGGAATGTAAGGAGAAAGAAGGTCAGATAAGTAAGGAGGGGCCAATCCATGGAGGGCTTTGAAAGTCAGTAACAAAAGCTTGTACCGGATGCGAAAGGGGAAGGGGAGCCAATGAAGGGAGGATAAAAGAGGAGAAACATGGTCAAAGCGGTGAGCGGATGTGACAATACGGGCAGCTGAATACTGGACAGATATTAAAGGATGGAGGTGTGAAAGAGGAAGCCCTGTTAGAAGGAGGTTACAATAATCTAGTCGCGAAACCACTAGGGCATGGACTAGAGTCTTGGCAGTAGAGATTGAGAGGAATGGACGGATCTTGGCAATGTTGTGGAGAAAGAATCTACAGGTCTTTGCGGTGGCCTGGATCTGGGGAATAAATGACAGAGAAGAGTAAAAAATGAAGCCAAGACTGCGGGCTTGATGAACCGGTTGAATAGAAGTGTCGTCGACAGAAACAGAAAAGGAATAATGAAGGGTGGGTTTAGGTGGAAAGACGAGAAGCTCAGTCTTAGACATGTTGAGCTTCAAGCGCCGAAGCCGCATCCACTGAGAGATGGCAGTCAGACAAGAAGAAACTTGCTGTTCAAATATATAATAAACAAATATATAATACTGTATAATATAATAATAATATAATTAATAAAATAGTAGAATGTAATATATAATATATATAATATAATAATATAGATAATAAAATACAGTACTAGAATATAATAATAATAATAATAATAATAATAATAATAATAATAATAACAACAACAATAATATAGTATTGCTGTTACTATGACATTATATTATTTTGCTACATCCCCATGATAGGTTCGGAAACAGCTTGAAGGCACCCGACAACAACAAAAGCGCAAGGGTTCCTTGCATTTGGGATTATCCGAAGGGTTCCTCCAGGGTTAAAAAGGGGTAAGAAAGTCTGGTCCAAACTCTTAGGAAATACTGATGAAATGAAGTTTTGCAAATGTAGGTTTCCTTTACAAATTGCCTTGAAATGAACCCTGCTGTACTTCCCCCTTTGGCCACTAGGTGGCAGCGCAAAGCAAGGAATCGCGAGTTGAACCTTTGGCTGAAAAGCAGGGAGACAGAGCCCTTGCCACGGAGCAATGCAAAACGCCTCCAATAGCCTCGCTGCAACATGATGGAACACCCCCCCCCCCCGAATCCCCCATTTATGCACAGGATGCTGGGAGTGGTCGTCCCACACACCTGGCCCTGTCTCTCCCTAATCTTGAATTACATGGATGCGTCCACACTGCAGAAATAACCCAGTTTGACTCCGCTTTAACTGCCACGGCTCCATGCTATGGAATCCTGGGATTTCTAGCTTTGTGAGATATTTTTGCTTTCTCTGTCAGATGGATCTGATGCCAGAAAAAACAACAAGTTCCATAGCATTGAGCCGTGGCAGTTAAAGCAGCGTCAAACTGGGTTATTTCTGCAATGTGGATCCAGCCCGAGAAAGCCAAATATCTTGCAAAACTACCAATCCCAGCATTCCATAGCATGAAGTTAAAGCGGTATCAAACAGGGTTATTTCTCCAGCCTGAGAGGACTAAATATCTTGCAACACTCAAAATCCCAGGATTAAAGTGGTGTCAAACTGGGTTATTTCTGCAGTGCGGACGCAGCCTTAGAAATTGGAAATCTAAAAGTGGTACCAAAAAAGAAAGTGCCTTGTATCAAATGTTCCTCAATTCCTGACCCAGAGAGCAAAGCGCTTCCAGAAAACAGAAGGTCTCTTTGTAAACCTCTTGCATTATTTAGCGCTGGTTCTTTGGGGAGTTTAATATAAAGGGGGGAAAAGCAACAGCAACAAGGCCAACAACGCAGAAGCCCTTGCGTTGTGTAAATGTATTGTGTTGCTGCATCCGCTCGACGGAGACCAGGAAACCTGTTTTACAGGCGTCTCATTAAAAATGAACCGGCCGCGTTGGTTTTGGCGCGTTGAAAATGACTTACGCCTCTGTATCGGGATGAATATTTGATGCACCGGTTTATTAAATTCCTGCCATTGTCAAGTTGACATGAAATGTATACAGAGCTTTACCAAAGCAAGTCGGGAATATGAAAGATGGAGGGACAGAGCAAAGTCTGCACTGCAGAAGTCATCCAGTTTGATACCATTTTAACTGCAATGGCTCCATGCTATGGCTTTCTAGAATGAGTAGTGTTGTAAGTGGTTTAGCCTTTTCAGGATGCATCCGCACTGCAGAAATAATCCAGTTTGACGCCACTTTACCAACCAAGGCTCCATCCTGTCAAACTTGGCAGTCAAAAGTGGGGTCAAACTGCATTATGTTTACAGTGTAGATGCACCCCTGGGTTCAAGAAGAAGAGTGTCAATGCGTTCAGTTCATTGCTGATAAACTGAGAATTCAAATCTTGTTGCATTTACATTCAAAGGGGAAAAGATGAATGATAAGTTCATGTCAAATTGACGTTTTCGGTGTGCAGATGCAGCAACCCCGCCATTGTTCCAGATCTGTGCGCCATCCGTTGCTGTTTCAAGTCATTTCTGACTCATGGCGATCCTAAAGCCCACACACAGATATACATATATATGAGAACCATCCTCTGGCAAAAGGCAAGAGTGTAATCTGTCCTGGAAGCATTAACTAATGGTTGCAAGATGTCCGCCAGCATTTGCCAATGTAAATTGACAGCAATTATTAATTTTTTCCGGACTGTTGACCCATAAACTGTGGCAGCGACAGCATCCGGCTTCCTCCAAGTCCCTGGTTGTTCCTCCTGACGCTTTTCATATCCGCGCACTTTCGTTTCGAAAAGCCCGGCGCACATTTAAAAAGATCGCTTCTGGCATCACCCCAGGCATCGCCTGGAGCCAGACCAGGGAAAGCGGAGGGCGATTCCAGCTCAATGGCTTGCATGCGGCTGCTGGGAACGGTTACCCTCGCGGCGCATGCGGCATGAACGGCAATCGAAACGCCGCTGCCTCATCCTGGTAGATCTGCTTTTCATCTTCGGCAGAGCTCACTTTTTGGGGCCATAATATCCATTCTGACATCTGCAGCGCCGTCCTTCTCTACTCTGTCTCTCTCTTTGTGTTTCCTTTCTGCTTTCAGTTTGCAATCCCCAGAGCCTGGCAATGTTAATTATTATTTATAATAATATAATTATTAATAATAATATTGTGTACACACACACACACACACACACGTGTATATACATATACATATACACTTCTCCCTCCACATTCACTAGGGTTAGGGGCACAAGACCCTCACCATAAATATGGAAAAAGTGCAAATAACAAAAACACCATGGTTTTACCTGAGAAGACATCTCTCTAGGAATCTCTAGGTCCTCCAGTGCAACTCTATGGTCCACATCCAACAGACACTGACTATAGGGTTGCATTGGAGGAGCTACAAAGGCCTAGGAGAGTGTCCTCTCTAGGAATCTCTAGGTCTTTCAGTGCCACTTTTAAAGTTGACCATAGAGTTGCACTGAAGGATCTGGATATTCCTAGAGAGAACCTATTAATCAAATCCGTGAGTAATCAAAGCCGCAAATATCAAAGCCGCAAATATGGAGGGACAAGTGTGTGTGTGTGTGTGTGTGTGTGTGTGTGTGTATACACACATATATATACACACACACACACACACACACTCGCCCCCTTGGATTTTTACATATATTCAAACCCCTTTGTCTTGAAAATAGGGGGGGGGGGGGGGGCTGCGCAGGCGTGTGCCGCAGGTGTGTGCCACATTCACTCTCCCTCTGCTTTTCCCTTGCGCATAAGCAAGGGTCACCAGTCCAAAAACTGCGAGAACAGAGGGAGGACTGTATATATGATATATGTGTGTGTGTGTGTGTGTGTGTGTGTATATATATATATATATATAATATGGCCATCTGTCAATGGGAATGCCTTGAATGAGAGTTCCTGCATGGGAGAAGAATAGGGTTGGACTGGATAGCCCTTGGGGTCTCTCCCAACTCTATTGGGAGAGACCACAAGGGCCATCCACTCCAACCCCAATGCAAATATCATACCAACAAAAAATACACCGATTACATGACGCCACTCCTTTTTTCCCTGGATTGGGGCCGCTGCAGCTGCATGCCATGGCCTTGATCTGTCCTTTGGAGGAAGCAAAAAGCAGTGGCAAAACGTATCTCCTTTTTGTAGAGTGCCATATCCGCCGTGGCATGGTGCGATTACGCCCTTTTGGCGCTGCATCGTGTATTTGGGGATTTAAATGCCATCCAGACTTTGGTCGGGAAGAGAAGGATGCTGTGTGTGTGTATATATAATCCCTGCTTGCCATGCGCAGGCTTTGAGAGGGAGCTGCAGGCCATGTTACCCGCGGAGGATCCGATCGACCTGCTCCAAATAGCATTTGTTCTCTAACCAGGCGCACCGCTGGCTTTCGTGAAAAAGAAGAAATTCTATGGCACCTCGGGCCATTTCATTAAAGACTCCGCGGATGCAACCTAAAAGTTAATTCCCTCCCTTCCACCTTTTTGTTTACAGTTAGAGGTATGACCCCCTCATTGCAAAACAAAGGCGACAAGGGCAGCATTATGCGCCGTGAGGCCTGGAGAGGAAAAGAAGAAGGCCTCTTCCTTCTGCTCACCGGCTGCGAAGGTTTTGGTTTCTGTGGTGAGAGATCATTAGACTTTGCGCATGGAAGAGATGCTTCCATCCTCATGCTTTCTTCCTTTGTTGCTGCTTTCAAACCATCCATTCTCACAATCTCCCTTTCTTGTTCCTCCTTTTTCCCATTCTCCTTTTCTTCTCCTCTCTGGCCTCATGCCCACTATGTTTTAAACCGGTTTTGCAAATTGGTTTGGAGTGGTTTAAATTATCTTGGTTCACACGCAAATCGATTTGGAGAGGTGGGGGGCATGCGCTAGACCCATTTAACCCACATCTTTTTGACACTGATTATTTTTTCCTCCTGCATCTTTTTTGATAAATCAATTCCACGCAAGTGTGAACCAGATGCGGATTGGAATCGATTTAATCGCCTGAGAATTGGATAAATAAAAATGCGACGGTAACGGTGACAAAAAGGGCAACATAACAATACATGGCCTACAGTCACCTTGGGGTCTCCATAAGTTGGAAACGACTTGAAGGCACACAACGACAAGTTGCAGATGCATTGTGGTTTGCGCATTGGACTATGACCCATGATAGGTCTCCATAAGTGGGGAATGACTTGAAGGCACACAACAACAACTACAACAGATTTACCTATGGACTTTCTCACACGAGGCACTGACTGCGCTGGAATCGTGGCCCAAATGCTTCAGTTGCACTTCTCAAACGTCACTGAGGCATTTCGCTGTTCTTCTGTTGTCAAAGCGTTTGCAGAGCAGCCATTTTTTTGCACAACGGAAGATCCCATTATATGGAGACGGCTGCTCCGCAGACGATTTCTTGACGGGATGCACTTCAGTGACGTTCCAGAAGTGCGGCCGGTAATCCCACCTCTGCGCTTCTGAAGCATTTTGGCCACGATTCCAGCATGGTCAGTGCCTCGTGTGAGAAGGTCCTATGTGTTGACTTACCTTCAACACAATAGGTGCGCCTTAGGGTCACCATACGTCAGACATGAGGGCACACAACAACAACGGATCCCAACAGGATTCCTACCTGTTTCTGATCCACATTGCCACCCTGCAGGGATGGTGTGATGTATTTTGTTCCTTTTTCCCCAGGCGCCAAGACATCAAGCAACCCACAATTTGCAAACTCCTTACTTTTTGAAGTAAGCATCTGTTTGGACTCCCTTCTAATAACCCATCGCTCCGAGTCTGTGATGTGAGATTGGATCCCATTTGTCAGTTATGCACAGTGGATGTCTGGGGTAATATTGAAACATCATGTGGGGTCACTGGAAGACCCCTTGATAAATGCAATATAACAATTCAACAAATGCAACACGAAGGGCCTTAGCAACTTGTGTGAGGTTTTCCTTCTGGTTCCTATATCACTTTGACACCTTGAATGGATTTTAATGGGGAATGTTGCTTGAAATGGAAATGCAAAGCCTATTTATGGTCCGGACGAAATGATACCGTTCCTTTTATATAAAGGTTTTTTTCACAAGGCTCAGGTTTACCCAAATCTGAATACACACACACACACACCTCCCAGGCTTCTCTTCCAATTAAAATAGATATGACAGATCGCTGGTGTCATTGGATATAGTAAGAGACTTTAAAAAATGAGCTGAATTCTTTCTTTCTCAAAGACACAAGGGCCGCCGCTTGAAGGAAACAGCTTATTACTTAAACTCCACAGGTTTCTTCTTGCTGGAACCCGCTGCCTCTCAGCTATTTCGAGATCAAGCCTACTTTGTGAACAATAATTATCTATGCTGGCTTCCCAAAAAGGAATAAATGTTGTAATAAAGAAACACAGTTGGTATATATGCGCTTTATGGGCAAATTTCAATAACCCTTCCCTCCCGCCAAACATGAAATATTGCATCCCACCAAAGTGGTCAAGTAACACAATGTTGAGTTATTAAACAGTTCATGGCCTCATTCCCACTTACAAATACATCGGTTTGCGATCCGAATCGATGCATAGATTTGACAGTGGAGCGTGGTTCCCACTATGTTTGCTCCAATCGCATCCCCCCCCCCCGTAAAATAATTCACTTGCGGTTCACATTGACGCATGAATCCATTCAAAATGGACCTGCTCCAGCCCTCTGGAGGGCAAATTTAAATCAAATCCAATCCACATCTGGTTCACACTTGCATAGAATCAATTTATCCAAAAAGTTGAGGAAAAAATCAGCGTCAAAGAGATGCAGGTTAAATGGGTCTAGCGCATGCCCCCCTGCTCCAAATCACTTTGGCTTCAGTGATTCGGTTCAAATGCAAACCAGGTTAGTTTAAAACAGTTCAAACCTATTTGCAATCCGGTTTAAAAGGTAGCAGGAATGAGGCCCAAATTAGCCAAACCCTAACCCTTGCTGCTAGTGCCACCAGGGGAGACCCATAGGGCCAGAGGGATTGACCAATGTGGTGATTTATAATCCAGCAATTGATTCAGTTCATCTAGAATCATAGAGTTGGAAGAGACCCCAAAGACCATCCAGTCCAACCCTATTCTGCCATGCAGGAACTCTCAGTCAAAGCACCCCAAAAACAGATGGCCATCCAACAACTGTTTGGAAACCTCCAAAGAAGGAGACTCCGCCATTTTCCAAGGGAGCATCTTCCACAGCCAAACAGCTCTTACCATCAGGACGTTCTTCTTAATATTTAGGTGGAATCTCTTTTCCTGTCATTTGAATCCATTGCTTCATGTCCCATTCTCTGGAGCAGCAGAAAACAAGCTTGCTCCCTCCTCAATATGACAGCCCTTCAAATATTTGAACAGGGCTTTAACCTTTCTTCTCCAGACTAAACATCCCCAGCTCCCAGAGTCTCTCCTCATAGGACTTCATGGTTTCCAGTCCCTTCACCATTTTGGTGGAATCTCTTTTCCTATAACTTGAACCCATTGCTCCAGGTTCTATTCTTTGGAGCAGCAGAAAAAAAGTTTGCTCCATTGTTAATATGGCCTACCTTCAAATACTTAAACAGGGTTATCATGTCACCCCTTAACTTTCTCTTCTTCATCTGTGAATAATGAAGAAACTGGAATCTCTTTTCCTGCAGTTTGCATCCATTGCTCCATTGGGTCCTATTCTCTGGAGCGGCAGAAAACAAGCTTGCTCCCTCCTCAATCTGGCATCCCTTCAAATATTTAAACAGGGCTCACATATCACCTCTTAACCTTCTCTTCTCCAGGCGAAACATCCCCAGCATCTCCCTAAGTCTTTCCTCATAGGACTTCATGGTTTCCAGACCCTTCACCATTTTGGTGGAATCTCTTTTTCAGTAGCTTGAACCCATTGCTCCATGTCCTTTTCTCTGGAGCAGCAGAAAAACAAGCTTGCGCTTAATCTGTGAATGATGAAGAAACTGGAATCTCTTTTCCTATAACTTGCATCCATTGCTCCATGTCCTCTTCTCTGGGGCAGCAGAAAACAAGCTTGCTCCATCCTCAGTGTGACATCCCTTCGTGTCCTCTCTTAACCTTCTCTTCTCCAGTCTAAACATCCCCAGCATCTCCCTAAGTCTTTCCTCATAGGACTTCATGGTTTCCAGACCCTTCACCGTTTTGGTCACCTTCTTCTGGACTTTCTCCAGCGTCTACCCATCCTTCTTGAACTCTGGTGCCCAGACACAACACTATTCCAGGTAGGGTTGCCATAGCTGAGGACCTCCAAACCGGGACAAATGTAGGACAAGGTTTAAAAATGTAGGACCTTTTTTAAATTTCCTGGCTAGGAAATTAAAAATAAAAAGGTCCTACATTTTTAAACCTTGTCCTCCAGCTTGGGAGGAAGCCTCGGCCTGTTCCCAGGCCGGGAAGGAGTGTGGGGGCCGCTTGTCATCGTAGAGATTGCCGCGATGACAAGCGGTCTCCTCCTCCTCGGCCTCGCAGAGGCCTTGGAGGACCCTGTGGCCGGAGCTCCGACCATGGAGTCTTCCAAGGCCTCCCTGGGGCTCGGGAGACAATGTCTCCCAGGCAGCAGGGAAGCCTGGGAAGGGGGGAGCAGGGCGCCCGCGAACGCGGTGATCGCAGGCGGCCCCCACTCCCTTTCCCGGCCTCTGTGGAGGCTTGGGCCTCCATAGAGGCCAGGAAGGATGGAGCAGAGCCAGGCTGCCTCCCTCACCGGCGGAGGAGGTGACAAGGCAGCGGAAAAGGGCCTCGCCGAGGCGAGACCCTTTCCTGCTGTCAGGTCGCTTCCCTCGCCGGCGGAGGAGGCCAAGCAGGGAATGGAGGCGAGGCTCCTTTCCCTGCCTGGCGTCCGTTTCGTGGGGGTGTGTGTGTGTCCCGCCGTAGGCTTGCCATAATTGTCCACTTTTACCAGGGACAAAATGTGGAACAAATTCAAGACCAAACTGTAGGACAACTGCAGGACAAAACTCAGCCCAAAATGTA
>NC_056528.1:10449655-10514613 GCF_019175285.1 Sceloporus undulatus | reverse complement strand
ACAGTTTTTGCCAATCCAACTTTTTCGTATCCCGGAAATTTCGTAACTCGATCATTTTGTATCCCGAGGCACCACTGTATTATTATTATTATTATTATTATTATTGGGCGGGATATAAATAAATCCTATTATTATTATTATTATCATCATCATACTTCTCAAGCCCTAGATGTTCCCTTCCTGAGATAGATAGGATGTCCATCCTAAAATGTATGCTCCCATAACAGCTTCTTCTTGCACCTGAAAAACAGAGTTTATTTATTTATTTATTTAATAATAATAATAATAATAATGATGATTTATTTATAGCCCACCCAATCACAAGGAATCAGGGCGGGTTACAACAGTAAAGAAAATACAAAGCAAATAAACAGTAACAACAAAATAACGAAGCAATTCACAATAGCAATAATTAACTAAAAATACATAGCAGTTCTCAGCACCAATAAAATTAACAAAGCAGATTGCCTAACAATAAATGAACAGAACAAGTTATTTGAATATATATATATATATATATATAATAGAGTTAATGCTGGAAAACCAAATGCACTTGCATCATTAAAGATTGCAATGGCAGAGAAGCGTGGCAAAATTACAAGAAAAACTTTAAGTGAATTATTATTATTATTATTATTATTATTATTATTATTATTATTATCTTGATTTTGATTCTTTATTTATATAGCGCTGTAGATGTGTGCTATGTTGCTTTGCAGGGATAGTAATTCTGAACGCTTTACCTACAATTGCAATTTAAGATGGAATTTGTGACTATTGATTAAATCATTGTTATAATATATATTCTTTAATATAAATGCGTGTACGTAGCCTTCAAATAACCACCATGAACTGGTATTAGCTGTTTTTTGGGGGGACACAGCGTACACTGGTGCCTCGGGTTACGAAATTAATTCGTTCCGCCATTCCTTTCGTAACCCGAAAATTTCGTAACCCGAAACACTTTTCCGTTAGCCCTGGAAAGCCTATAGCTGCACTTTGCGGCATTTGAATTTCGCGCCGAAATGAATTTCGTAACCCGAAAAATATTTCGTAACCCGAAACAGTTTTTTCCAATCCAACTTTTTCGTATCCCGGAAATTTCGTAACCTGATCATTTCGTATCCCGAGGCACCAGTGTATATAGTTTTAGCTTTGAAAAAGGGAGAATTGGGGCTAGCTGAAAAGAGCCAGTATCTCAGGAAAGTGCAAGAGCTTGGCTCTTTTCCTGGCACCTTCCTGGCTTTCCCTGGTGTTGCCAACGTCTCAGCTGGCCTCTGCAGCTGTGTCTTTAACAGCAGGGACAGTGCTGAGCGGGCAAGTATTGCATGGTAAAATTTTACGACAGTCTCTTCTTCCTGCCGGCTGCTTTCGACGTACTTGACTAATAAATGATTCAGCGAAGGGTGTTTGTGGGGCTAAAGAGGGGAAACAAATACTTTGGTAATTCCTACAGATGAAGCCACCATTGCAAGAGGGGCAGCTGGAAACTAAGGGTGGCGTTTTGTGTTGGAGTTTTGTATTGGAGCTACAGTTACAGATGTGTAACTCCATGCTCAGTGTGCAAAGGGTCCTTGTAGCACCTTTGAGACTAACTGTGCAAAAGATGTTTTAGCCCGGACTTTTGTAGATTTGATCTTCTTCATCAGATGCATGAACTGGGCATAAGCTTTTGTAGACTTGGTTTGCTTCATAAGATCTATGAACTAGACATAAACTTTTGTAGACTTGGTCTTCTTCATCAGATGCATGCAATGAACTGATATAAAGTTTTGTAGACTTGTTCTACTTCATCAGATGCATGAACTAGGCATGAGGTTTTGTAGACTGGTTTTGCTTCATCAAATGCATAAACCAGGCATAAGCTTCATAGATTTGGTCTACTTCATCAGATGCATGGAGTGAACTATTGCCTGGGAAGAACCTTTATAACCAGACCATGAATGGCTCTAGTAATGCAAGATTTGTGGGGATGGGGATCATAGAATCATAGAATCGTAGAGTTGGAAGAGAACGCAAGGGCCATGATCCAGTCCAACCCCCTTCTTCTGCCATGCAGGAACTCTCAGTCAAAGCATCCCCATTGAAAGATGGCCATCCAGCCTCTGTTTAAAGACCTCTGAGGAAGGAGACTCCACTACAATCTCCAAGGAAGGAGTGTGTTCCTCTGTCAAACAGCCCTTACTCTCAGGAAGTTCCTCCTAATGTTGAGCTGCAATCTCTTTTCCTGGAGCTTCCATCTTATTCTCTAGAGCAGCAGAGAACAAGCTTGCTCCCTCCTCAATATGGCATCCCTTCATGTATTTAAACAGGGCTCTCATATCACCTCTTAACCTTCTCTTCTCCAGGCGAAACATCCCCAGCTCCCTGAGTCTTTCCTCATAGGGCTTCATGGTTTCCAGACCCTTCACCATTTTATTTGTCCTCCTTTGGACACATGGCTCCAGTTTCTCAATGTCCTTTCTGAATTGTTTTGCACAGAACTGGACACAAGTTTATTCCAGAACAGACCAAAGCAGAATAGAGTGACATTACATTACTTCCCTTGATCTAGACACTAGACGTCTATTGATGCAGCCTAAAAGTGCATGAGCGACAAGCGCAGTTTTCGCAGTGGTCCTTGAGGGATGAAAGCAGGAGGAAAGCTGTTGCCAAAGGCCGGGGGGGGGGGGGGAGATGACCTTATGAATGTTGGAGGGAGTTTGGAATATGGCAGGTTCAGTATTCAGTAATGCTGCAGAGTCAGGATTGTGGTGCTGTTGCCATGATTGCAAAGGTTGCCCCGAACCCATCTTAACCACCAGCAGCTGCTTTGGCTGAAGGAGGTCTGTTCACCTGCGGATGGGGTTGCAAGGAACATAATGTTTCCATAATGTTTCTGTGACAGTCAGAAGAAGGATCCCTCATTGTTGCCTTGTTTGCTGTCAGGAAAAAGCTGGAAAATCCATCCTTCTGCCCCGATCAGCAGCTAAACAGAGCTCCTTCTCTGGATGGAGCTGCTGGTTGTTAAGGTGGACTTGGAGGCACTACTTAGTTATGTATTTGTAACTAAGTAGTCAATGCAGGATATGGGCCTCCAAAAGATCCGTTGGGTAAGGCAGGATTATTAATACAATCCCCAATTTCCTCCTCTCCAGACCACTTTGTTTTTCAAATGAATATTAACACTTTACTGATCCTTCTTGATTTTCTTTTAAAAGAGTTCCATCGCCTCTAGCGAGATTTAGGACAGATCTGAAAGTGCTCTAACTTGACTTATGAGGTTTTAAATAAATTTCAGGCGATGCGTACCTTTCCAATCTACGTCCCTTTAACATCCCTGATTGGTTTTTAAGATCTAAGGCTGGAGATTTATGGACCTGCCTTCGGCAAGAAGTAGGCTTCTCGCTACCTTGCGCTACGAACGCTAATGGGCCCAGATTTTTGTTTTAATGGCACGCTTTCAGAAAGCGGAAGGAAAAGGCGCCTGCGCTTGATATAAGATGGAGAAGAGTTCGGGGATGAAATGCCAATCGTCTGTTTTCTCTCTGGTTAGATGTTTCTGAAGGTTTCGAAACAGATCTTTAAGGCAACGGTCATCCCTGGTTGGTTGTTTCCCTGCCTTTGTCATTAATCTGATTATTTGTCCTTCACTTCTGCCATTCATGCATGGAGTGAACTGGCATAAGCATTGGTAGACTTCATCAGATGCATGGACTGGACAAAGGTTTTGTAGACCTGGTCTTCTTCATCAGATGCAGGATTTGCTAGCCTTTGTTATTGCCGCTCCATGGTTGGTTGCATGTTGTGTCTGAACATGGAAATGCAGCATAGACAGTAAGAGTAGGGTAGTAATCATGGGTTGACCCATCATCCTTGATTTGTATTAGAGATCCAGCATGGTCTGAGTGTTGGACTCCAACTCTGGAGACAAGGGTTCGATTCCTGGCTTGGTCATGAAACACATTGGTCAATCTTGGGCAAGTCTCTCAGCCTTGTGACCAACCTCTTCTAACCAAATCCCGTCAATAAAACCCCATTACAGCTTGGCCTTAGGATCGCCATAAGTCAGCAATGACTTGAATAAACAATCAAGTGCTCCTCCTCATGTCTTAGCCAGGCAGCCATGCCCTTGGATGCTCCATTGAGTCCCCATTCCCTATATATATTCTATCCCCCCATAAGCAATGTGCATCCCTTTTCTATCGAATATGCCCAGCCACCATAATAATGGATGGTCTCCCAATGCGCTCCCTCCTATATATTTTTGCACATCTGAAAAAAACGTGGAAATCCATTGCTTACATGGGGATTAATGTACAGAAATCTGAGTATAGTGCATTGTCTGAGCATTGGTTCAGTTGATGTTATTTTACATCGCCCTGAGATTTTTAGATACAAAGTGGGAATAGGAATATTTCTTTAGAAAGAAACGATAAAGAAAAAATACTTCAGAGCAATGTCCTGGGACTTTGCAAACCATGAGGCTATAGCCTTTTCTTAATTTGTGGCGACGCTGTTGGATTTGATTTTCATGGCTTTCGACTCATCCTAAGTAGCTTAATCTGTGTTCTGTGAATTTTATTAGCCGAGTTTTATAATTCTCCACCGAAGATCTATTGAGTCGGCCCCAATGAAAACCCATTCGTATCCATAGACAGCCCGGCTACTAAACACATGCATGCGCGGAAAAAAGAGTGTGTCTTTTGTGTCTTTCACGGTTGCTAGGCTAGGAAATGAAAAGGCTCTTAAAAAGCAGCCTCCTGCCATAAAGAAAGCCATCAGGAACGGGTAATGAAAGTCCCAAACATTCAATATTACATTTAACCTTCAATTAGTAGGGAATGAATTATACAAGGGAGACAGGTTGAGGAGGGCAGCGGAGGTGAAGACGGCGGGAGTCGCTTCATGCGGCCCACTCTCTTTCCCCCCGCCATAACTGGAACGCATGGAAAGAGCATTGAAAAAATTCCACAAATGGCAGAGAAGCACATGTTTTCTGAGTGTCAAAGTCACCTTAACTAGACGAATCCTGGACTGATGGAAAGCTGCACAAAATTAGTGCACGGTTGTTTTGGTAGGAAATGGCATGATGCAAAGGAAGCACCTTTTTCTATGCAGAAAATGATATTTTGGTGGACAAATATTAGAGATGAAGGCTGCATTTCTCGTGAGATGCTTCTCCAAATTAGATACCGAAATCTGGACCTGGACCTGTGCCACCCATAACCGGTGCCTTCACCTGCCTCTTGGGAAGAAATGGCTCGGCGGCTGTCCTTCCAACGATCCCTCGACCGAAAAGCCCATTTGCGCTGATGATATTGCAAATCAGGTTGGCAGCCAGGAGCGGAAAGCCGCATTTGAGTATGCAGCCCCTGGTAAATCAAGACTTTCCCGACGTTAGAAAGCTCCTACCTTTAATGATCTCAGAGAGCTTCCAGGAAGGGAAGGTTCTCGAATTGTTAATTATCCATTAAAAAGAAGATGACGAAGAAGGTCCTTTCCTCCAAGGGCACATGATGCCTCCTTCCCCTGTGTGCGAAACACCATTTCAGGAGATACTTTTCACAATTTATGGCGCCGTCCTCCTCTTTGCTTCATTGCGGTTGTCTTGAGTAGATTGTCTTGGGTTGGCAAGGAGAAGACATCTGCACCCAATATCAATCTATATCTCCATCAATGTCTACATGTAAAGTCTTTCTATTCGGCCTCAGAGGCATGCCATGGTGGCACACCTCCTTTGAACAAATCTTGCTGAGAAAAGACCACGATAGGATTGCCGTAAGTCGGAAATGACTTGGAGGCTAGAATAATGCATCAGTAGCTCCTCTGTATTCATGAATACATTGAAACAACCATGGGACTGTGAAGTTGAAGGCTTTCATAGCCAGCATCCATAGTTTTCTGTGGGTTTTTCAGACTATGTGGCCATGTTCTAGAAGAGTTTGTTCCTAATGTTTTGCCTGCATCTGTGGCTGATATCTTCAGAGAATGCTGGCATGGAAAGAAGCCATGAGACTATTGCTACGATCATAATTGACTTGCCAAACCTACTTGACCGGGCACTGGCTGCTCCTAGAGATGGAAGTCTGTTCTGGTAGCCATTCGGACACCAGTGGATGCCATTTCCATCATCCTTCCAGCAAGTGAGGCTGCAATAACCATACGCAGGAATCTCCTTTCGATTCCTGACTCATTGGTCGGATGGGGCTGGAAATGGCACCGTGGTTCAAAAAGGATGTTGAGAAGCCAGAGCATCTCTAGAGGAGGGCAACCGAAATGATGAAAGGTCTGGAAACCATGCCTTACGAGGAGAGACTTAGGGTATGTATGTTTTGCCTGGAGAAGAGAAGATTAAGAGGTGATATGATGGTCCTGTTTAAGTATTTGAAGGGATGTCACATTGAGGATGGAGCAAGCTTGTTTTCTTCTGACTTAAGACAAAGAGCAATGGATGCAAACCACAGGGAAAGAGATTCTACCTCAACATTAGGAAGAATCTCCTGATGGTAAGAATTGTTTGACAGGGGAAGGCATGATGCTGTTTCACACCAGACACAAAATGTCCTGCTCTTTCCATAGGGAACTTAGGTGTAAATAAAATACCCCCAGAATTCCAGTCAAAGAGGAAACCACCCAAAGAGTGCTTGCACATGGGGTGACAAGGCCAGGCATGGGCCCTTTGGGACTTTTGCATGTTATGTACCTCCAGAGGAGTCTTGCTAAGAAATTGCTAAATGACAATGTAATTAGAGGTTTGATGGAGCCCTAAATGAATATACTGTCAGAACCAGGGTTTCGCTACCAGCGCAGGTGTTAAATGAGCACAGCCAAGTTGCAAAGGCTGCGCCAATTGCCAGCTACAGCTGTTAGGAATGAGCCTCGTGTTTATTTACCGGCTATGCATGCATTCAAGATTTGCAAAGGAACGCCGCAGATGGTAGCGCCTGCCTTTGCATGGTCTTTGGGGCCCGCTGTTGACAATTTTTTCTTCTCTCATCGACATCGTCAACCTTGGCTCGAACTGGAGAGACGTCTAGTTTCCAAAGTGCTGGCGATGAACTATGAAACCCTAAATGGCTCAGGTCTGGGTTGTCGGAAAGGACTGCCTTCTCCCATATGAGCATGTTTTGGTGTCTTCCTAGGATGCTCTTCCCTCTGTTCCTCCACCGTCAAAAATGCATCTTATGGGAACACAAAGCAAATCCTTCGCATTGAGTCATGGAAGTTAAAGTGGTGTAAAAACTGGATTATTTCCACAGTGCAGACGCAGCCCATTTATGAAATGAAAGCTATCAGGTGCTGTGAAGAAATAGTCCAAAGCTAATATAAAACCTGGGATTTTCTCAGGCTCTGATTGCATCACAGAGCTTTTCTCTCTGGTGGAAAGATGCAAGGGCTAGCAGGTTTGCAAGCTGTTGTCGCACGTCAACAGGAGAGGAAAAGCTTTACTCTGACCTGCCTCTCCTCCTGTTAAACCGAGGCTTAGCAGTCCCGGCGGTCCAGAGATGCTGCTCCTGGTTTGCAAAATAAATGAAGTTGTTCTCTCTTTCTGACTCCTGCTCAGCCCTCCTGAGGATGAAGGTTTCTGTTTTCCCTTTCCTGGTCAGAAGAAACAGATGTGACTTTTGCGTAAGCGGGCCTTTCCCTAAGTGCCGAAGGAAGCAAATGAAAGGCCACCAAAGTCGCCTGGCGCCCCAAAGGCCCCGAAGGTTATTCTCCTTGTCAAGTCCAAAAAAAGAGGACAGGTGCTGCCGAGTGGGAATTGTAGTCCAACTTGCACGGTTGACATAAAACTAGTGCAGAGAACCACTCAGAAAGACCGACTCTTGGAAAGAACGGAAGGTTGGGTTTTCTGAGCTCAAAGCGTTCAGGATTCTCAGGAGGATGATTTTGGGAGATACAATCCAAAAAAGGGAGGAGAGAGCTGTTTCCAATCTCCATGGCAGTCGTGTCACTAGGTTTAAATGCTGTAGCTCCAGGATCTCATTCCCACTACCTTTTAAACCCGTTCGCAAATTGGTTTGAAGAGGTTTAAATGGCCCTGGTTCGCATTGGAACCAAATCGCTGAAACGGTTCGGAAAGGGTGGTCCATGCGCTAGACTCATTTAACCCGCTTCTTTTTTGACACTGATTTTCCCTGCATCTTTTTGGCTAAATCGATTCTGCACAAGTGTGTGAACTGGATGTGGATCGGAATCAATTTAAATTTGCCCTTTTCGCCGGCCAGAGCAGGTCCATTTTGCATTGATTCCTTCTTCAATGCAAACCACAAGTGGGTTATTTTATTTTGCAGCAAGAAAATGCGATTGGGGTGAATGTGGTGCCAACCGATCCATCAATTCGAATCACAGAGTGATTTATTTAATGTAAGTAGGAACGCAGTTGTAGTTTTGCAAACCCTTTAGCCTTCTCTGCCAAAGAGTGCCAATGCCTCACCAAGCTACAAACTCCAAGGTTCAATAGGACGGAGCCGTGGCAGTTAAAGCGGTGTCAAACTGGGTTAGTTCTACAGTGTAGATGCGCCCGATGACAATGGAGCTCTGTCACCATAGGCACTTCTGCAGTCTGGATGCACCCAGAGTCTAACTACTAACTAGTCAGAGGTTTAGGTCCACTTCTCAATATTTTCTTCCTTGTGTATTTTATGTTTAAAACGCTCTGACCTGTTGTGCATTGAGCCCTGGTGAGCTGAGAAGCAATAGACAATTTAATAAAGAAAGAAGCAAATCTCCGCACAGCATGGTAATAACTTATCGAACTCCCTGCCACATGACGGCAGGGATGTCTACTGCTTTAGATGGCTTTTTCCTGGGGTTGGATCCTGCCTTAGTCCGAGCCGAGCACCGGATCATAGGCAGACGCTCCTGACGGATGATTCGCTAAATGGAAACAAGCCCTCCTTAAACACAATCCCAATACCACAATTAACTCGGTCTGAAAAGCCTGATCAATAGCTGTTGACAGCAGAAGCCATCGGCGTAATGACCAGGGCAGATCAAACAAAGATATTGCAAGCAGCAACAAGAGCTTGGAAAAGTTTTGGAAGGTGCAGTCGTTTTTGCAGCAGAACGTCTTTTAGGACTACAAATCCCAAAGTCCCCTTTCATGGGCAGCCACAGAGCTTAGGAAAGTTACGTTTTGGACTCGAAACCCCTTTCTGGATGACAGCTTCCAGAATCCCCCATAACAGGCAACCACAGCATATGGGTGATAGATATATAATATACCATATAGTAAAATGCAATGTTGTATATAGTACTTTGTATGCTGCATTTTGTTGTTCTTACGCTACTCTGTGACTGTAATAATTATTTACCTTCATAAATATGGACCTCCATATAGAATACCCAAGATTCCCATCGACTTGCTGTTGTTTTATCATCGGATATTACTTTAATAATAATAATAATAATAATAATAATAATAATATAATTTATTTATATTTTCCCGCCTCTCCCAGATGGATCGAGGCAGGATTACAGTCCACGAAAACACATATATCAGTAATAAAAAACATATAAAATGCATCAATAAAAATACAATTAATCTTTAAAAAATTGTTATTATTAATTGGGAATTTTAAGGGTTGTGTTGGAGGGAGGAATAATGGGTTTTATTCTGAATTTTTATTGTATTTTGCATTTGTATTTCACTCTTTTGGAAGCCGCCACGATCCAACCAGAGTGGCAGGATAATAACAACAACAACAACAACAACAATAGCATATGGGATAGTTGCATTCCTTGGACTGCTGTTGTTGCGTGGCCCAGGCTGACCAGATGTCCTCCTTTTCCAAGGACATGCCCTACATTTCAATCCTGTGTTGAGGAGGCGATTCCAAAATGCCCTCCATTTTGAACTCCTTGGAACAATGAATCCCATTGTGGGAGATATATTCCTGGAAATGAATAAATAAGATGAAAATGTGAGATGTTAGTCTACTTGGCAGCCTGTTCTGGTGGCTTTTTCTGGTTTCTTTGGTGCAGCCGCAGCCTCTGCTAGAGAGAGTTAGAGAAGCAAAAAGCGGAGGGAGAGATGAGGCAGAGAAGGGAAGGCATTTCGGGTTTTTGGAGGGGTTCCAGTTAGGTTCACCTCGGATTATGAAGAGATATGGAGAAGACTTAGTGAGATGTGTTAGAGTCAGTTAGGATTTGGATGAGATAAATAAGGAGCAATCAGAGCTAAGCCTTGGAGTTCTGCAACCGTAAGCTTCTGCACGCAAAATAATCTTTCACTGCGTGTTGAACCCCCGCTTAATAAATTGTTATTTGCATTATACGCAGGACCCTTTGGGGAATGCTCTTGGAGTGGTTGTGTCCGGACGCACGTCACCTGCAAAACATCAGGCGGGTTTGTACGGATGAGTTTGGATCCTTCAATTAAATTGGCACCGAATGGTATAAGGGGATTGGGATGACCGAAACTGTGATGATTTCAAAGGTTCATAGTTGGGAAAAAATGAAACGGCTACATTTGTGGATTTGGCTTTTGCGGCTTTGATTATTCACAAGTTTGATTAGTATGTTATCTCTAAGAAATCTCTAGGTTCTCCAGCACGACTCTGCGAGAAGTTGACCATAGAGTCCCACTGGAGGACTTACATATTCCTAGAGGAAACACCTCTGTAGGCATTTGTAGGTCCTCCAGTGCAATTTATGGTCATTTTCTGATCCATTTTGGCCATAGAGTGGCACTGGAAGATATAGAGATTCCTAGAGAGGTGTTCTCTTGGGTAAAAAAAGAAGTATTTTATAATAATTTGCAGGTTTTTCACTTTCATGGCGGTCCTGGACCCCTAACCCCAGCAAATGTGGAGGACCCATTGTATCTCACAAGTTGAGAACTGTTTCCCTTTCAGTCTCTGTCTCTCTCTCAGACACACACCAATAAACCTTTTTTCTTTCTTGACACCAGATAACCTTGACAAATTCCCTTATTAAGCCTAATATCTTTGATCAATCTCAATAAACACCGGCCATGATTATTCAGGAGTGAGATTTATGGTGCTCCTTGCATTCTAAATGAAGTCGGCGTTCCTCAAGACAAAAGTCTTCAAGACCAAGATCAGCTCTCTCTCTTCTTGGAGCTATATATTTTAATGGTGCTGATCCCATCTCTCTTCAGATGGATGTGATTTTCCATTATTTCCTGCAGGGAAGGGAGGAAAATGAGCATCCAGATGCGTGCGGTGATCCTGCAGTGAAAGGTTCAACATCATGCGCAAGTTTTAAGTGCAGGAACTCATGTTCAGAGCGACACTGGCTGCATCTGCACTGCAGAAACAATGCAATTTGATACCGCTTTAGCTTCCATGACAAAATGCTATATGAAATTCCAGAATTTGTCCTTTTGTGAGATATCTTGCCTTCTCTGCCAGAGAGCTCTGGGTCCACCACAAACTGAAAACCCCAGGTTCCTATAGCATTGAGCCATGGCAGCTGAAGTGCATTATTTCTGCAGTGCAGATGGGATCAACAACTTTGGAGACCAGGGTTCAATTTCCCCCTGGGCCATGAAAACCCACTTTAGGCAAGTCGCACATTCTCAGCCCTTAGGGTTGCCGTAATTCAGAAATGGCTCGCAGGCACACAACAGGGCAGGGATGTCAACGTTTTGGAAAAGAGGAGAAGACCTGTACAAAATGGTGGAAAGCCATCAAATGATGATGCGAGAAGGAAGGGGACGTGGCCATCAAATGTGGACCACAAGAAGGGTCTCCTCCAGTGTAAGAGGCCCAGCATCCAAAGAACTGCTTCCACTGACACTGACTCCATCCCATGCCATCCGTCTTTATTTCCCCCTTCAAAGACGACTCAGAAGCAAGAGAGCCATGGGTCTGTGTTTTTGTCATTGTGTCGCCCACACTGATCCTTTCCATCACCGCCTGCCACTTTCCCCCCCATTTGCTGTTGCGTTGATGGATGGGCCGGCTGCAGAAGGACCCTTGGCAGCCGGGTTTGCTGCCAAGGGATGATGGATGGCCAGAGGCGGCATTTATAGGAATTTGATAGCTGGCACTCAGCAGCACTGCCATAGTTTAGTAGTGCTTTATTTGGGGTTGGTGGGGAACAGGGCAGCAGGGGAGAAGAGGGACTCCTTCAGCCCAAGGGTCACATTCAGTCCCAGAGATGTCCCCAGAGTTTGCAAATTCCTAGCATTGCAATAACTCAAAAGTTCAATTGAGCATTTAGGGGGGGAATGCCCATTTTTAATGTGGCAAAGGCTGCGTCGGCACTGCGGAAATAATGCAGAATTGGCACCACTTTAACCACCACAGCTTTGTACTATCATCCTGGGATTTGTAGCTTGATGTGGCCATTCTCTGACAGAGGAATGGCCCACAAAACTACAAATCCCAGAATTCCATGGGTGTCTGACTGCATTCGTTCTGCAACCAAAGTTCGGAGAGCCGATTGTCAAGACAGGGCTTGACAAAGAAAGGGTGCTTCTGTTTGCAACTGTTTTGTGTTCAGAATTCACGATTAATCCAGGCACTTTTTGATCATGGATGTTAAACATAAATTTTATATTGAAAGTACAGTATTGTCCAGCGTATTGTAATATAATATTGTAATATAGAGATGCAGCGTAATATGTGTATTTTATGTAACGGCTGTGTTTTAAGTATGTTGTAACCTGCCTTGTGAGGAAAGGCGGGTAAGAAATAATAATAATAATAATAATAATAATAATAATAATTTTAATTCTTACCGGCCTCTCCTCATGGCTTGAGGCGGGTTACAACATAGTATTATTATTATTATTATTATTATTATTATTATTCAGTTTATAAACATATGCATTAAATCATGCTAATAGTTTAATAGCATTAAAGAAGATGGCATCTCCATCTCTGGAGGTTTTCAAGCAGAGGCTGGATGGCTATCTCTGTAGGTAGTACTTTGATTGTGTATTCCTGCATGGCAGATGGTTGGACTTCATAAATTCTATGAATCGATGAATTGCAAGACAAGAGATTCCACCTAAACATTAGGAAGGACTTCCTGACGGCAAGAGAAGTTTGAGAGTGGAAGATGCTGCCTTGGGAGATAGTGGAGTGTCCTTTTTTGGAGGTTTTTAAACAGAGGTTGGATGGCCATCGGTCAGGAGTGCTTTAACTGTGAGTTCCTGCATGGCGGAATGGGGTCAGATTGGATGGACTTCGAGGTGTCTTCCATCTCTAGGATTCTATGGTTCTAATGTAGTGTCCATCCAGCACCAATTTGTCTTGATGGAGCAACCTTAAGAAAAAGTTCCATGAATATGACTGCATCTCGGTCCATTTGTCATCATTCCAGTTTGTGCACCAAAACCTGAGGACGTTTTTACTTCTTCCCAGTTATGCAACGCTGCTTCTTCTGCAGGGCCCCGTTCTCCATCAGAGGGCATCTTATTCCTGGGGTTTTCTCTCTGCAGACCAGGAATGCAAAGAGATTCAGTGCCTATCGTTTTCACTCCCTCCACTCCACTCCGAACCACCTCCAGCAACACTTCTATTGATGTTTCCAGCTATTACCTTTGGCACCCGAATCCATTTCATTTGCATCTCGGGCACCCATTAGATTCCACCATAAGGTAACTGCAAATCCCTTGCCAGCCTCTGTCCATTTTTAACAGCTTGCTGTTTTGATTAAATTTTTTAAAATCGCGCCAAGCGATGGAAGAATTCCAATAAATTAAGCGTTGGTGGCTGGGATTTATCAAGAGCATAAAGTTGCCTTTATACTTCAGGAATCCATTTTATCTCCCTCCCTCCCTCCTCTCCATCTCTGGGAAAAGTGGGACAATTTATAGCAGGGATGTTCATTTCGTTTCCGAGACCTGAGCATGATGGACTCACTCTTTTATAAGGCTGGCAAGCTGTCGATGGAAGGGATGCCAGTCTTGGGGAGGCTGGCAAAGCAAGGGGCTATTGGAGTGGCCTGGAGACTGCAATTGCTTTGCTTTGGTTCTGTCAAGCCTTTCTAGCAAGGCCTTGAGAAGCAAAATCCAAAACTAGTTACATCTTCCCAGGCAGGCTACTTAAGGAAAGGACATGATAAAGTCATGGAATCATATAGTTGGAAAGGACCCACCTAGTCCAACCTTCTGCCATGGAGTAACACATAATTCAAGCACTCCCGAAAATGCCCATCCAACCAGTTTTTAAAGACCTCCAAAGAAGGAGAACCCACCACCCTCAGAAGTCATTTATTCCTCTATACAGTCAAGAAGGTCTTCCTAAGGTCTTACTGGCATCTCTTTACTTGGAATTTGGGGTGCACCTACACTGGAGAAATAATAACATCACTTGAACTACCACAGCTCCATCTGACAATCCTGGGATTTGTTGTTTGGTGGGGTAGCAGCACTCTTTGGCAGAGAAGACCCCGTAAAATGACAAATCCCAGGATGGAGCTGCAGCACTGAAAGTGGCGTCAAACTGCATTATTCCTGAAGTGTAGATGTGCCCAATGTGCAAAGTCTTCCTACCACAAAGACCTCTGCTTCCAAGGAGGCCCCTGCTGCTGAGAAGACCTCTCTTAAAGTCACCTTGCTTATTCTTCCATTCTCTTTGTGTCTCTCTCCGGACGGGAGAAGACCTTCAGAGGTGACCTTGGGATGAGAGGAGATCTTTGGAAGTGACCTCAGGATGGGAGGAGACCTTCAGAGGTGACCCTCTCCTCTTTGTCATCTATGTCCGGAGGCTCCAGAGTTTCTTCTGAAGAGAATCTCTCCAACGATGACATGACAGTAATAACAATTTGGCTTTGCAACATCACAATTTTCTTACTAGGAAGCATTGCACAAACAAGACCTGGCTACATGAGTGTGAAGTTGTGCCTTGTCTCCTTGAAGCAGGATCTTGACCTAGAAGCAGACACAGACACACACAGATCTACAGATCTCAAAGATTCCCCCATCCACTACAGATTTAATATGCTGCATTGCATCTATCTTGGAAAGAACAGCCCTGGACTGCTCATATATACTCTCATCATATAACTGCGGGTTTGATAGGCTTGGCAGTCAAGGAGAGAGAGAGTGTCATGTAGCAGAAGAAATACCTCCAAGAAATTTGATTAAACCTGACATAAATTTAAGGAAGGCTTCTGTGAAGAGTGATGTGCGGAAAGTCGTAAGAGGAAATGTACTGTCATCGGATAAGTAGCTTTCCTTTCCTCAAGGAGAGGGATTTGGATAAACTTTAGCGGTGCATCGATTCATTTATTGATTGCATTTATATCTCTCTTTTCTCTCAGATAATAGAGTCTCCCCTTTCCAAATTTATCCTCAGAGCAGCCCTGCAAGGTAGATTAAGTTGTGTATGTGAGCAGGAGAGATATTGATGGGCCCATAGTCATCCAGGGAATGCCTTGGTTGAAGGCAATAGCAGCTGTCAGTGAATCCACTCTGGATTTTAGTCCAAACTTTAAAGGAACAGTTATAGGGGGAGTGTGCCCATCGAAGATCCAAGAACGGACGTCTATAGTATAAGAAGACAGGATTTTATTGATCATGGTATGCAGATGCCAGCATTGAAATTGACAGTCTTGAAGTTGGGTGCCAAATCTTCTATCCAATTTGTTCGCTTGATGATTTGTTCTCAGCACATGTTGCTTTGCAGTAGTGACTTGGCAACCTTGGCAAACAAATATATTAAAATGTCCAAACTCAGGGCTCCCATTCTGTTCAGATTCTGGTCTATCAAGGGAAGGGGCAAAGAAATCCATATTTTCTCTAAATGAAGTTGGGTCCTACAAATCTTCCCTGGTGCATCTGGGAGAAGCAGTTCCATGTCTTCCAACTCTAAGCACATATGTTTCTACGAATGCTATCCCTCCTTTTATCTTTCCCAGAGATAGCACCTTTTCTAATCTCTGCATGATGTCCAGTCAGCAGATAGGAACACAATCGTCTCACGGTCCTTTGCAAAAAGTCCCCATCTCTCAAAGGTTTGCTTCCAAATTAAAGGTTCCTGTCTGGCAGTTTTAATGGCAACTGGGTCACCTCTATGTTCCGGGAAGCCTCCCTCCTAGAGAGAAACATGTCTCTTCCTTATTGTGCTGACACACACCTTTTTATGGAGAGTCCTCTGTTGCTTTTGTGTCTCTCCAAAACAGTTTACAGGATCTTTAAATAAACTCATGTCGTCCGTGATCTTCCATAAATCTTCATTACCACACGCCTCGGCTGCTGCTCTCGACGTCTTGCTTCCGCCGTAATGGTTCCCAAAGTGCCCATCACTCTTGCTTGGGTCGAGAAGTTAATAATATTTTATCTTCGATAGGTATGTTCAGCCCAGCCTTCCCCCTTCCCCATTCCCATCTCCCCCCAAAAGAAAAGATGTAAATATTGGCTGGATTTCTCTTATGCAATTGTTAATATGTAACCTACAGCTATGCATTCCCAGCTGCTATGTATTCACTCATTTCTTTGTCCATTGGGAAGCAGCTGTCTGATATTTCCACCTCCCTTTGTGCAAACAGGAGTTCGGTTTCCCACAGAGGTCCCTTTTCGCCAGACATCGCTCACTGGAGAGCATGCATTACAATTCAAAAGAGATACCATTACAATGCAGACATCCATACATTGTAATGTCAACACCTGCCATGATGTTATGAAGTATGGATGTCTGTTGTGCATTGGTAGCCAGTGGAGTGACCCATGCGCCATGGCCTGATGCATCACGGGCACTGTTTGGCATAAAATTTGCCAGCCCAAACACTGGCTAGGAAGTGCCAAGTCACAATGGGAGCACTGGGGGAGCACTCATCAGAAGTGTCCAATGTGCATCAGAAATACTCAATGCACATCAGAAGTGTCCAGTACACAAGAGCAGTGCCCAATGTGCATCAGAAGAGCTCAGGTTGTATCAGAGGTGCCCAATGTACATCAAACGTACCCAGTGCATAACAGAAGTGTCCAATGCACATCAGAAGTGCCTGATGCATCTCAGAGCACTCTTGCCAGTGCCTGGATGTACAACTTTGCAATTCAGTAACAGGATCTCATTGCTATTTTGCAACATATCCAAGGATTATTTTTAAAGTTGTGAAAACTAAACCGTGAGGTGGGATCTCAACCATATATTTTAAGTGATTAATTGCATCCTTCTGGAAACTTCTTGGAGGTTCTGTTTGCTGGCTTTTAAATCACATGCACAACTTAGTCGTGCAAAATTTTATGCCAGACTGTTCCCTTTCAGCCTTCTCTTATGAATGCTCCTTCTCTCTCTTCTATCTTCCACAGTTTAGCAACAAATGGCTCCAAGCATCGATCTGGAAGGACTCTGCTCAGGGAACATCGGAGGGCTGTGCCTTGGGGATGCTGGGGCTCATCATGTTCCTATTCCTTTTCATAGCAGGCCTGGATTTTTATAGAAACTCCAGTCCAGAAACATTTCCACTTTACTCAATAGTTATGAAGCCAATTTTGTTTCTAGCCATGGTGGAATAAACCCATATTTCATTTCAGCGATCCATCTCAACGCTCCATGTCAATGGACTGGTAAATCTGCTCTGCGTATTAGATTTTATCGGTCTAAAGTGCTGAACCTTATCTCCCCAAAACAGGTTTCGACCTTTGGATCATTTCTTTAAAGTTCAGGTTGAAACACAACATGGATTTACTATCCCAACAACATGGGAACCATCAACCAGTGTTGGCTTTATTCATGCCGTATGGTGCAAAAGTCAGAAGCCAAAGATAGCCTGGGTTATCTTTCCTGTCCACATTAATGGGGCTTAAGTCATACAAAGTTTCCCAGAGACTGGGAAATATCTTCAGTGTTCATGCAGCCGCTGTAATTTTTAAGGCATTCTCTATTTTCCTCCCCTTTCCTCTTGGCTATTGGCAATCTCTCCTGCCAGCTAAAAGAAGAAGAATAAAAATGGTCCGTGTCAAAACCGTAAGCATCCTGAAAAGGTCAGAAGCATATTTCCAGATTACCTTTTGGGGCTGTTAAACCAAGATCAATATGTAAGAGTGTCCTCCTCGACGTGATCGCGGCTCAAAACGGCGCTGGCAAAAAACTTGTGGACCAACGCTTTAATCAACTTTAGGAGTCCAGTTTCTGCTATTTGGGGTGGGGGGTTTTTTTGCCTATGGAAAATTTCTTGTGGATTTTGGGGCTCTGAATCAACTGCTGTGAAGCAGGATTGGGCCATTAAAAGACGGGTGGCCAACACTTGGACCCTGGGCCATATATGGCCCCAGGTTGTTTTTATGACCCTGAGCTTCTCTTCAGCTTCACATGTCTGGAATCATCACTGTGCAAAAAAACCCCAAACAGCGAAGCCCTAGTAGCTCAGTGCCAAGTTCATGCCTTGCTCAGAGCTCAGCGCCAACCCGACCAGCTTCATCTTTGGCCTCTTCAATTAAGAGCCATCCCCTTCGTAACTGTTCAAAGGAGACCTTTCCGAACCCCGGCGGACACGCTGCCCCCGGCTTGCCTGGCGCTATCGCAGAGACCCGCTTGCTAAAAGCCGGGGCCTTTCGGAATTGACTTTGCTCACAATGCTGCCTAATGAGAAAACATGCCACAATGATTATAGATAAAGGCAATTACTACAGCATAATTAGTTCCAAACACAAGAGCTTTTGTTAGGGCTCCTGCGCGGCCGTCCTGGAGGATTCTGCAGTGTTTTTGGCCGCAGTCTTCGATCTCGGCAGAACTGCCATACGGACCTCTGGTTCAGGGATTGCACAGAAGGTTTTATGCCTCACCGGAGAGGAAAGGAGGAGGGAGAAACAGTCCCCGCTTTGCTAAAAATTTGCATGGTTATTTCACTTAGTCACCAGGGCATCAGATCCTCCAGCATTTCACAGGTGAAAATGGAGGGATGGGTGTCCAAGGAACATCCAAATGTGGTCAAGGTGGAAAAGGTTATTAACATTGAAGAACTTGCAAACTAGGAGAGGCTTCAGAAGTTTGCTTTTGCCAGAGCCCACTGGTGTAATGGTCTCAGCATCGGAGTATGACACTGGAGACCAGGGTTCGAATCCCACCTCAGCCATGTAAACCCACAAAAAACTATGGATGCTGGCCATGACAGCCTTCGACGTCCCATTGGGTAACTTTACCAAGTCAGACTCTTTCAGCCTCAGAGAAAGGCAATGGCAAACCCCACCTGAAGAAACGTGCCAAGAAAATTCCATGATACATTGGTTTAGGGTTGCCATAAGTTGGAAATGACTTGAAGGCCCACAACGATGACAACAGCAAACTGGGGAGGACAGGAATCTATCCAGTTCTCTCCTCTTCCCATTGCTGAATTAATTGAATGCAAGCCACTTTTGCACTTTGGACTCAATTTGCAGCAATTGAAATCTGCTGAGGGCAAAGGAGGAGGAGGAGGAGAGGAAAACCAAGACATTTTAAATGCAGATGGAAAAGCAGAATGGCAGAGGATTAAATGCCAAATTACAACATTTGGAGGTTATACAAAAGCAGGATTTTCTGGTCATGCCACATGGACTTGAGTTGCATGTTTGTCTTCCGGAGCTGGGGGAATTAAAGGAGCTTCACAATAGTTACTGAAAATAGTGGCCCCAAATCATCTCCTTGCCCCCGTTCCTGGTAATATGTTGAAGCTTTCCAGCCTATTGCTGTTGCTTTCTCACTCGAGCTGATCCAGTGCATTTCCTCCGAGAGATGTGGGAAGAGAGCACCAGCCGGGAGGAGCATTGTCTTTGTGGTTGCCAAGTTAAATGGCTTTAAGATTAATACCGGTGTAAAGTAATTGTTTACATTAAAACTCTGCGATGCTTAATAAATAATGAAGGCATCCCACAGACTGCTCCATTTAGCTGCAGCAAGAACAAACAGCGGGGATCAGTCCAAATGGAGGACCCATGTGCGCCAGCCTCTTTCCAACACCCCACATGCGTATGCGCACATGTGCGCACTTGGCATCCTTTAGTGCAGAGTTTAAAAAGCCACCTTTTCCCCCCTTCCCTTAGTTCCTGCATAATGCAATGGTGACATTTTCTGGGCAGGGAGATCTAGGTCTCCCAGGGAGAAACGTCTGCAGGTGCTAGAATGAGAAAGAACCCCATATGGACCATGTGAGCCTCTGCAATTTTGGGTTGTTTTATAAAAGCTTTTAAGTTTTTTCTCCCCCTGAAACATGCCAGCATGCTGAGCGAGGAAGCAAAGGGAAATGCAAAGCTCATATTTCCCCTCCTCTCTCACACAAATAGTTGCAATGGAGATTTTGGGGAGTACTCCTAATGTTTCTTATTGGCCACTTAGACTTTTTGCTCTGAAAATAGCAGCAATAATAACATTTTTTTTAAAACCAGAATTCCCCAGCCTTCAAAGCATGGCAAAAATGCCTCCCGCACCCCTTATATTGCTGCCGCACTGCAGAAATAATGTAGTTTGACACTACATTAATTGTCACAGCTCAATCCTATGGGATCCTGGGATTTGTAGTTTGTTGTGGTGCTAGGGTTCTCTGGCAGAGAATGCTAAATCTCTTGCAAAATGACAAATCCCCTTATTCTATGGCATTGAGCTGCGGCAGTGAAAGCGGTGTCAAACTGCATCAGTTCTGCAGTGTATATGCAGCCTGTACCTCACATCTGGGAATGTCTCTTTTTAGGGGACTATTACTCCCTAAATTACCTCTGCAACATGACTACAGTTCTGGAAATTGTAGTTCTCCCATGTTGCCAAAAGCAAAACCAAGGCCCTTCCAGACTACCCAACTATAGTGCTATAATTCCACTTTAACTTCCATAGAAACGGCCGGTGGAATAGAGGGATTTGCAGCTAAGGGATGGGTATTTATAATTTTAAGCCGGAGAGGTAATTCACAAAATCCAGAGGAGGGAGAGCTCCATCTGAGAGATATTTCACAAACGTCACTCAGGTTGCTTTCCCCCCAAAAGGCTTAGCAAGGAAAGACAATGGCACGCACAAATCCGAAGCCGATGGGTGGCTTTTTCAGCTAATAAAACCGTAATGGTTTGGAATGAGGATTTATTGCGCCACGCTGACGTTTGCTCAATACTTTTGAGTCAGTGACCCCAACGCTGGCTCTGAACTATTGTTCAATTTGTGCAGGCTGCAATTTTAAACACGGAGCACATGATTAATCCCTGGCCTGGAATGGCGCAAATTGGCGGCTGGGCGGAGGCGCCGAGGAAGGCAGCGAAAAAGCCCAAAGATAGAGCCGTAGATTCGAAGCAATTAGAACGGAGACCGCAAACATGGCCCTGACCTGCCGGTGGGTTATTTCCATTTGGAAATTTAAAGGTTGTTTCTCCCCTTTGGTTAAATGAGGAGAGGAAAGGAAGAACTCCAGGGAGCAATGTTGTCATGCGACTAGAAGGAAAAATAGGGGCAGTGAGATATACAGTATTCTAGGCTGAGTTTTGCACCTTCCCAGGCATACTTTCCCTGGAAATAGATTTCCCTGCCTTGGTCCGACCAATTTATTATTGTCCAGATACCTGGATGTCTATCTGTTGGCAATGTTTTGATGGTGTGTTCCCGCATGACAAGGAGTTAGACTGGATGCCCTTTGTGGTCTCTTCCAACTATGACTTTATGGTTTTAGTCCCTCTTACAACTCTATGGTCTTTATCACACAGGCAAAATGGGAAGGTTAACCAAAGGTTAATCCGGGCTTGTCCAAAGTATTTCATGTAATTTCGCAAAAGATTTTCAAATGATCTTGCATGCAAACAGAAGGCAATCCAAACGCAATTGAGAGACATCCCAGGAAAAATTTGGAAAAATGTCAAATTTATAAATCCTTTTCCACTGCAAATTTGCAGTCAATCCGCATTTGCGTTAGTATGAAATGCATCTCCGGTTCGGCCGTGGGATTCCTGTCAGCCATGGGATCCTGTCCTCCCTGCGCATGCGCAAAGACACTAATTCAAAATCAAGAATCTGATGGGTTCATGTGATGAATTCATTCACATTTGCACTGCTTTCTCTTTTGGATGGAGTTCGTCTGTGCGTGTGATAAACTACTACGTAATTTAGTGCATTTTCAGATAGCTCCCCTTTCTTCTTCTTTCAGGATGGTGACATTTCTATACTTCTATTGATGCAGCCTAGAATCACATTGGCCTTTTTAAGCTGCCGCATCACAGTGCTGACTCATGTTCTGCTTGTGGTCTACTAGCTTGGACTCCTAGATCCCTTTCACCAGGTAGCCTTGCAAATCACAAGCTGGAGTTGCACAAAGCCCCTTCTTCTTGTCTGGTGTCAAGTCCCTGAAAATGGGAGGATTTGCATCCTCCTCTCTCACCGGAACGATGAAATCCGGAGACTTAGGGCCAGGCCTTGCAATCTGACAATGAATCACTACCAGAGAAGCCTTAGCCTTTCCTCTTCTTCCAAAGAAAAATATTCCAGGATCCCACTAACTCAGTAACTGTGACGGGAGAGAAGAAAGTGCTCTGTGTTCCCATGTAACCAGGATTGTTGGCCGATTAATTTTTCAGAGTGTTTTCTGAGCATTACACACGTCTTCTGTGCCGACTCCAGAAAGTGGAAAGGGAGGTGGCGCATTTAACACAGCATCCTGATTATTAATGGATGCTCCCAGAATGCACAAAGCTGCAAGGAGTGTGAACATCTGAAACCCTGACAGGCCCAACGAAACAAAACGACACGTTTTAAAAATGGGGCCCCCCCCCCCCCCCCGTCGAGAGGAATCCTTGCATCTTGGTTGTTTGCAAAAAAAGAAAAGACATAAAACGTGTAACTTGGAGCATTTAATGGTAACGTCCGTGGGATGTTGGATGCATTTGCATTGCTTGTTTCTGTCATCCTTTGTTCAAGGGGAATGACAGGGTTTGGGGAAGGAGGGAAGGAGGGAGACAATAAATGAAACCCAATGAATTATTTGTGCACCCTTTAAAATAAACCAAGTGTTGTTCCATAGCTGTCAGTGTTTCCCAGGGGCTGTCTTATCGGAGCAATTAACTCTGATGCTGAACAGAGAGAAGTGGTTTCTTCTAAAATAATTTCTTTTTTAAAAAAGAAGATAATTAATGATATCTAATATTAAAGTCCCTGGACTGTTGGTGGATGAAGGGCAGCCCTCCCGATGTCGTCAGACTGCAGTTCCCAATACGTGATGTGCTACAATTCCCAACACTTTGCACTTATATCCCACTTTTCACCCAAATGGGATCTGAGGCGATGATCGGTGCTGAACCTCTTTTGCAAACTCAGCACCCCAACGGCTTCTTGAAAGCCTTGGTTTGCTGTCAAAACAGTTGGCGATAAAATGGAAACCAGCGAAAAAGGCCAGGGCTGTTAAAAACAATGCAGAAGCAAAGCACAGATAGAGAGGGCAGCACGTTTTTGCAAAGCAATCCTTCCTCAAAGCTGCTGCAAAGGTGGAGGTGTACCTGCTCCAGGTGAGTAACCTAGATGTAGCTCTTTATGCCAAATTGGGGTTTCTGAGCCCTTTTCAAAGGCAGCCCTACATAGAGAATATTGCAATGATTCATATCGCTGTGGCATGCGCTACCTAGGCCAGATCAGACATCTCTAGGAATGGGCACAGCTGGTGCCAAGTAGGGCAGTGTGTTCGAAACCCACAGCATCTCTCTCTTCACTTATCCAGCTCCTTCGCACACTTTTGGGACTGTGCACTTCAGATCTCAGTGGCTGGCTTCATTAAGTCTCATTTCCTTCTTTGGCACAATTAGTGGAAGCGATTCAAAGCGTTGCGCTCCAGTCGCACAATGCCGTGCCTTTCTACAGGCAACCAAAGGTACAATCATGGGGTCCAATTACACCGACTTGTGTGGGTGCTTATCTCGGTGTCAAATTTTTGCCCACGCTGCTTGAAAGTCGGGGGGGACAGGGAAAGGCAAACCCAGTCATTACGGCGCTGTGGCGGTGAAACGTCTGTGGGGGTGAACGTCGCCGCCATGTGCGCTCAAAAGAATGGATCGCTTTCAGTGATGGGTGGAGGATTAAAACAAAGGCGGCTTTGCCAAAAGAAGGTCCCCCAGCCCCACAAGAACTGCGGCAAATGGCTCGGGCAATTACAGATTTTTAAAAATACAGCCTTTTTGCTGGTGCCACGCACGAAAATGAAATGAAATCACACCTTGTTCAAAGAGGGAGGCTGTCTCCAGGCTGCTCTGGAAGCCATTGCTGTTCTTCTGCTGGGTCTCCATTTTGCAGACTATTTTATTTTTAAGGGAGGGAGGGAGGGGTAGGGAATTATGTAGAAGTGGTTTTATACCTATTATATGTATTTTATTGTTACTTTTGTGTTATTGTAACCCGCCTTGATCTGTAGGGAGAGGCGGGATATAAATAAAAATTATTATAGTATTTTGTGGGTCTTTCGGACTGTGTGGCCATGTTCTACAAGAGCTTATTCCTGACGTTTCGCCAGCATCTGTGGCTGGCATCTTCAGAGAAACTGAATTATAATTTGGAGAAAGATATCACTCTGTGGTGGGAATGGCCAGTGGGTTTAATAATAATAATAATAATAATGATAAATTAGTAGTCATCCTGGGAGACTCGGAAGACCATTTGCAGATCCTCCGCCCTGAAGCCAGAGGGTGGCTTCCAACAAAGAACCGCCTGATATAAAGGAGGAAACAAGGACTGAAAAGAATGATACATAGCCCTGTTACAAATATAACAAACGTTTTTCCATGTAGAGATTTATGAATTGGGCACTCGTCCAGTTTCCAATAAAGTGGCATCAACAAGTCCATTAATAATCTGGGTTTGACCACCGGGTCTTTGTAACTCTCAAAATCCATCTTTTGAGCACAGACTGCCAATGTTTTGGTTCTTTGCGTTTTCCAGACTGTGGAAACAAGGCGGCACATTCATAATTACTTTCATCCATTAGCGATTTCTATTTTATTTCTATTTATTTTTTTGCAGGATGTTGGCTTTTCATCACTCAAATTCTTCCCTTTCTCTTCTTCTCCTTTCGGTTTGATTGTTTACACGCTTGGTGCCTCACAATGGAAACACCGCCGGTCCCTTTTGTGCCAACCAGGTTGGAGCGCTGGCTTTCATTTCCATATCCATTCATTTCCATTTTCCAGCACCTCTAAAATAATGGGTGTTTGTTGCAAAATCAATGTTCGCTGCCTGAGCCGTTTTTAATGGCATCATTAACATTCATAACCAGTGTGGTATTTTATGGCAACATGGAGGGGTTTGGGGAATATGATACGACGGAGGAGAAACATACTTTTTTCATGGCTTTGTGCTCTGAAATGTCAAAGAGGTAGCCTTCTATACACAGTGAATTTGCAACAGATTTGATTTCTTTCTGTGCCATGTAAGGTCACTGCACACATTTTCTGTTTTATCACACTACAGGCCCCAAGATGCCAGAAACAGACTTTTCCTGGTATATAAGAACCGCCTTGTTGGATTTGTCCAAAGGTCCATCAGGCCAGAGGTGAGGACCCTGAATGCTGTGTGCCTTCAAGTCATTTCCAGCTGCTGGTGACTCCAACTGCAAAGCGATCGTGGGGTTTTCTTGGCAAGATTTGTTTGGAGGAGGTTCGCCATTGCCTTCTCCTGAGGCTGAGAGAGTGTGACTTCTTGCCCAAGGTTGCCTACTGGGTTTCATGGCTGAGCAGGAATCAAACCCTGGTAGCCCAACACTCAGACCACTATGCCATGCTGCCTCTTCAATTCAATTGCTCTGTTGAAGTAATTTAATGGATGTCCCCCAGGAGTAGGAATCCAACAACCCATGGGCCATTTTGGTGGGGCCTTCTGGAACCTGCTATAATATGGGGAGGGTAATCTTTGTATGCCGGGCTTCTCTGAACCCCAACATGCACTTTTGCATGTGAAAAAGCTGAGTAGTGGTGGGAGGGGGATTATGAGACATCGGTTCCCCAATCCCATGATGACTGCCACCCCACCTTTTCTTAGTTAGGGATGCAGCCATTGGGGTGACGCCATGAGCTGCAGTGGGGTAACACTGACCCTAGTGGTGCCACTGGTTGCGTTGATCTCTGCCTATGGAGTTATGCATTGATTGTGATAGCCCTTGCCTTGCATGAAGATGTTGTTCAGCTGAATGCACCATCAAATGCATAAGTGAATATGCATATGCAGCAGTGTGGGCATGCTGGCTGGTGGGAAGAAAGATGAGAGATGACCAAACAAACTTCTTGTAGGAAGGAGTTCCACAGCCTGGGAGCAGCAACCAAGATCCCTCTTTCCCACATGCCTGAGATGGTGGTGCTTTATGTAGTGTTTGCTTGGTAAACCTCAATAGCTTAGTCCTTCTGTGTCATGACTGGCTAATACATCTTATGGTGTGCTATGTGCCATTGCATGTCCTTGCTGGGTAGATTTTCGAAAATGGGTCACAAATGATATGGTATGTATTTGCTTTGATGCCAGCTTGCTCAGCTTGAATGCTGACATCCAGACTGATGTAGTATCAAGAAATAAATACATGTCTTTGGATCACTGATCCACAAACCAAAAACTGGGCCAGTTTTCCCTTCAATGTTTTAGACACTAACAGGGCTCCAGCCGCTGTGACTTGGGGGAAACCATAGAATGAATTTTAGTAGACCTTCGTTGTCTCTTTGTGCAGTTTTATCTCAATGAACCTGGGCATCATCGCCTGACCACTCCACCTCCATCTCCAGCCACTCGCTGGTCCAAAGGATCCGACGACGGTGTGCTTTCCAAAACCACTTTGGTCTCTTTGTTGTCATGGCTCCAGGCAAAAGGAAGATGACAATAAGACTAATTTGTCAGCGGAATGTTGATAAAACTCCGGTTATTGCAGGCAGTAAATTAAATATGGACACATTTCTACCTTTATTTCCCACCCAGGGAACAATATCCACTCACAGCAAACTCCGAGGAGAGGCAGGGATATAGAACTATCCATCAGCGTCAAGCGTCATGCTGAGAAACCCATAAAAATTAAGGCATAATTTTTCATTGCGGTAGAGAATTTTATGGATGCTTGGAAAGACAAGCAAGCCACAGAGTCATAGAATATGAAAGTTGGACGGGGCTGCAAGGGCCATCCAGTCCAACCCCATTCTGCCATGCAGGAAATCCAAATCAAAGCATCCCCATTGACATATGGCCATCCAGCCTCTGTTTAAAGACCTCCAAGGAGGGAGACTCCACTGCACTCCGAGGAAGGAGTGTGTTCCACTGTCAAACAGCCCTTACTCTCAGGAAGTTCCTCCTAATGTTGAGTGGAATCTCTTTTCGTCTCTCCCAAGAGCAGGCCTTTTCTAGAGCAGATGGGTCTTGATGTCCCATCAGAGACTGAGCTCTCCAAGTGGCATCCGCTTAGACAGGGACTGCTTCTTCCTTGTTCCTTTTAATGCCGATGAGCAGAAGTGGGTTCCTTACCCTGACAGCTCGAGTTTGTTTGAAAGAGCAAGGCGGCCTAATCCCAACCATCTGAAGGACATGACAGGGGAATGATTTGCTTGTCTCAGCACAAGCCGCGCAATGTACAGAAAGTCGAAAATCAAAAGGGAGATCTGCATATTTTAGAAGCGCCTTTGAAACGGCAGGGCACCTGTCTCTTGCATTCTCATTCTTCTGCATCTAATGAGATGAAAAGGGATGAAGCAGGGACTCTGTCTCCCAGCTTCTTTGCAATTCTCTGGCTGGTGAGACATCATAAATGGTGACAGCAAAGGCCCGTTTGGATGGGGACCGTGCCGCCTCCCGTCCCCTCTCCATGGCGACCTCAGGCTTGTCCTGCAATCCCAATGGACAGAGTTCGTGCAAAAGCAGCCGGCCTCCCAAGATCCTCCGATGAGGATTTGCTTCTGCAAAGCCTCTGAGCCTAAGAAGAAAGAGGTGTCGGCATCAGTAGTTTGGAGAATAATTTTTCCTGGCAAATTGCACTTGCAGTTGGCTTGCTTGGGTCCCAGGACAGGTTCCACAGACGTCCAAAGAAGGGGAAAGTATTTCTGCATTGGGAGCGGGAAGTAAGTAAGTAAATATAAGGTATACATGAAATAAACAAGCAAACAAACTACTGAATATTATGGCTTAGAACTGTGTAGCCAGCTCCGTCTGTCTGTCTTTCTAAGCTACCAACCCACTGAATATCTATCTATCTATCTATCTATCTATCTATCTATCTATCTATCTATCTATCTATCTATCTATCTAGATATGTGTGTGTGTGTGTATTGCTAGTTGATGTTCTCTAGTCAGCTGCGAAGCCACACAAAAAGGGCAACTGAAAGGCAGCAGGTGGCCATAGTGATGGAAGCCAAAAGCGAAAGCTGGTGACGCTCCTACCGCCAAAGCAGCTGCCAAATCTGAGACCTGGGGCTCTATGGACGCCAGTCCCATATGTGCAACGCATTCCAAAAATGTCCACCGCACAATTGAGCCATAAATAGAGCTTGTTGGAAGGGCTTGCCTACTTGGGACTTGTCCATGGTGCTGCAGGTCTCAGATTTGGCAGCAGCAATAGGACCTTCACCAATTTGGACGTCTGGCTTCCATTTCTGTAGCCACCAATGGCCTCTTAGTTGGCTTCTGCATGGCTTCCCAGCCTGCCTTATGAACATCAGCTGGATAAACCATAATAGAGGAACGGATGCATGGATGGATAGATTATCCAGACAGACAAGAATGACTAAGTTTGGCTGATGTTCCCCAAAGATCACTCGGCAACAAAGGCGTCCCTGTTTACTCTTCTGTGGGAGACCAGTTTCATTGTGCAGGCCATGGCTTTTCCAAATGACTAATCAATTATTCTTTATTAGCTCCTTTTCCCTTCATTAGTCATTTCTCCGATGCCTTCCATGCTTCATTAGCCCCTTCTCAAGTAAAAGTAGATTTCAAGAGCTACAAAGCACTGGATAATTTATTTTATTGAGCCATTTATTTTCCGGGTACATTTTTAAAGGTCAATTAATCAATCTAAATGGAAGGGTGACGTATAGATTACCAGGGAGCTTCCCTCCTGATGCCTTCCCTTAGGAAGGAGATAGAGAAGCTGTGGACTATGGGTATTGTATTTTTCCTACATCCAAACCACAGCCATAAAATGCAATTAGTTTATTGTTACCATTCCATCTTGGGATGGCAATTTCATAATTAGCGGCAATTAGGTGTGTAATTAAACAGGCCACTGGCTTCTTGGATGAGGCAAAATAGGTTGATGTACATGGTGAGGAAGAGATGGGAAAGCAAGGGAGATGACCTTTAAGAGAATGAGCTCCTCTCAGAAGCTCATTCCGGCAAATTACAGTTGATGGCAAGTTGCCATAGTGGGTGGCTACCTCCAATTCTACTATCTTCAATGCCTCTGTCCCTTGTAGCATTTAGGAATGCAAAGTGAGTGACGTGGTACTACAGCCTTTGGGAATTGTGGAGTCAATGAAGCAGATCGACACGGGAAACATGGGACGCAATAACCCCACATTACTGCATATTCGCGGAGTGGCCTGCGCAAACTGCTGACTGCTCTCCATGTGGCTAGCCAGGTCATTATAGCAAGGGTGAGCATTTGGCTACTCTGCTGCTCCAGTGTTACATTTCAGTGTGCGGTAACATCACTTCTGCCCACCTTGTGTTGAGTGGCAATGTCGTGCCATTGAGTGCGCAAGGCAATATGTAGCCCAGTGCTCATGTGCAATGACATGAACGCATGAAACAGCATGCATAATTGCATGTCTGTGCTCATGCATGCCCATGTGTGCCTCTGCATGGCCATGTTGTGTGCAACTGCACTTCTGCAGCCTTGAAGGAGGTCATTGCACATCGGATGAAAGCATCCCACCACTTCTGTAGGAAAAGCTAAGATGCCCAGCGACAGCTGTGGCAAACGGAGAGCACCCTTCAGTCCTGGAGTTAATTTTATCAACTCAGAACAGCAGAGGAATAGAAAGGAGGGCAAAGCAAAGCAAACCAAAGCTTTGGGGAAATGAAAGGGTGGAGCGATGAGGGAAGGCTTCACATCCTCTGACATGTGTGAAATGCGACTTTGTCACAGGGAGAACTTTCTGTGCCTAATTTGTGCCTCGCACTTTGACACATTTGCCATCTGCCAAAAACAAAAAAAGCCTGTGGTGGAAGACCCTGTTTGATATGTGCGGAGGGATTCTTTCTTTCTTTCTTTCTTTCTTTTGCACGGTGGTGTAGGAGGAATTAAAACACTTGGCAGAAACCTTGGCCAGCCTCCTGTAACACAATTATACTTTCAAGAGACTAAATAAATATTAATAAACTATAAAGAGCGCCGCGTCCGTTCACAAAGGAGCAGCTAACAGATGGTCCGTAGTTAACCGTAACATTATTTTCACTTGGAGAGATTGGGTGATATAACAGCCCAGGAGATCTTAGGACCTTTTTTTTTTTTTTTTTTTTTTTCAAAACACCATTTTTTTTACACCACATTAAAAAAAAAAACCATTTACGAACTCAGTCCCATCTGCCATGCTTAGCTTGAGCTCAGTGATGGAGGAGATGAGTGTGCGGAAATCATATTCCAAAGGTCTCTTGCTTGATTTAAATTTATGGTAGACCTTCAACGTTTTGGTCTAATATGCCCAAGGGACTAGTATGACTTTTAGTGGTACATCATGGCTCTGGCAGTGATGTCTGGAAAGAATTATATCCTCCTCTATCCTCTTTTGTAAATGCTGATGTCAAATATTCTCCACATCTTACAACTGGGTTCATCTGTCCCTATTGTTTTTTCCTGGGTTCTTGTTTTTCCAATCTCAACCAGGTTCCTATTGGTTGAGATCATGGAAAGCTATGGATCATTCTTAAAGAAATGTATGCGCTATAAGATTTGATCGTCCTGAATAACCTGTACTCAGAACAAGATATCACCATCAGAACAGAATATGGAGAAATAGAATGGTTTCCAATGGGGTCAAGGAAGTTTGCACTTTTTTCATCTTGCTTAATTTATACACAGAACATAAGATAGGGAAAAATGGATTGGACTCGGAAGAAAGAGGCATAAAAATTGGTGGAAGGAACACCAACCATTTCATCTACGCAGATGACACCATACTGTTTTCAAGAACTGGCTGAAAAATAGCAGAGACTTGAAACAGGTACTGAAGAAAGTTAATGAAGGACTTGCAAAAGCAGTGTCACGGTTGAATATTAAGGAAACAAAGGCCGTGAGCAAGGCTGTGATAAGGAATTGCAATGGGGTCCTGCTTCTGATTGTCACAGCCTTGGTTTTTGATGGAAGGGGGCTGGAAGTACCATTTTCTTTGTTTCCCCATAGTCAGCTGAAATCTGGGGGAGGAAGGTCTGGCCAGGATATGTTACTTAGGGGCTCTCTAGACCAGTTTTCCTCCGGAGGGATGCCGCAGCAGCCAAACCATGCGGCATCCCTCCAGACCAAAAAGAACCCAGAAAAAATGGGTTCTTTTTGGCGTGTGGGGATGACATCATCAGTGCGCCATTGGCGCACTGTGACGTGTCCATGACAGAAGCACAGCACCGGGAGGTGTGGAGGCAGCGCCGTGCTTATGTCATGCATGTGCGCCCCATATGGATGGCGCCATGTAAAGATGGTGGCGCCCATACGTGCTAGGGTTCTGGAGCATGCGGATGTTACGTGCTCCGGAACCCTAGAATAGGCCCCAGGTCACTGCAAACCAGCAGACTGTACTGGGCCTAAGTCTCACCAACATAACTGAGCAGCAGTCTAGGATTCTGGCGCTATTTTTAGTTTTTGGTGGTTTTTCGGGCTCTGTGGCCATGTTCTAGAAGAGTTTCTTCCTGACGTTTTGCCAGCATCTGTGGCTGGCATCTTCAGAGAAAGATGCCAGTCACAGATGCTCACGAAACGTAAGGAAGAAACTCTTCTGGAACATGGCCACAGAGCCCGAAAAACCCACAAAAAACTATGGATGCTGGCCATGAAAGCCTTTGACTTCACGCTGGTGCTATTTTGTTTGAACATGGAAAACAAGCTGAATGAGGTCCCCCACATTTTGTTCCAATACAGCATGACTCCCCGTATATGTGGGATTGGTACCCAGGGTTTCACTTCCCCACATCTGAAAACATATGTTCTCTCTAGGCACAGAGTTGCGCTGCAGGACCTAGAGATTCCTAGAGAGAACACCTCTCTAGGCATTTTTAGTCCTCCAGCATGATTCTATGGTTTGCGTCCAGCAGAAGTTGACCATAGAGTCGCGCTGGAGAATTAGAAATGCATAGAGAGGAGTACTCTCTAGGAATCTCTAGGTCCTCCGGTGCAACTTGATGGAAGTCATTCATTTCAATAGTGTGGTTTTGTGTTTCCACAATAAGTCCAGGAATGCATTCCCTGTAGATATGAGAATACTGTACAATTTTCACTTACACCTGATTTTAGTCTACAAACTCCTTCTTCTCAGATTCTGTTCTTTGGGAGACGCGGGGCTCAGTTAATTCTCTTCCAAACAAAATTTCATTTCATGGAAGAGCCTTTCTGTCCGGAAAGAGCAGGCTCCAAATGCTGTAAACCAAATAATAAATATTCTTATCCCACTGATCAAGTGGAAAAAAAGGGGTTTTGAAATGGCTTATGCGTAAGCTGTTAAAAAAGAGAAAGGCAATAGCAGCAAGCTTCTAATTGGACCTTTTAGTGAAATATTCAGAAACCAGGGATGAAGCTGGGATGTGCAACTGATCCTGGTTAAAGCAGAGGCATGGGAAAAAGAGGGAAAAGAGAAAAGAAAGGAATCTTAGAAGGCAACGGAGGCCAATAGAGTTTAAGTAGACATTTCAAGGATAGAGATGAATATAAACAACCAGCAGGGAAGCCATTGCCAGATACAAACAAGCTGTTAAGGTGGAGAATTTAAGGATTCCTCCAAATAAATTGTGCAAGGAAGGATAATGAGGGAAAGAAAGCAGCTGTTAACAAGGAGACAAATATTTTCACAGCGAAAGATGGGATTTTCCTGTAAGAAATGCTGAGAAAGCAACCTCTGCAGATGCGCGCACATCTGAAGCTCACATGGCCTCCTCACTTCATCGCCTTTGGGTTCACATGCCCACTTTGGTTGTGACTTTGAAAACTATAGGAGTACAGTCGAACTTCCACATTTGTGGCCTTTACTTCTGTGGATTTGATTCATATATCCTCTCTAGGAATCTCTAGGTCCTCCAGCATGAATCTAGGGCCAACCTTCACCAGAGGCTGAGCTGGAGGACCTAGAGATTCCTAGAGAGAAGGCTTCTCTAGGAGATTGTAGGTCATCTACCACAATCCTATGCTCACCCTTTGGGAGATGTTGACCCTAGAGTTGAGCTGAAGGATCTAGAGATCCTTAGAGAGAGTACTTCCCTAGGCATCTGTAGATCCTTGACCACAATTCTGTGGTCACCTTTTGGCAGACGTTGACCATAGCATTGCACTGGAGGACCTAGAGTTTCCTATAGAGAACACTTTTCTAGGGATTTGAAGATCATGTACCACAATTCTATGGTCACTTTTTGGTGGATGTTGACCATAGAGTTGCAATGGAGGACCTAGAGATTCCTAGAGAGAACATTCTCTAGGCATTTGTAGATCCTGTGCCACAATTCTATGGTCCCCTTTTGGCTGTAGAGTTGCACAGAAGGACCTAGAGATTCCCATTTTCAGTTTTCCCCTTTTCACAGGCTCCTGCATGCCTCACCCCAATAAATGTGGAGGGGGCCACTGTATAATTGGTAATAATTATAATTATAACGATGTTTGGGTTTTGCTTCTGCTTCCGTGGACATAGGCCCCGGCCAGGCTTTGTGCGTTGGAGGTGAACACTCTTGGGCACACGCCTGCTTTAAAAGAGGACACACATAACCTTGACGGAGGGCGGTGGGCTTTGTTTCCTTAGTTTATTGTTTATGAATGAGGCTGCTTTTCCTGGTATTTAGCAAAAAAAGCCCTTCCCTTCCTTCTCCGCTGTCTGTCTTTTCATTAAAGGACTTTGTGATTTATCTCGCAGTCTTGCTCGCGCATAAGCACACACTAATGTCCAGATGGCGCAGAAACTGCTGATGTGATGCTGAGGCACTGCATCTATGCTGAAGCTGATGCGCTTGATTAAGAAGGGACCGACTTCCACTAACTCTTGGGAAATATATGCTGGTGTGAAGAACAAGTGCTAGGCAGACACTACACAAACATCCCAGGGAGACCTATATAGATAGATATATTTATTGGTCCTTCTCTGCCAAGAACATACACTGTAGTAGATGGAGCACATATTTGGGTTAGTTAATCCTGGAGTAGCTCCAAGCCAAGAGACACATGATTCTGGTACTTTTGGTCAAAGGCAGTAAGTAAAGATTAATTGATTGCTGATACATGATTCTAGGACGGTGGAAGAGGTTCTTGGGAGGCTGGATGTCCATCCATCAGGAATGTTTGGATTGTGTCTTCTTATATATTGGAATGGAGTTGGAATGGATGACCTTTGGGGTCCCTTCCAACTTGAGGGACTTTTTCACACGGAGGAATGTATCACCCTCCTGAAAGAAGAAGAAAGGGGGGCAATCCGAAAGTGCAAGGAATTACATAGTAGTTTATCGCACGCACAGACGAACACAGCGTCCATCTGAAAGAGAAAGCAGCGCGAATGAAATCATCACATACGTACCCATTGGCTTCTTGATTTTGAATCAGTGTGTTTGCGCATGCGCAGGGAGCACAGGATCCCACGGCTGACCGTAATCCCGTGGCCAAAATGGAGATGCATTTCATACTAATGCAAATGCAGATTGACTGCGAATTCGTAGTGGAAAAGGGTTTATAAATTCGATATTTCCCCAAATTTGGCTATTCCTGGGATGTCTCACAATTGCCTTTGTATTGCCTTCCATTTGCGTGCAACGTCATTTGAAAACCTTTTGCAAAATTACATGAAATACCTTGGACAACTCCGGATTAACTTTTGGTTAACCTTCCAGTTTTCCCCATGTGACAAAGTCCATAGGATATGATGCAATTATTCTGAATGGAGGGAACCAAGGCTGGGAGAGAATTTCTATTCCCGAAACGCCTCTGTTTATTAAAACTTGCCGCACAAGCTTCAGAAAGAACCTCCATAAAACGCCGATATAAACGTGAAAGCTCAATACAGATTAAACATATGACTTTCTAATTTACAATCTGGACTGAGTCCATTTTTGGGGAGAGATGGTGAGTGAAAAGCAATGCTGTTTTCTCCTGCCTTTGGCTCCGTCTGCCTTTCGACGTCTCACACAGAACTTCAGTTTTATGGTTTGGTGATTCAAGTGTTTATGAGCGAGATTACTTTGCTCAAACTGCAGGCTCCAGATCAATAAATTCTGGAGAAACAATGGCTCTAAAGGGCAGCTTTTTGCACAGAAAGACTCTCTTTCCCTCCCTCCGCACTTCGCTCTGGAATTCCTCTGAATTTGAACAAGGGAAAGAGAAAGAAAATAAATAAAGGATCAATGCGGCTTTCAGGATAAGGGAGCAATTATATATCATTGACGTATGAAGCAAAGCAAAACAGGATGCCGGTTTGCCCAAAATGGCATGTGGGATCTTGCAGCGGGGATCCTCTTGGTGTCTTATGCAAGCGCACAGTTATGGACATTTTTGCATGATGTATAATGTCTGAGACCCAGTGGTTTGAGCATAGACTAGGACTCTGGAGATCAGGGTTTGAATCCACGCTTGGCCATGGAAACCCTCTGGGTGATGGGAATCCACAAACTCTGAGCCCCAGGAAAACCCATGATAGGTTTGCTTTAGGTTTGCCGTAAGTCGGAAACAACTTGAAGGCATACAACAACCACAGCAAAGGGTCACCATAAGTTGGAGTTGACTTGGAAGCACGAGAAGACATGACTTATTCGAAGATATGATAATGTTTGGTAATGTAGAAGGCAGCTGGAAACGAAGAAGACCACATTACAGATGGAGGAACCCCTTCAAAGAAACCATAGCTGCCCTGAGTTTGGAAGACTGACTCAGGTCTCTCATTCGTAGGTCAAAGTCGACTTGATGGCAAATAAGAAGGACACTATGGACAACCAAATATAATCTTATTTGCACTTACACAATTTTTGAAATAGTTCCAACCTAATCTGGATCAACCTTTCGTTTCCAAAGGAAGAGACTTTGATCCTTCAAATGGTGGGACGCTTTTTACATGACGGGTTACTTTTGGCCCCAAAGTTCTCATTGTCATTAGAGAGGCTCCACTATTGCCTCTCCTGCTATATTGATGTTTATTGTTCTGGGCTCCGTTCATTTCCAATTATGATTCATTTTCATCCAATTAAGCAGCACCTAGACTTCGACGTCGTTATCCAGCCCAATACTCTTTAATTAGTTGGTGAAGTATTAAAAGTCAATTTTAATTATTTCCAATGGGGTTTCAATGAAATCTCAATTAGGCCTCGGATCTGTCTGTTCGAACCGATCGCTCTTGATTTGGTTCTCTTTGATGCCGTTTACGTTTGCTAGGTTTGACAACTGTGAATCATTGTCACTGAGTCACTGGATTGCAGTAAGGTTGAGGGATATAAATATGGTATTGTTGTTGTTGTTATTATTATTATTATTATTATTATTACAGAGTGGGGAGAATAGGGGAGGATCAGTTTGGTGCCAGGCACAATTGAAATTATGAGCTACAGAGCCCTGTAAGGCCCAGGTCCAGGATATCTGCCAAGGGCATTTTATACACATTTTGTGCATGAAATAACGTTTGCGTATTCTGAACCATGCTGTAAGTGAACATATCACTGTCTCAGCCAGCCATGGGGACAGTTTTGGATTCCGGACTATTTCAGATTTCAGAATTCTGGATGAGGGAGAATGGCCCTGTCGCACGGGGCTAAAGGAGCGGCTTACCTTCCCCAAATTCAGTGCTAATTCGGGAGGCGGCTGGTTCCTATCACACATAAATCGCCCCCAAATCTCTGGCCAGATCCATCCTGGATGCAGCCTGAGTCATCTAAGACGCTGTGGCAGCTATTTTTTTAGAAGCTGGACTGAATTTTAATTCTATTTTAATGTTCACTTTTTGTATGTTTTTAATGTAATATTCTTTCCATACATATATGCACTTTTGCATCTTATTTCTTTTTTTAAACCCTAAATATCCCCCCAGTTCCCCCCTTTTCCCCCCCGGAGCCATTCCCTCCTTTATTCTGCATCCAAAATCTTAACTCCTCCTTCGGAGGTAATTTCACATCTTCTTTTCTTAGTACATTTTCAATACATTTTCCCCACATTTTGTCAAAATTGTTTCTTTTTCATAATCCTTTTTTTACTTTCAATTTACATGTTAATTTGACATTAATTGCTAACTTCCAAACTTCTTTATACCAATCCTCCAATTTCACATTTATTCTTGTTTTCCAATTTCTTGCTATGATTAATCGTGGAACAGTAAACACACTTGTTACAAGGTTTTTTCTTCTTTCCGTTCTACTTCATTATATATTGATAACAATACTATGTTTGGTTTTCTATCTATCTTTACATTCATAATATTTTCTATCTCTAATATCACTAGTTCCCAAAATGTTTGTACCTATTTCCATTGCCACCACATTATATCTAGATAAGATCCTGCTTCCTGACTTCCTCTCCAACAGTATTTTGAATTATCTTTGTTTATATCATGTAATCTCACTGCTGTCAAATACCATTTCCAAATCAATTCATAATAATTTTCCTTAATTCGCACTGATAATTTTTTCAAATGTCTTTGTTCCCAAATCTTATTCCATTCATTATCACAAATTTTGCATCTTAATTCATCTTCCCATATTTCTTTTAAAATAATTTGGTTTAATTTTTTCCTCTTATTCTCCATTAATATTTTATAAATTTTACTAGTTCTACCTTTCATATTTTCATTTTCCTCCTTTTCTTTTCCTTTCTGGATTATTTGTTCAAATTGTGTATATTTTCCTTTTTCTATATTTTTTCTTCCAATTTTTAGACCATTCTTCTATTTGCATAAAATTTAACCAGGATATATTTATTCCCCTAAGTTTTTCTTTTATATTTTCTTTTCCTATTTTTAATTCCATCCAATTTTCTATTTTATCCATTGCGTCTGATTCTCTGGAGCAGCAGAAAACAAGCTTGCTCCATCCCCAACATGGCATCCCTTCAAATATATAAACAGGGCTCTCATGTCTCCAAGGGCAAGACTCCAACAGGGAGGTGGTCCTTGCATTTCGTTCAAAAAGGACCCACTGTCTTTGATGAAGTCCATCATGGATGCGGCGGCCAGTTCTCCCGATGGGAAAGAAGCCCTGGCTATGCTTCTTTGCATCCGATGATCCATATTTACATAAGTAACATTCATAGTGCTGTATTCAAATTTGCAGCTAATGACTTGCTCTAATGAAGACCAATGAGGGAAATAAATAGAAGCTGGCAGATGGACACAGAGGGAACAAAAAGCTGATAGAAGCGGAGGAAATATTTGCGATACGCTCAGATTTTCTGCTCCTTGCATCGCACAGCGCCTTTGGGTTCTTTGCAACCTCATAGTGCAGCCTTGCTAAACCTGGTTGCCCTTGAGACCTGTTGGACTGTATCTCCCAATCGAAGGTGGTTACTGTTGGGAATTATAGCTCAACGCATCTGGAAGGTGTTGGTTGGATGGAGACTGTTGGCTTTCTTAGGAGATCAGAAACTTGCTACAGATCCGTGGAGGAATGTTGGGTATGTTCTGGAATACGCTCTTTGTTTTTGCAGAACTTAGTGGTGTGGAAAAGAGATGAAGTATCAATAGGTTAAAAGGAGAGATGGTTGTATTCTTGAAAATAATCCAGTGTGTTTCAGCTTGGAGGTATTTTATGGCCTTCTTCAGGGCCATGGAAAGTAAAAGGGTCAACTCATGACTAACAATGGCTTGAATCCTGTTGGGGACTTATGTCTGTGCAAAGTAAAGTTGTGCAATTGTGTAACATCTGTATCAACTAAGGGTCTGCTGCTATGTTGCTACGTAGCAGAGTCAGTAAAGTGCTCTATACACATTGGCACAATGTCATAGAATCATAGAGTTGGAAGAGACCACAAGGGCCATCCAGTCCAACCCCCTGCCATGCAGGAAATCCAAATCAAAGCATCCCCGACAGATGGCAATGTGCCTCAGTACTTATGCTCACCATATTAGTCTTGGTGCGCATCACGTTGGTCCGAATTGCATTGGGTCCCAATGCGCATCGGGTACTTTTCGCCCATTACACTTCTTTGTAATTCAATAAAGAGGTTTTGAAGCCAGAGTACCAGAGTCAAGAAAGAGATCTTAAGGGGGAAAAGGTTTAAGGGTTGGAAATGTGGGACCAGCAGGGAGAGGAATACCATCACAGTAACACACAACAATTTTGCATGAACAATTTACCATACTTAGGCTTCATCTGTACTGCAGAAATATTGCATTATGACGTCTCTTTAACTGCCGTGGCTCAATGTTATAGGACTGATAGTTTGGTGAGATATTTAGCTTGCTTTACCAGAGAAATATTCCCCCCCCCCCCAAATCCCAGAATTCCTTAGCACTGAGCCACAGCAGTTAAACTGGTGTCAAACCGCACTATTTCTGCAATGCAGATGCAGCCTAGGAAGCCTTTGTCTCTAGGAGATGGAGCTGCACTTGATGGATTCTTGTGTAACTGTTTTGTGTTGGAATCTGTCTCCTTTATGTACATTTGTGCACATCTGTGTCTCTATTAACCAAACCCCCACTTCCAGCTTGATGGGACTGAAAGCAGTTCGAGCGACGGATGATCCTTGGCAATATTGTTCCCAATGAGGTTTCCGATTCCCAGCTTTGGTTGCTCTCGCTGAGTCTCCGGCTGGTGATTTATGGCTTTGATTATTATAGCCACCCGGGTATCTTTCCTGTTATTAATGCCATTGCCATCCTCGCAACCCAAGTCTGCCTGGAAAGTGATGGATTGATCTATCAGCCATTTGGCAAGATCCATGGGAGGAGGAGGGATGGGGAGGAGGGACAGCATTGTGAGGCTTGTGTACACGTGTTTGTGTGTGAGAGAGATTTGTTGCATGCAGAAACAACAGACGTGACTCAGCTTTTGATTTTCCATCCCCGAGGCAATTCCCAATGCCTTTTAGAAATGGTCTAAAACCATTTTATGGAGCAGTGATGTCCATAGTTCATATCTGAACAGTCCGAGATGAAATTTTCATTCATTCCTAAATGTTGTGTATAAGGTGTCCAGGATCCACTTGCAGGCTGAGAGATGTTCAATGTACTGTTGCAAAGGATTTTATTTATTTATTAACTAAAAATTTATTATTATTATTATTATTATTATTATTATTATTATTATTAAATAAATAAAATCCTTTGCAAACAGCACACTGAATATTTCTCAGCTTGCAAGTGGATCTTGGACACCATATATATATATATATATATATATATGAGAGTGAGCAAGAGAGAGAGAGAGAGATTCAGGGACAGTGTCGGGAGAAAAGACATGTATGCATAGCATGCACAATGAACATGCATATATAAGGAAAGAAGCACCCAAATCCAAGCTTTAGGCCAGTGATTCCCAAACGTTGGTCCTCCAGTGTTTTGGACTCCAACTCCCAGAAGCCTTAGCCAGCTTGGCCAGTGGCCAAGAGTGCTGGGAGCTGAAGCCGAAAACTTTTGGAGGAACAAAGTTTGGGAACCACTGTTTTAGACCATCCCAAATCATGTGCCCAAATCTCCAGTGGGTTCTCCTCTTTGGATCTTATGGGTTAGTCTGAACTAGAGTAGACCCATTCAGTTATTAATGGTTACCCAACAATTGATTCAATGACTTTAGTCAGCACTCACCAGCAGGCATTAGACCTGAGTTTGCGCATGTGTGTGTCTGTGTGTTTGTGTATATTTGGAGGTGCACAATGGGTGTCTCTTGGCCGTAGGTTCTGGATTTGGGTCTGCAGTGTCTAAAATTACAAGCACCGACTCTAGAAAAATCAACATTTGGGGTCGGAGGGGGATGCGACCCCCTCCAAACAGATGCATTTTTCTTCAGTTAATATAACTAAATATCATTCCCTGCCACCCGCTTTGCTTCTCAATTGGAAACAGTGGGAGGGCTGGACGGGGCAATGGAAATCTATTATGTAATTCAATCCATCTCCACCCAGGCGCCTTTCTCCTCCAATCAAACTTGGCTCCATTCAGGAGGTTCTCGCCCGGGTGGCTGCCGGCACCTGCCTTTTGATTTAATGCCTGACATTTCTTCCCCAGTCCCTGCCCCGTGTGCCGCCTGGACGCCTGTGCCAAGCCCTGGCAGAGATGGATGGCATTTGCCGTCGGAAGCAGAGTGGTGTGTGTTTATTAGCAATGGGCCCGCACATCTCTATACTGTCAGCCCTCCGTATCCACGGTCTCTGCATTTCCCATCAAAGTTCCAAAAAGCAGAACTTGATTTTTGCCATTTTATATAAGGGGCACTCTCAGTTCTTTGTGGGTTTATGGGGTCTATGTGGCCTTGTCTTGGAAGAGTTTATTCCTGACGTTTCGTTGGCATCTGTGGCTGGCATCATCAGATGTACACATTTCTCTGAAGATGCCAGCCATGGATGCTGGTGAAACGTCAGGAATAAGGCCTTCCAGAACAAGGCCACATTGCCTGATAAACCCACAAAAAACTATGGATGCCGGCCATGAAAGCCTTCGACTTCTCATAAGGGACACACTTTTATTATGCAATTGTATTCAATAAGACTTGAGTATCTATGGATTTTGTTATCCACAAGGGGTCCTTGAACCAAAACCCAGCAGATACCCAGGGCCCACTGTATATTCCAAAAAGTAAACCTTGATTTTGCCATTTTATTTATGGGACACTATTTTATTGTGCCATTGCATTTAATGGGACTTGAGCATCCACCAATTTTGATATCCTTGAACCAAACCCTAGCGGATACCAAAGGCCCTGCTATATAAAGTCCTGATACATGAGCACCCTCCCTTCCCCACCTCAACATACAGTCCTTGTTTTAATTGCCCCTTCATTTGGTAACGTGATGAGATCCATGCCATTCTTTCCCTATGCATTACATGACTGATTACTGGATTTATACATTGCTTTTCTCCTGGAAAACCTTAACTCTCGGAGCTGAATCAGCTCTTCCTCAGGTTGCAGTCCATCCTTCGGCATGTGTCTCCAGCAGAGCAAACCCCCTTCTATAATGTGGTTGTTTTGTATTGATCCTGCCCTGCCACCATTCTGATAAGCTAAAGTGCTTTTCTTATGGCTCGTTCCTGGAAAAAAGGTGGTTAAAATAAAATATAGTTAGTATTTTGAGCCCAGAGCCAGAGAGGGGCAGTGGTTGAGCATTGGGCAATGACTCTGAAGACCTGGGTTTGAATCTCAACTCTGCCATGGAAACCTATGGGGTGACCATAGCCAAAGTCGCACACTCTCAGCCTCAGAGGATTGCGATGGTGAGCTCCCTCTGATGACAGTTGCCAAGAAAACCCCATGATAGGGTAGCCTTAGGTTCACAATAAATCAGAAATGACTGGAAGGCATGCAACGATAACAGCTTAGGAAAAAGACAACGCATAAGCAGGTCCTGCAAGTCTGTCTAGATGTAGATTAAATGCTGTGCAGACTCCGGTTAAGGCAGTGTTGCCAAATACCCCAAAAGCCCATGACTGGGCTGGATATTGCTATGGTTTTTCTGTCCCATTTCTCGCTGCCTGTCGCAAGGGGAAGTCAATGACAGAAGAGCGTCTGGACGTCATGCTCCAAAACAGTGGCTCTAAAGGGCAGGGACTGCGCCACTGAGAACGAGTTCCCTGGTAATGAAGACAAATCTTTGCAAGATGGTTCCGCCGGAGCATTTTTATTTTTGGGGAAATGTTCTTGTTATGCACACCCAAAACCTAGTTGCAAGCAAAGAGGTGCTCATGAAAGTGGGTGGCTAAATCTCATGGAGTCTAAGTCCTGATATTTGCCTAAATGCCTCTGACGTCATTTTTTGTTGATGAGCAAAGAGGCAGAGATCCGAGCCCCCGAAAAATCCCCTTTTAGGATGGGCTGAAAACAACCACCACCAAAGATAAAGCAATTTGGTGCGAAGCCTCCTCTTCGACTCATTACAAAAATCCCCATTATCTGCCTTTATCTCCGAGCCAGAAGTGTTATTTCAATTTAACAGTGGATGAGAAATGCAAAGGAAATGTAATCATGGGGCCATAGATGTACTATTTAATGTCAGGATGACAGATGCTTCAATTAGGAAGACAGGCTCCTCTCTCTCCCCCCAAAATAGATAAAGATGAAATTTTTATAAGGTTGTACTGTTGGGTGTTTATGGTACAGCACTGTCTTACAAGCTTTCATTACAATATACATTTGGGAAAGGGGAAGAAGCAAAGGAAAGGACAGCTTGTGTTTGGAAGGAGAGACCTCATGGGTTTCCCAGAATTTGTGTCCACTCATAAAAACAGTTCATCCAAAGGGTCACTTTCTCTGCATCTTATTTTCCTTGGCCTTCGGAAACAGAAAAGGATGGATGGTGGGATGGGAATGTGGCGCATATTTTCTGGCAGTGGAGGATCAAACTGGATCATGTTTCTGGGAGGATCCCTACTGATCCCAGTTCTTTATGATCCTTTGGATCCAGTTTGCTCTGAGACAGAAGAGTCAGCTCTCCTTAATTCTTCCTTAATGAAGAGAACATCTGACATTTATGTCCAAATGCATCGGAGGAAATAGACTTTAGTCTGCAAATACTCATGTTGCCAAGTTCTTTCTTTCGGTTAGTCTCAAAGGTGCTACACGATTTCTCTGCAGCCGACATTTGTGTGAGAACTGGCTTGGACACAAGGAGGTTCTTTCAGTTTATTTGCATCCATTTTATTATGGAAACACTGCACGCAAACACATATAAATATACCAGGTGAAGTACCCTGCTTCTCAACTCATTAGCGATTCCCTACATGGAGCATCCTTTCTCTCTGCTGTTTGTCATATATCCTTCCTTCCTTCCTTCCTTCCTTTGAAGTTCCCCAGAGGCCTTCTAGTAAACAACAACAACAACAACAACAACAACAACTGAATATGTCAAAATTGACTACAGCTTCCCCTTCAATGCTTAGGGAAAGCTTGCCACCTAGTGACTGAAGATGGTACTGATAGTGACAGAGAGATTTTAATTAAAGTGATCTAATCAATGTAATAGCAAATTAGCTGTGAGGTGCTCACCCCTTGGGTTCACCTGGGGGTTTCTTGGTAAGATTTCTTCAGAGGAGGTTTGCCATTGCCTTCCCTGGGGCTGAGAGGCCTCTGAGGCCTCTAAGGGAATGGCTTCTGCGAACTTGTATGCAAAACCAGCAGACAACCCACAACGCCGCTCCTGCTCCACCAAGATGCTTAAGACTCCTTCAACCCGTCTCAGTGTACAGAAGCCAGCTGTGTTCCTAATCGCTTCCGAAAAGGGACTTTAATCCAGCCGGTTCTGTTATTAAACAGGCCGGGGGAGCAGAGGTCATGGAGGATTTGATGGCGGATACTGTCCTCCATTGCACAACCGGGCCCAGAGCTCACTCCAAAGGCTTCCTTGCTGTTGTGAATTTCCAAAGGCTGACCCTTAATCCAGGTGCCGCACCAATTCCATGGCATCAGTTTTGTCTGGGGACTTTTTGACATCATGGCTTGTTGTCTCTGACATGGGATCCATGTGACGGCGCCTTGCTTCTCTTCCTTGCAATGCGAGTGACCTCCTTTCCATCTTTTGCAAACTTATGACTAATCTCATCTGTTAATGACTTGTCCTTTCCTTTCCTTTCTTCTCTCTCTCTCTCTCTCTCTTTTTGTAAAAAAGGCAAGATTATCTGCCTAGGCAGATTATCAAAGCGTCCTCAGACGATATGATTGCATCCCCCTCCTCCTTTATCCCTCCCCTTGCCATCTCTAGAGAAATAAATAAAGGGGGAAGGAAAAATCCATTCTTGAAAACCCGATCTCTCTCTCCGCATCCCGGCAAACAACAGTCCCTGTCCCCTTGGGGCCAGATTTTAATATCTTGTTTATCTTGGAGTCTGGAGCCATGAGCTCCGTTGCTTTGGATTGCTAAACTGTTGCGTAAATCAGGATCACAGCCACTTCTGACCTTCAAAGAACACTTCTCCCCACCATCCTAAATTAAAAAACACAGTCCTCTCACACCCGAAATGCTTCATTTTAAACACGAGCGAGGATACCCCTTTTAGTATGGTTGGTCTTCATCCTGGAGAGATCTATTCAGAGGTAGCCATGCTGGAGATGCAGCAAAATAGAATAGCATCCAAAATCCACAAAACAGGGAGACCTTGAGAACCCAAATCCACAAAATACCTGAAGCAAGCTTTTGAAGCTCCAATGGTAAAGCTGTTAAGAACGATAAAGGAGGGGGAAAATTATAAAACTACTATGTTAGATATAGGCTTGCATTCCCCCCCCCCCAAGTTGTTGTTGGTGCTTTTTTGGTGGGGAGAGATCTATGCAAAGTATCTTCCTCCTTCTGTCCATTTGTTACTGGGAAGAAATCCTTCCAAAGTCCAGGAGATAAAATTTGAATTTTGTTAGCAATGCAAAAAGGTACTTCTTCTGAGACCCAAGATGTCTCCATCCTTTGTACTTTTGCATTCTGGAGAGATGTGACAAATAGGTTATATCCTGGGCCTGGAGTTGGACTATGAGTCTAGAGACCTGGGTTTGATTCCTGGCTCGGCCATAAAACCTAATGGGCAACCTTGAGCAAGTCACACTCTCTCAGCCTCAGATGATAGCAATGGCAATTCCCTTCTCAAGAAACGTGCCAAGGAAACCCCATGATTAGGTTTGCCTTAGAGTTGCCATACATTTGAAACTATTTGAAGGCACACAACATCCACCATCTTTTTAAAAAGCATTTTTAAGTGTGTTGTCATTGTTTGAGATTTAGCTCCTTCCTGAGCATCTCTGCAGATGTTAATTTTTTGTGGGGGTGGTTGGCGGGGGACGGATGTGCCTTAAATGCACCGCACATGCATAGAAATCCCGGCCCATGAACAGTAAGGCATCACGCCGTGCACAGCTTGGGCGCTGCAGCTGCGGAGGTTCGTTTTCCGCTGCTAATTGCACATTATTACATTTCCCAGGTATATTTTTAATCAAAAGAACAAACAGCTCCTTGGCTTTGAAACTGTCATGGAAGACTCAACAGATCCCACAGATAGATCTGAGCCTTTGCTGAGACCCACAGAGAGAGGCTGAAGAAAAACAATGATCCTTGGCATGAGATTTGGGATATTTCGATGCCGAAACAAGGGATGGAGGCACAAGATACATGCATTAATGCGCCGCAGAAATGAAGCCAAGAAGGAGCTGACTCAATGGTGGGAATCATGCCTCATCCCAGATGTTGCATGTCCCAGCATCTCTTACCATTGGACCTGCTGGCTAGGACAGCTGGGAATTGCAGTCCAACAGCATCTGGAGGGGTACATGACTCTTGTGTGTGTGTGTGTGTTGTGTGCCTTCATTTCTGACTTATGGTGACCCTTACTGAGAGTGTGTAAATTGCCCAAGGCCATCCAATGGGTTTCATGGCCAAATTGGGACTCGAACCCAGAGTCGGAGCCCAACACTCCAACTATGCTGGTTCCATGTCTTCGTGCCAATTGTTTCCAAGACAAAAGAGCTTTTGCTCCCAGCTGTTCTTTGTCCTGAGATGACAAAGCAAGCTTTTGAGTGCAATGTTTGAGGTTGGGGTTCTTGCAAGCTATCATGCACTACTGCGGGCGATAACCTTTCAGAGTAGACTGCGGAGTAGAGAGAGAAACAGATGTAGAGAGAGAAAGTTTCGACTTGGATGGCCTTCTAAACTGTGCCCCGACGGATATGTGTGCCAAGCTCTTTGTAAAAAATGCCAAGGGTCAGGCTTGATGTGTATGTGTCAGTCTTTCCGAATCCATCTGGGCATAGCTTCATGTACAATAAAAGTAGGGCAAGGAACAATTGGCGTTTAAAAACGTACGGCTCTGTTTAATCTGGAATTATGCATGCTTGAATAAATTATGCATAGGATTTCTTTTTAGGAAAAAAATTTTTAACGAAAGAAACGGCATTAGAGGTGCTGTAAACATTTGCTGATGTTTCTGAGTTGTTCCGATGAGTGGCACAGTATTGTAACTCTGCTTCTGTGCCTGGAGGAGAAATGTGGAAAATCTCTCATTCATGATCATTTGGGGTTTCTATGAATGATGATGATGATGATTGATGATGATGATGATGATGATAAAATTTATTTTTATCCCGCTTCCCCGATACGATCGAGGTGGCTTACAATAGTAGTTAAATCCATATGCTTCCTATATTTCTTTCCCATCCTCGTTTCATGTGAAGTCGTGAGACTTTGGCCTCTCTTAGAGAAAGAAACAATGCTGCCCTCCATGCGCACTTCATCTGATTCGCCATCTGCATGGATTAGAAGCTGGATGTGATCCACGTTGTGGTATTAATCCATCCTTGGCCATTACATCAATGCATTTATTAACTGCGTCTCAACTGGAGGGAAACACCTGCGGCGGTTTGCGGTGAATGGCGCTTGTGAGAAAGAGAGAGCCAGATTCCTAAGAATTCGGTAAAACCAGATCAAGTCTCCTTCCCTCGCCGGTTTGCATTTAATATTCCTGAGCAACAACGAGGCGCTTGTCTGTCTGTGCACAACCTTGTTAGTCTCCATTTCCATATGGCCCTCGGCTCCGCTTTACCATACAGATCCGATTACTCCAAACCAGCTCATTTCTTCCCTGGAAGCTTGACAGATATAAAGGAACGCCAGAAGAGATTTCTTCACTCCCCTCCCCAAACCCTATCTATTACCCCCCTGGATATCTTTGGCAAACATTTATGTCCACTGATTTCCATAGAGGGCAGGCTTGCATTAGGAGATTTCAGGATGCGGAGGCCTTTATCCAGAATGCTTGCAAAAACGGATGGAAATCACAATCTTAGGGTTAGCGGTGGAGTTGCAGAGACAGGATTTGCAGACTATACTGTGGCTATATAACTAAGTCACTTTCTGATGGTGGGCTAATAAGGACCGCTGCACTCTTTTGGCCATGCAATGTTAACAGTAACTTTTAGTTACCTTTATCGCAGTGGTTCCCTACCTTTGGTGCTCCATTTGTATTGGACTTTAGATCCCAGAAGCCCCAGCTAACTTGACCAGCAGCCAGGAATTATGGGAGCTGAAGTCCAAAACATCTGGAGGACCAAAGGTTGGGAACCACAGCTTTATAGTTTCAGGATGTGGCCTTCTCTAATCGGAGATGGCTAATCGCTCTTAGTCCAAGTGTGGCCTTGTGTTGTGTTGTGTTGTGGGTGTTGCGGCGACAACAAGGCGGTGAGGTAGAAAATGTGTTTTGTATCAAGACTTCAAATAATAATAATAATTAATTAATTTGTTTCTTTATATTACCGCTATTCCAAAGATCATAGCGGTGAACAGCAAGTAAGCTAATTAGCAAGTAAGCTAATTTGTCCCCAACAGTCTGGGTACTCATTTTAGCGACCTCAGAAGGATGCAAGCCTGAGTCGAGCTTGGGTCCTTTTTCTGGTCTTAGTCCAAGTGTGCATTAGTCCAAGTGTGCTTGAGTTTATTTTATAAGTGTAACTAGTGGTAACTCCTTTACTTACGATTGAGAAATGAAGGTGCAAAGAATTACCGTAGATACTCGACTATACATTGACCTCATGTATAAGTTGAGGGCAGGTTTTGGAGCAACAATGATGGAGTTTGATCTGACCCATGGATAAGTCGAGGGTAAAATTTAGGGCCATGTAACAAAGAATGTAAAGGATGAAGTAAAGCAAAATAATGCCACAGAACTTTACACAACTCCAGGAGGCATAACAGTTTGCGCTCATATTAAAAGCTGGATCGATGAGAGAATAGAGGGAAGCCAGGGTTTCCAGGACAGCTTTTTCTCTTGCTTTTCACCAGAGGATGCTTCCTTTTCATATTAAAGTACAATACTTAAGTTGACCCATGGATAAGTCGACTCAGGTTTTTGGGGTCACTATTTTGACTAAGATTTCTAGACTTCTACATCAGTATTTACAGTACTTTTAAAAACTGTGCTCTTTACACGAAACTGTGAAGATAAATGGATTTAATTGCAAAATGCACATTGTTTAAAAGCATTTTAAAAACCTCTTAAATTCTTTAATATGCATTTCGTCTCTTTCAGTGATTTTTGTTTTAAACTTTAAGGTTTTTCTCTCTCAAACTGCTTAATGGTTATGCTCTGTTTGCCACACTGAGATCCGAAGATATAGAGCATGAACATTTTTAATGATGATCCATTGGTAACAGTATACAAACAACTTTGGTCAGTGCGACGGTAGCAAACCGTTCTTTGCACTGAAATAGTAGGTAATTAATATTTAAAAACAACTTACATGTGCTCTTTTTCCTTTTGTGCATCAAGTTAGTTCACAAATAGGCCGGGATGCTGCACTTTGGCACCTTCTGGGCCGTGGTTTGCAAAAGCAGAGCTCAATTTACTGAGTATAAAAACAAAACAAGACAAAAAAAAAAAAACCCCATGCCTTTCAGCAGCCACAACATGATTCTCCCATTAGGAAGGGAGAAAGAGTGGCTTGTGGTGCTCTCAAGATTGACTCTTAATAATCTCCATCAGACACCGGAAGGTTGTGCAATGGGCATATACAAACCCTTGGAATAGCCTTCAGGTTTAAAATGTGTCTGTGTATGTAGAGTTGTGTGTCTTGGGGCTAGTCCACATGTGAGTGAATTATGTGAATTCCTGCAGGTTTGCACACGTTTGCATTGACCTTAATGGTCTTCACTTTCCTGGGCAAATTCACATCTGTTTGTCTTCCCTCTGCCAAAAATGCACAGCCATGCGAATGCCCACAAAACCAGTAAAACCAATGGACCCATGCATAAGGTCAGTATAAGTTGAGGCAAACTTGATGGAAAATAATTAAAAGAATGTAGTCATACTCACCTCATTTGAACACCTAACCTCTGTGCATCATAGGGTATGTATAGTAGCAAAAGGACATGGTTTGCAATGCAGATCATGTGGCTGGACCCAAGACATGTTGAGGTCTGTGCTAACCTCTGTGCATGTAGTAGATACACATGGTTTGCAATGAAGATCATGTGGCTAGACCCAAGACATCTTGAGATCTATGATAACTTCTGTGCATGATAGGGCACAATTGTATAGAAGCAGAGGGACATGGCTTGCAATGAAGATCATGTAGCTGACCCAAGACATGTTGAGATCTATGCTGACCTCTGTGAATGATAGGGCACAATTGTATAGAAGCAGAGGGACATGGTTTGCAACGCAGATCCTGTGGCTGGATTCAATGCATATTGAGATCTATGCTAACGTCTGTGCATGTAGCAGATGTACATGGTTTGCAATGAAGATCATGAGGCTGGACCCAAGACATGTTGAGATCTGTGCTCAGTAGCTTGCATAGAATTGTGTCTTCCAAGTCAGCAGGCCGTGAACATCAGTAAGGCAGGACCTCTACGCGGTGCCTACACTGGTCTATTGAACATTGATAGGACATCAATACATGCTCTAACAATGCCGTTTAGCACTTCAGAGCGGAGTAATGTCGAGGAAATTAGCTCTCTCAAGTGGGTGTCTACTTGGGGGATTTCCCGCATTATTGACAAGCTTAAGCAATGCACGCTTCCTTTCAACTCGGAGAGATCAGAAAGCAGCTGTGGATGGACAAGAATACTTTCCGTGGCATTATAGACTTTAGATGAAATATTAGCTCCAGTGGTCCTGTCGCTCCTCAAGGCAGGAATAAGAAAATGGAGATCAATAAGAGACGCCGGGATAAAAACCGAGCATGGTCTTGCTGCGGGGAGAGGAGCATCCCCATCAAAGATTTTTATCTCTCTGACAAATTGAGAGCGCAATCAATTCTTTGCCGCTTCGAAGTCAGTCGACTTGCGGAGATTGTCCTTCTTTCCCTCTTGAGTTCTGCGCAGCATTTGTGGAATACCAATGAATTTGGGAAAAACATGGGACATAGAAGCAGATGGCTCTGAATGAAGAGGGAAAGTCTCTGCATTAGTCTGAGATGAGAGGAACGTTGCTTTTTGTACAAATCGAGCTTTTCCCACCAACTCAATCTGCATCCTTTCACTATGGGACAGGAGTGGGGAAAGTCTGCTCCGGGCCATTTCTGGGGAACTTACGGCACCCCCAATCTTTTTCTTCTTCCATTCTTAACATACAAAATTGTTTAAACTTTAACTTGACGGAAAGAGCCATCAGAGTTTATCACACGAAGGAGATCAAGAGTTTATCCCATGAATATCCTGGAGTTTATCATATGAATATCACACAGTTATGCAAACCGATTTCACACGCCGCCACACAAAAGCCGCCATTAAAGCGGTCACAAAGAAGCATTAACCCACACCTTTTTAAATTTCGGGATGTTTACTTGGAAGCAAGTCTTGAGTTGAAGAAAATGACCTGAATAGGAGGACATAAGACCTCAGCTTTATTGGAAACAGCTTGAAGGCACATGACAACAAATCTATTTGGGTTTAGTGGGGATTAACAATAGGGTTTGGTGGCATAGTAATTCAAGCATTGGACTATGACTCTAGAGACTAGGGTTTGATTCCCAGTTTGGCCATGAAACCCATTGGGTGAATTTGGGCAAGTTGCACCCTCTCAGCCTCAGGGGAAGGCAATGCCAAAACTCCTCTGAAGAAATCTTGCCTAGGAAACCCCCAAAAGATGATAGGGTAGCCATAAACTGGAAATTACTTCAAGGCACACAACTACAACAAGTGTAGGCACCAGCTCAGCGACAAAGAAAACACCCGCTGCCCTTGGCTCACTGCATAAACCCACAAATCTTGATGCAATCTTCTATGTATGACTCCGAGCGGAGAGAGATATTTGGCTTTTCATCTCCCATTCTGAACAATGCATCCAATCATTTCAGATGGAGAAGGAAAAACACGCTGTTTGTACCATTTTAAGATCCCCCTTAAGATTGTAAGAAGAATAAATGGCGCAGTTGACCTTGGATCACCAATGCGCACTCACTGTGAAACGCATAGGCATGTTTCGTTCACACCCTCCTTAAACTATAGGGTTTTGTGCTTATGCAAAGAGCACAGCGTGTGGGCAGGAACGCATGGAAGCACATAAAACCACCGACAGCCTCGGCCGAGACCCGGACTTTTAATTCTTCCCATCCACCATCCTGAATTCAAATGATGCTCATTAGGCAAAATGCAGTGGAGTCGAGCCGGGGAAGAAAAAGGGCCACGGATAAAACCTGACACTGCTGGCGGCAAAGCTTGACAGACTGAGCTCCTTCTCGTTTGTGAGAAGAGAAGGACGGATGCAAATCCAATTTGATGGGCGTCGTAAGTGAATGACAGTCTCGCTTTGGGCTTTCAATCTGTCAGGAGTCTACAGGTGCCAAGGCTCAGTGTCGTTTCTGATGAGTATTCTGAAAAGGTGACATGCTTCTCCACTTTTCTCAACTTTGCTTCGCTTCCCTTCCAACAAACCTTGGATTGCATTTAGTTTAATTGCACAGCTAAGTACTTCTGTCCAGGGGTTATTGAATGTGGTTTCTGTTAACACTCATCCCACTCATTCCCATTCTACCCAGTCCAGAGCTATTCCAATGGATAGCTGATACCCAGCATTTTGTCCAGGCCAGGTTTCCAGCAAAGCAAATGTAATTATAATATGGCGCCAATATTCTACCAGTTTTCAGTCTGCCCAGAGCAGGGCTACTCCAAGGCATAGCCGATACTCAGCTCCTGGTCCATGCCAAGTTTCCAAAAAAAAATGAAAGCCAATGCAACCATAGTATGGCACAAATATCTTACTGGTCCCCAGTCTTCCCAGACCAGGGCTAGTCCATCGCAAACTTTTTGTCCACACCAAGTTTCCAAAAACACACACGGCAGCAGGGATGCCTTTGCTTGGCTGGTCCCATCCCTGGTTCTGTCCTCCTTTCGCCATCTCTGGTTCTGTCGACTATGAAGAGCATACACTTGTAACTCTTGTAATGCCACATAAGCGTTACTGGAACACTCGAGTTTAGACACATGGAGTGTCTGTGGTGGCAGCAGTTATTCAAGTGCTGTCCAGCGCCCAGGAACTATGAAGGCACCCAACGTAAGGACCTCTTTCTATCCCACTGCAATGGCATCAAATGTGGGGATGATCCCCACATTTGATACCATTGCAGTGGGATAGAAGGAGGTCCTTATGTTGGGTGGCGATGAGATACATGGACCCCTCCCCAACAGCCCAATGGTAGGCCTGGTCCATCCAAATACCAAGACTCTGCCATCTGAAAGTATCCTCAAAAGCTCCCAACCATTTTTATTTCACTCAGGGTGGCTAGTTGTAGCATTGCCATAGGGAATCTATTCCAGATTGAGCTGAGGAGGGTTCAGGTTTGGACGCCTGCTGCAATGTGTGAAATGTCTTCTGCTTTGAGGGATGTTCTCTGAGCAAAATGTTCTGGAAAGACACTCGGCGTCAGACAGAGTTCTCAGCTGCGAGAGCAATGCTGCTGTTGCTGGAAACGTCTTCCTTCTCCCTTTCAACAAATGCATCCTCCTGATAGTCTGTCAATAAACCTGGGCCTGCTGTTTATGTTCTTTCGCCCGGCCTGCTTTTGTCGGTTTCTACCTGTCAGGCATCCAGAGGCGGCACCCGCTGCCAGCCAAAAGGCGGCTGCCAATCTCCCGGGGAGTGTGAATAAGAAGTCATGTATCCCCCCATATATTTTGTGGCTCCGGCGTTTTGCCCATTAATTTCTAAAATTCCTGACAGTTTAAGAACGGCTGTGAATTACAGCCCAATAAAAGCCCAGGCCCAACTGCAACGGCATGAAAGCCAGCGGGGAGGCAATGTGCCAAGGCAAGCTGGAGAGCACAGAGGTTGCCAGGAGAGCCTTTTCCTCTACTTCCTCGTTTTCTTCCTCCTCTCTTCCTTCTCCTTCTCCTCTCCTTTCCATCTCCTCCTCTTCTTCCTTTTCTTCTTCTTCCTCCTTCACTCCTTTTCACCACCTCCTTTCCCTTCCCTTCCCTTCTTCCTCCTCTCTTCCTTCTCCTTTCTACTACCACCTGTTTTCCTTTTTCTCTTCTCCACTCCTCTTTTCCACCTTCCTCTATAAACCTCCCTCTCTTCTTCCCTCCTCCTTTCCTCTTCCTCATTCTCCATTCCTCCTTTCCACTACATCCTCCTCCATCCTTTCTCCCTTCCCCTTTTCTCTCCTCTTCCTCCTCCTCTTCCTCCTCTCTTCTTCCTCCTTGAGACCAGTCCAGCCACATCTTCTTCTTTGGAATTGCCTCTCTCTTTCTCTTCAGGGACTTAAAAGCTGTCATGATGGAGATTGGACACGAAGCTGTCCAGACTGTGTGTTATCCCCCTAATGTTGACTGTGTATGATTTAAGTATATTAAAAAATAAAGGCATAAGCAGAAGTGAGCCTGGGTCCAGACCATTCAAAGCAATGCTTCCAAAGTGCCTTGCAAAGGGAATATATAGATATGTGCAAACTTCATTTGATGAAATAGCTGTGAACACAGAGGGGGAAGGAGAATTATAGCTAATTCGAATACAAATCCGCAAAAAGAGAGAGGATGTTTCCCCCCTTTTTAAATGAAATCATGGTTTATGCACTACCAATTACACAAATGCGTGTCCGTTGGGAGAGGCAAATCAAGTAATCGCACTTTAATACAACTTAAAGAAGTTTATGGTCAAACCATTAGCTGAACGAACAGTAAAACAACATCTAACCCTGGCAACCTCCCAGCAACGTTAATTTGTTTGAAAAATATTTTTTCAGTGTGTGTGTGTGTGCGTATATATATATATATATTTCCCCCCCAGATAAATGTAAGAAAAACCAGAAGGGATGCATGAGTGTGTTTGTATACATGGAGAGCTTTGTGTTCTGAGCTGGAACTGGCTGCAATGCTAGGCGTCCCCAAGTTTTTCTTTGACATTGAAAACTGAGATCTGTCATTGCTCCAAGAGAAGTTTGATTGGTGGCAAACTGATGTAGGAGGTTTACAGAAGAAAGAAGTGTTATAGACCTTTAACTGGTCCCAATACAAGAGGTAGACTTAGGCCCCTAAACAATGAATCCCACCCAGACCATCCCAGGACCCACACTCCAGATCTCCATTCATGATAAGTCCCTTTTGGATCCTAATATTAAAGGATATGTCTAAGGTCCGGTTGTTGTTGTGTGCCTTCAAGTCATTGGTGACTTATGGGGACCCATCACAGGGTTTTCTTGGCACACTTCATCAGATTTCCCATTCACAAATTAATCCACTGAGGCCGAGAGATGTGACTGAGCCAGGATTTGAACTCTGGTCTCTGGAGTTGTAGTCCAATGCTCAAACCACTACACCACACTGATAAAACATGCTCAAGGATTAGAAGTGGTCCTCCAAGAATGAGAAGGTGGAGCTGTCAGCCTTACAACCCAACTCCCTCCTTGCAAGGTTTGCATAGAGAAGATGTATCTTGCAGTTGTGTTTTGCACCAAGTAGCCTGCTTTTCTGAAGTCTGTTTCAAAGTTTCTGCTGGGAACGGAGCTGGTTTTGTTAGCTTCAGAAGGAAGAACCCACCTTAGAGAGAACCTGAATTGGTCCAAAGGGACCCACTCTTCTCGAATCAGATGCAAAACCTCATCAGGAACAATGGGACTCCTTTCATAAGCCGATGTTTGCAGAAGTCTGCTCAGATTGATACTATTATTTCCCACTGGGTTAAATGTTCCTCCCTCCCCTTCATGCAAACCCCTCTGGAGTGGATCTGACATTTTACGGATTAATAATGGAAGCCGGCTTGTTTTTGTTTTCGCCCCCAAATCCCAGCAACCCCATCAGAAGCGAACGCAGATGAGGAAGCAAACCCAAAGGGAGCTGGGAAGTTTCTTGTGGAAAACGGCCGCCCGACTGTCTCAGGTGTACTTTGCAGAACTTTCTGGGAAGGCCATTGATTTCAAGTGGATCCTTTGATAGAAACTCTCGCCGCCGTAATAATAAATGACTCCAGCCTCCTGCTGTATAAACCGGAGCTGATGGAACTGTAATATTAATCACAAAATCTGTGAGAATAGAAACCAGGCTCATCCAAATGTAGCAATTCTCTCTCTTTTTTTGGCAAAGCTTTGTAATAGCTTGGCGGTTTCTTTGGCTTTGTTCTTCTTTTCTCTTTTTCACAAGGGTGGGTCACGTGTCAAGTAGGTAATTCAGGGCGAAGGAAAAAACCCTATGATGGAATCTCTTTCTTTCCCTTTCAAAAGTATCCTAAGATGCCTATAGGTATAGCGGAGGTGTGCACGCATGTAATTTAATGGAAGAACCAGGTATGCACAAAACCCACAGGTGGGATGCCATTTTGCAAATCCGGCTGCAGAAATGGATTCTCTGGCTGTTTTCTTTTCTTTCTTTCTCTTTCTCCTCTTCTCTTTCTCATCCTCCTCAAATCTCCGTTATCTCCCTCGTATTAAAAAAAGAATCAGGCTTCAGTTCGGTGTGTGGGGTATGGGACTTTGTAAGGGCCTAAGAAGTAGAACCGAGACATTTTGCAATGTCTGTATTCACCTAGAAGCAGTGATTTGCAAACTTTGTTTCTCCAGATGTTTTGGATTTCAGCTCCCAGAAGTTTTGACTCCTGGCAGCTGAAGTCCATAGAATCATAGGCCTCATTCCCACTAACTTTTAAACTGGATCGCAAATTGGTTTGAAGTGGTTTAAATGACCCTGGTTTGTACTTGAAGCGATTTGGAGAAGGGGGGCATGCGCTAGACCCATTTAACCCACATCTTTTTGATGCTGATTTTCCCAGCATCCTTTTGGATAAATCCATTCTGCGCAAGTGTGAACCAGATGCGGATTGGAATAGGTTTAAATTTGCCCTTCGGCCGGCTGGAGCGAGTCCATTTTGAACGGATTCGTTTGTGAAAGTGAACCTCGAGTGGGTTATTTTATTTTAATTTTGCAGCAAGAAAATGCAATCGGGGCAAATGTAGTGTGAATTACGCTCCGCTGCTGAACTGATCCATCAATTCGGATCGCAAAGCGACTCATTTGTAAGCGGGAATGAGGCCATAGAATGATAAATCCTATGGACTTCAGCTCCCAGAAGGCCTAGCTAGTTTGGCCAGCAACCCAAAATACTTGCGGGACCAAGTTTGGGAATGGCTGACCTAAGGGTTTCAAATGAGGCTTGGTTTTTCCAAGATGGACAAAGAGTCCAGGCTGCAGCAGCCCAAATTTGTCCACTATGAATTCTTTAGACTTTGGCAACAGAGAGCTTTCCTGTCTTATGCATCCAAGTCTAATATTCATATTTACTGAATGTACCTCGTTGCAATCCTTCCATATTGCTCCATTGGCTTCTCATTCCATATCCAATATGAGAAAGTCCCGACATTAAAGATACTCAACCACAGTGGTTTGGATCTTGTTGAAAGTCCCAACTAGGGTAGACCCATTGGGTGAATAGGGGTTACCTATGTGTTGCTCACCTTTAAACAGTTCAGTCAATGGGTCTTTTTTCAAGTTGGAGCTAACTAATAGGTAACGACGGCGGTAGCAATAACAATAATGATCATGGTAATGACTGTTTTGTCACCGAGTCAAGCCAACACCGAAATTACACTTTATCAATGCTGGGGAGAAAGTCGACAACTTAAATGAGCGTCTTCATGTTGAGAACAAAAATGTGATTATTTCTGGCACGCATCCAAATCTCTCAAAAGTAAATTAAAGGCAGTGATATGTTAATTCCGACGGTTGGTACACAGATGGAAGATTTCATCTAGCTCAAATGATCAAATTGGGAGAGAGAGAGAGAGAGAGAGAGAGAGAGAGATTAAAGAAATAACAACAACATGGAATGCTATGCGGTATAATTAAGTTATGAGGAATGATGTTCAGAAGTTGACAGTCTTCTTCATCAGCCAAAACTTTGCATGTTTTTTTCCAGGACTATTTTAAGCTGTGTTGAAAAAACACAGTTCCTCAATGCTCCTTGAGCAATTTTCGCTTGTTGATCCCTCACTTGTTCTCTTGAGCATGTTCTCTTCCTTGTCTCCCCAATCTGATTGGTTATTTTGCATTGCGCTGTCATTGAGCATTGATCGGCCGCAGTCACATATGCCTTCAGTTCCAGAAGTATTGCTTTCGCTCCGAACTGACTTGGTCTAAGATTCTAGATTGGCTACTTAGGCCTCATTCCCACTTACAAAAAAAGAGGTTTGCGACCCGATCACATTTTCTGTTGTTTTCTGGCCTCAAAATAACCCACTTGTGGTTCCCATTCATAAATGAATCCATTCAAAATGATTCGGTTCCAGCCATCCGAAGAGGAAATTTGAATCGGTTCCGATCCACTTGTGGTTCACACTTGCGCAGAATCTATTTATCCAAAAAGAAGCGGAAAAAATAAGTGCCAAAAAGACATGGGTTAAATGGGTCTGGGGCATGGGCCCCCTCCCCAAATCGCTTCAGCAGTTCGGATTAAGTGGGAACCAGGGTCGTTTGAACTGGTTCAAACTGATTTTTGATCCAATTTAAAGGTAGTGGGAATGAGACCTAGATCATCTACTTAGTTAAGTCACTTTCTTAATAGAATTTGGACATATAGACGTTTCAGCCTGGAATATCAGTTTGCAAAGGGATCTAGTAGCACTGTTGAGACTAACTGGGAAATAGCTTTGGCAGACTTGGTCTAATTCCTCAGATACACAGAGTGAATTGAGACCCAGGAAGAGATTTATTTCAGAAGGATTACACACACACACACACACACACACACTGTAGACTGGTTCAGAAAAGGCAAGGCTGGAACTAGAGCTTTAAGCATACAGACACACACATACCTAGTGACACAGATGGGGGATCTAGACAAGTTTGTCCCCCTCTTCCTTCTTTCTTTCCTGCCTGCCTGCCTTCCTTCCTGCAGGCAAAACAGCCACATCCTCAGAGCAGGTGATTTATTTGACATGTTTATCACAAGTATCCATTGCCACAAGCAGGGAGAACAGTGATGCGGCTCCAGCAGGCTGTCTAGCAGTGCTCCGTTGGCTGATGATTTATTTGGCACGCTGCTCCCGGAGTCTCCAAATGCTCCCTTTTTGAATGAGGCCTGGAACTATCTTGGAAGCTACAGCAGAGACAGGCTGTGTCCAATTGCATATCCCAGCATCTCCTCCTCTGTAATACTACAGAATCCATGGGTCCCAAGTGGTGCCAAGTCCACTCCATGCATCTGGAGCCCATTGCGAGGTACATCCCCTTCCTAAAATGCAATTGTTTTTCCTCCCTCCAACCCTGAAAGCAGAAGGACACCTTCCACGTCAACAAAACGTTGCACTCTGTCGGTGTCTAAGGTCCAAAGCATACTGCAGAAATAACCTGTCTTGAGACTGCTTTTACTACCTTGGCTCAATGCTAGGTAATCCTGGGAATTGTAGTTTGTTGTGGCACCAGAACTATCTCTGACCAAGAAGGTTAAACGTCTCACAAAACTACAGTTCCCAGAATTGCCTAGCAATGAGCCAGGGCATTTAAACTGGTCTCAAATTGGATTATTTTTGCAGTGTGTTTTAGACCCAAGTTGCCTGATGGAAGTGGCTGGATGTTTTTGTCCAACGAGGAACAGCCGCATTTCGTTCAAGACTTTGGAAGTAGAGGTTTGTGTCTGCTAGCATTGCACACGGGTGTTGACTGTGCATGAAGGCACATGCACATGTTGGTCACAGACCCACCATTCGGAACTGGGTCTTCCTCTTTCCCTACTGGCTTCAGCCTTACTAAGCATCATTGCCTTCTCTAGAAAGTGCAAAATTACATGCAATATATTGGATGACCCTGGATTCTCGCTCGGTTAATCTTCCAGTTTCCCCCCGTGTGATAAAGTCCTATGAGTCTATGATCCTGTTGGACTCCCCAAGAGGACATTGGTCATATGCTGCTGTGCAATAGGTTCTTGGCCATGGACAACTTGCGCTGAGATGTGCATGATGCGTGAGCCCAGAAATATCAGTTTTCAGGAGACTTGTTGGAAGTTTCCTAGAATGTGAGAGAAGGAGGGAGTGTGAAATAATAAGGAACGTGCGCACTCTTTCTGCCTGGGCTTGCTGAGGCTCTGCAAAGCCATCGCTCCCACATCTGACATGACAATGACAGCAATGGGGGTTGAGCTACACCGTTTTTCTCGAGCTCTGAAAGCCGCATCGATCTCGCCGGCTGGCCGTGCCAATTTGCATCAACACCGATTTGTGCTGGGAAATTAAGAAAGAACCAACCCGGCGTGACAAAAGGGCCGGCTCCTTCTCTTGCTGCTTTGCTCAGCAAAATTTGCCCACAAAGAAAAGAGAACCGGGATCCATTTGGCTGCCCAGACTCCGATATTGAATTTACGTTTGCAGATGCAAAGCCAATTAAGGAGCTTAAATGAAAACGTGACCCTTAACTCCATTTGCCCTCCGCTTTTCCCCTGAGAGAGAAAAACCCAACAGGTATTACAGGCGCCACTCAATAAAACAGAGCAGCCTTTCCCCTCTCCTTTGTTTTTAATTGTTGTGACAACTTATTTCTCATAGTTGGCAACTACTGGTGAGATCCCTTGTCAGATTCAGATGGAAAGCTGGACCAAGGCATACATAGTTCCTATTTATTGTAATGGCTATACATATCATAAAGGCACCTGATCTCCCCTGATCTTTGCTAATATCTTGATATTTCAGAGGGAAATCATGTGTGGTTTTGGAGACAGGCCAAAGCAAAATTGGTAGTTTTGCTAATATGTTATGGAACCGGTTGCTGCATAATGTCAGCAATGCAATTCATTGCAATGTAATAAAAAACACCAGTGTGGTGTAGTGGTTTGAATGTTGGACTATGACTCTGGAGACCAGGGTTCGAATCCCATCCTGGCCATCTAACCCACTGCGTAACTTTGGGCAAGTCGCACTCTCTCAGCCTCCTCTGAACTAACCTTGCCAAGAAAACGCCATGATAGATCTGCCTTTGGGTGGCCATAAGTCAGAAATGACTTGAAGGCACACAACAGCAGCAAACAAATACACAAGACAAGAATTACAGTATGCAGTGAATAACAATTTTGCAAAACTCAACATTCACACCAGTAAAAATGAAAACAAAGCAAGCACAAACAAAGGGGAAACAGCAACACCACTATAGTTTTTGGTGGGTTTTTCGGGCGATGTAACACCACTGTCCTTGCGGCAGGCAATGGGCGATCATTGCCCCTCTATTTTAGCAGGCGAGTTAATCTTAGTAGAAAATCAGCATTTGCAAAGGGAACGGAGATGGGTCAGGAAATCATCTTTTCATTAGCAGAGGCCTTTCCAGAATATGGAAAGATCAATTTTGCTGATTTTAGTTTGGACAACTTGGAATTTTTTGCCACTGCCGCTGGACATCTGTGCAACCGACTTGATCAGGCTGGCCCTTGCTGGGTCTCAAATACCAAATGAAACGGGTTCATCTTTCAACATCTGGCTTCCTGACATTGGAGGATAATGGATCTCACCCGACGGCTCTTCAATGGATAAGGTTTATCCCTTGCAAATCCCTTGCAAATCCAGTGCCAGTTGGAAGCACCCAGATCCTTTGGAAGCCTGGTGGTGCCCAGGACAATGGATGCATGTCCTCCTACGAGAATAGCAACTTCTCTGTCTATGGGTGCATCTACACTGTAGAAATAATGCAGTTTGGCACCACTTGAAATGCTACAGCTCCATCCGATCGAATCCTAGGTGTTTTAGTTTCACAAGGTCTTTAGCCTTCTCTGCCAAAGGGTCCTGGTACAAACTACAAATCCCAGGCTTCTGTAGAACGCAGCAGTGACAGTGAAAGTGGGATCAAATTGCATTATTTCTAACTGTGTGCCACAAAATGAGGCAGAGAGGTGTGAAGCTACATAAGAGCATGCTATGTCACTGTTCACATGGAGCTCAGCATGCACATCAAATACGACTGCTGAAGTTTCTAAAAACAACGCCCTGCGCATAGCCAGCCCATCTCGGTTTCCATGACTATTTCCCCCATGTCTTCTTTTCACATCGCTGAAACAATTAGGTGGAAGCATTCATACCTTGCTGGCATAACACTGGCGCAATGGCTTCCATCTTTGAACCCGCCGCCCACCCGACTCTTTCAAACAATGGAAAACAATTGTTGCCTAGCTGGGAACTTGTTCCAACTTGTCTTTATGCCTCTCCTCCTTGGCTTCTCTGTGGGGCTCCTGGAAAGCAACCGTTCCATAAGGACGCGAAACAAAAACCCGCAACCCAAACAGCGGGGAAATGCAAATGGATTTTAGCTGCTCCTCCAAAATCAGAATTGGGATACAGGGCCTCATTCCCACTACCTTTTAAACCGAATCGCAAACCAGTTTGAACTGGTTTAAATGCACTAGGCCCATTTAACCTGCATCTTTTTGACGCTGATTTTTTCCTGCGTCTTTTTGGATAAATTGATTCTGCACAAGTGTGAACCAGATGTGGATTGGGATCAATATAAATTTCCCCTTTGACCGGCTGGAGTGGGTCCAGTTTGAACTGATTTATTCATGAATAGGAACCACAAGTGAGTTATTTTATTTTATTTTGCAGCAAGAAGATGCACTCGGGGCAAATGTAGTGTGAACCATGCTCCGATGTCAAATTGATCCATCGATTCGGATTGCAAAGCAATTTGTAACAAGGCCCAGGAGTAAAAAGTACATATAGGGGGAAAAGAAGGGGAAATGGCTTCTCCCCAACCACCCCATACTGTTGTGAGAGATCCCTTTTTGCAATGCAAGATGTTTTGGAGTTGGTCTTCCATGGACAATTAAGAGCCGTGAGCTTTGCAAAACTCCTTCCTCCCATTTTGCCTCCGACTCAGACGTAGCATTGCACTATGCCCAAGGCACTTAAACATTATATATTAAATCCAGACTCTGTCATATTTAATCAAAGGCATTTAAAAAACTCAAAGCCTGCAAAAATGATCTGGGGCCAAATATGGCCCAAGGGCCCAACCTTATGCAACTGAATTTAGCAGTTTAGTTAGTCCCAATTTCCAACAATCCATCAAGAGATGTTAGAGGACCAATTGTGGTGATGGGAAAAACACCAGCATCTCAATGAAGGAGAGTATGGGAAGATGAAGACAAGATTTCTTGCTATTAGTGGTTCAAGGAGAGGGAGGGGAAGAAGCCCCCAAAGATCTTTATCTCTGATCAGATGGCTTTTATTTATTTGGAAATAAACAAGACAGAGAAGGCAGCCAGATAGCAGTTTCCCCATAAATAAGCCCTCCACCACCTCCACCCAAGACCTTCCTCTTGGCTATAAGTAAATAATTGATTTTCAAAGGGGCTTCTGCTTTTGCAAAGCTATTTCAATTACCTGGGCAATGGCAAAGAGCGTCGTGGGAGGTTAATGCCTGCAAAACCCGTCGGAGGCACGCGCCTCTGCCTGCGCCGCCTCACATCCGTCCCACAGAGAAGGATGATTAAGGATGCCAAGTGATTGATACGAGAAGGAGATGACAATATTTAAACCCCATGATACTCTGCTCCGGGGGCAATTTGTGCAAATGGTTCCTCCATTAGGAGGATGCTTCGTGTGACATAGCGCTCATCCGACTGGGATGAAGTGGCTGCCTTTCAGATGCTGTCGAAGGGGGAGAAAGGAGGAGGGAGACAATATCAAAGATAAATGGGGAACATGCTTTTGGGGGACCACAATGAGTGTTTCCAAGATTATCTGTCCAAATTGGATTAGGTCAGAGGACATATTCATTTGAATTGACTTTGTGTTTCCCACAGACCACAGTGGTCAACTAGGTGACCCCCAGGAAGTCCACAATGTTGTTCACAAAGTCCACAAAGTCAACCAGGTGCCCTACAGAAAATCCACAATGTTGTCCACAAAGTCCACAAACTCAACTAGGTGACCCCCAGGAAGTCCACAATGTTGTTCACAAAGTTCACAAAGACAACTAGGTGCCTCCCAAGAAGTCTGTATGGGATTGCGGCACATGTGGTCACCACATGACGTTACACTGAGCATCGTGTCAATGCACTTTGCCTCTAAGCATTGACTTTGGGCATTTCACATTGCAGTTTCACAGTGGGTTATCAGCCGTGGTGTTAGGAAGGATCGAATTAGGGGAATTTTAATTAGCTCAAATATTGCTGAGAGGTGGTCCTAACAATACTATGTGCCAGGATCGTGTCCCAAAGTGTATATCAGAGGTTGCGAGCACACCCCAAGAGAAAGAGACTCTGATACCGATTAGGTGCAATTAATCTAATAACATTTATTAAAGCACAAGTAAAACCACACAGACCCAGCTCCATCAGGGCTATCCTGAAGGAAGAGGCTCCTCCCTCCTTAACTATCATCTTCCGGCCTGAGAGGGAGTGATCAGGCAGGCCCAGCTCGACCAGGGATAGCCTGAAGGAAGAGGCTCCTCCCTCCTTAACTGTCATCTTCCGGCCTGTGAGAGAGTGATCAGGCAGGCCCAGCTCCACCAGGGATAGCCTGAAGGAAGAGGCTCCTCCCCCCTTAACTGTCATCTTCCGGCCCGAGAGGAAGTGATCAGGCAGGCCCAGCTCCACCAGGGCTAGCCTGAAGGAAGAGGCTCCTCCTTCCTAAACTGTCATCTTCCGGCCCGAGAGGGAGTGATCAGGCAGGCCCAGCTCCACCAGGGCTAGCCTGAAGGAAGAGGCTCCTCCCTCCTTAACTATCATCTTCCGGCCTCCTATTCCCCTCCAGCTATGCTCTGACTGTGTGGGGGAGAGGCTTGCGTACCCTTATGATGTTGTGAGCTACGCTGGCGGTGGTATAATAGCCATCGGTAGGGCCTCCCATGCCAGACAGGTCACAACCGAAGGGTCTGACCAAGAGCACCAAAGGGCAGGATGGGCTCTCTAGCCTTATGGCAACCATCCTAGGAGAAGC